>NC_056471.1:5862671-6186157 GCF_008729295.1 Plectropomus leopardus
TGATTAGTAGTTCCGCTCAGTACACGAAAAGAGAAATGGAAGTGAGGAAAGTAAACAAAGAGCTAAAGTCAAGCGGGAATGAGATCAAAACAGACCTGTCCTGCATGGTAAGACTGTTTTTCTTTAACCATTGGGCTCTTTAGCAGAAACGTTTCCTAATGGTTTGTGTTATTGTTCACCGGTGAACTATTAATATGCTTTGTTCTTTCAACATTCGATTGTGTTGTTAAAGTGATAACTGGGTAACTAGTGTCAAGAAGGTCATGCGGTTTACCTTTATGAATGACTTATACAGACAGCTGATGTCTGCTGATATGGACGGGTATTTCCTCTCATGCAGGGGCAGAACATACGTGCTGCTTGGCCATCGCTTGTAGTCTTTGTGGTGCGTTCAAGTGCAACTTTTTGACCTAGACACAGGCGACGTGAGGTGATGCAACAGTCTGCTTTCAGTGCCACTAGTGTTTTGATGTCAGTTTGGTGTCTAGGCTTTTTCATTTTGCAAAAGGAAACCAATTAAAAGCATCATATTTCAGCTGGAATAAAGATATTTTGAGTTGAGAGAAAATGTTTGGCACCGACATTTGGTTATCTGCATGACTGTCGGGTGAGGAAAGCTTCCAAATCCTCGATACAATCAGCTTTTTAGAAATACTACTATGCCCTGAGCCTAAGTACCATGATTGTTTGGGGCTGCAAATCAAGATGAACGCTAAAATTGGCATCATGCATCTTTTAAATGTTACAGTGAATGACGCCTGGGCACTTACTTTTAAATAAATGAATTCTCCCTCACAAACACCCCAAAACAACACTGGGATTCTCTGTTCTTAGTGTTGTTTGTCCCTCTCTGTCTCCCGCCATCTCCGTCTCGCCTCCTATTTAAGTTGCAAAGTCATGTTAATGGGAAGGGTGTGTGTGAGTGCGCACACGCTTGTGATCGCGTGTATGTGTGTGTGCCTGCGTGTGTGTAGTAACCTCATCGAGCCCATCTGTCTTTGGAGAACAGAGCCAATTTCACAATGAATTAGGAGGTGAGTCTCTAACTAGGTCATGGGCCCTTAACACATGCATGCACGCACGCACGCACGCGCGCACACACACACACACACACACACACACACACACACACACACACGTACGGTGAGAGATAGATGGAACACGAGGAGGAGGAGAGTAAAAACATAAGAGACAAGAACAAAGTAACAGTGAAAGAACAGAAAGGGATGGAGAGAAAGAGAGGTGGAGAGAAAGGCTGTAAAAGATGTAGACAACAGTGGGTTACAAGAGAAAGACAAAGAATCTTTTAATATGTCCTTTGTCCTAGAGAGAGAGAGTGTGTGTGTGTGTGTGTGTGTGTGTGTGTGTGTGTGTGTGTGCATGTGTAAAACTGTCATGCAGGGAAAGTAATGTTGCATTAGGCTTAACATTATTCCAATGAGGTTACAAATATTTTGCACCACAGCAAATCCCCTCTCTTTCTTTGACTCTCTCTCTCTATTCTGTTCTCTCTGTCTGTCTCTCTTTCTGTCTCTCTCTCTCACACAGACACTAACGCACACAGATACACGTCTTAACACAGAAATCCTCAGCAGTGTTAAATTTAGCCTGAATGCTGTGTACTTTGCTAACACACATTTTACTTTGAAATGCCTCTGAAATATGAATGAGACTTTTTTGAAAAATGGCTACGGGTGGAAAGAGACTGAGGAAAAGAGAGGGAAACAGGGAGACAGAGAGACAGAGAGAGACAGAGAGAGAGAGGGAGGGAGGAAGGGAGGGAGGGTGGGGTTATAATGAAGAATTGGTTGAGACAAAGTATGCAGAGAAACAAGATTAGACAATGATGTCACCTCCATAAAATCTGGAAAATGGCTGCTAACTGGATTAGCTCAGAGGTTTAGCATAAACCAGAAAAAACTGTCAGGTAAGTTACTGAGCATGTTGTAAAGGTGTGCTCAGAATGATGCTGACGTGATGGTGCCACGCCAAAAGTGCATACAAAGTCAGTGGAAACACAGACAATGTGGAGTTGAACAGATACACATCCGCTGTAGTTGGTGTGAACAGCACTAAAGACAACTCAGAGTGAATTGCAAGTGTTTTGATTTGTGCTGAATAAAAAAAGAAGTTAGTATGTAGCTAGTAGATAAAGCTAACACATGTAAAATATATCAGACAGAGGACATCCTGTGTGAAAGAAAGAAAGGAATATCTGTTATGTCAGTTGTTTGTACCTGTCAAGGTTTTGAGATATCAGTCTGAGATTACTGCCTCCAACCCAGTGCCATGGATGTGAATGTCATTTCATGGCCATTCAGGCCTCACTTTGAACATATTGCAAAGGTATATACTATATACTATCGTCATCTTAGTAGGGGTAGAGACAGAAATGTCAGGTAGTGTCTACATCACTCGCACAAGAAGGATTAAGGGCCCCTTGCACACAGTTATTTCATCAACATGCTTGCTAGCATGCCCGCAAGTCACATAGCTGTTGTGTCGGTCCAGCTGGAGATATCACTGTAAGCAGAATTCTCCTGCCAAAGGGCAAAATGATGGACAGTTAAGTAACACTCCGCCCCACGTGTAAAATGGGCAAGTTATAGCCACCCCGCCCTGCACTGATGACATAATCCTTGCTGGGGACTCATCAGTATGTATTAGAATATAAAACTACAAAAGATATGTGGTCAAATGCATCCCAGACCACCTCGGCAAGTGGATCGAGTAATCTGATTGCACTGTTTACTGATGGAGCTTTACATTTGTATTTAGTGTTGACCAATGTTCAGATCACCCAAGATGCATGTTAATACCAAGTGCAGGCACAATGCGTTAACAGTGAAACTTTATCAAATTTAAAGGCCTTGCACAGGTGCTTGTGACCATGCTGCTACTTAGGTGACAGTTGGATAGAGCTGTACTGGGAACAACTCAACAAAATTAACAGCAGAATGTGACAGAGGTGGACTTTGGGTGTGTAGAGAGTTTAACTTATTACCAATACAGGTTACTGAGTTCTTGTCTGCTCTGGAGTGTTGTTCCTGTCTCTCATTTGTGGTGCTATCAATGAAAACATAGTCTCTCTAAGACCAATAGCAGCACATGATGTAGCAGCTGAATGCTGTACTGTTTGTGATTTCACAGCCCAAGGTACATGGTGTAACTGGAAACACAGTGGAAACATACAATATGAGCCAAACTAATTATTGTCATGTTATTTCTGCACTTTGAAGCTGCATATCCAAACATACTTTGCAAACGGGTACATTGTAATTAGGCTGAGAGCTCCTGGCATACAGCAGGGAGAGCAACGACTTAGTCATCCACCAGCCAGTCTGTGACAGCTTTACAGGATTACGCCACCACCATGTGACACATACTGACAACTCTATGACGGATGTCCATCATCCACTTCACAGTCATGAGTAATAGATAGAAATGTTAAAAGGGTATCAAAGTCAAATCTAAAAGCAGCATATACAAAAATGTTCAAAAGTTTGGAATCATGTTTTTTGATGTTTTTCTTAAGTCATTCAATAAAAGCTTTTTCAAAAGAGACAAAAAACGGAGCAATTTAGACACCGAATGTATTATCTACATTTGAAATAGTTTTGGCCCCCAAAGAGGAAGAATTAAATGATTCAGAATTAGTCAAGGTCCGCGCAGTGTTGCATGATGAGAAAATACTGTTGGAAGCACTTTTTCCACCAAATTTGAATTCTTCATCAGTGACCTTTGATCATTATTGAAACACAACAGTGCAATTGACCCTTTGCTAAGTCCTTCCCCTCAACACACACTGGCCGAACATAATGTAACATCGGCAATCTCCCACACAAGGCTGACAACTACATGGCTATGCTCCGGGCATGGTCAAATGTTTGAAGCGCATCATGTTATAGTGATAACTATTACCCGGACAGGTTGGAAGGAGATTTTTGTGTCTTACCCATTCCAAAACTAAAATCAAACCCTGAAAATGGTAGAATTAGGTAGCTTGCTAGCTAGCTACCTACTGAATAAGGACACATGCTACTTTTGCAATGACACACAGCTGCATGAATTTCTGCGAAGTTTCCCTTTATTTTCACAGTCTTTTGTCTCAAGTACTAGTGGTTCACTTTTACACTGTGATTTGTAGCCTATAGTTATGCTTTAGCTTCTATTTTTATTGTTTTAGCCTGTTTTTACTGCAAAGTCAGTTTGACATCTTGGAAATATCCTTGAAACACATACTGTAGAACCTTCTGCCTGCCTCACCTTGAAAAGGCTTTTTTTTTTTTCAAAGAAATTGCTTATATTTCCTCAGGGAGTGCAGTTAGTCACAGTGTGAGCTCCATGCTAACTCTAACAGCTTGGCGGACCATCACAAAGGGGCAGGGCTTAGTGGACGGTCAATTGGGCTTTTTTGGCAACCATTTTCTTTGGGCCCTATGGAGTCCACTCAGTGATTAGAATTACTAGGGTTGTCAATCCATTGTGTGTTCAGCTGATATTCCAACAGTGCTAACCCTTGGCTAACTCCATTTGTATTGTGACGTTTGAATGAAGCAACACACAGCCTGCAGATTCGAACTTGTCGTAGACATTATTGTACATTTGGCAGGAGCCTGTTCCTGTTTAAATCTGGGAATGTTTTGATGCTAAGCCTCCAGTTTCTTTTACCAATGACAGTTAATTTCTTAAATTCTTATTGAACTGTTGCTCAGAGGATTTTTTTGTCTCTTTCTGCCCTTTTAGTATCAGTCTGGTTTAATCACTGAATGGCTTTTTGTTGTCCATGCACTAAACAAATGCTTCATACAAAATAAAATCAATCTGTAAAGAGGACTGTCTACACCCTGAAAGCATTTAAGAGCATTGGCAGGGGATCCCAAACCTTAGAACTGTAGTGTAAATTAAAAAAAATGTGGTTTAATGAATGTTGATGTTTTGAAGTGGATCTCTTTCATCTGTCCATGACTCAGCAAAGCTCTGACAGAAGTACAAACTACCAATTCATCATGTGCTTTTGACTCAAAGCAAACACAAATCCTTGATATCAATTTTGCACCACTCTACTTGATTTTTTTACTTTTAACGTCTTTGTGCTTGCAAACAAAACACAGCCATGTCATGTCCCCTATTGTAGAAATTGAAACCTTCAAACTTGACAGTGATCATGATGAATTCTGTAAATAAGTGTTTCTAGAAAAACAATATGCAGGAGCCACGTTTCTATCCTCATAACTTTTTGATTATTAAATTATATATAAAACATTTTTTGCATGACATGGATATGTGAATGTTTTTCTCTACATTTTGACTTGACATTTAAGGCATCTGTACATTAAGCCCATATTTTTTGTTCAAAATTGTCACATATTTAAATATATATGTATATGACCTTGCATTTTGTCAATCATGTCACAGAATGATTCCACATGATTCTGTGGGGTTTTTTTTGCATTCGTCAAAAGTTTTTAGAGAGTTGTTTGACCAAGAGGCAGTGGTTAAAATGTGCAGGATAGATATATATGCAACAAGAGGAACAGGAAGCACAGTATCACTTTGTAATACAGACTGTCAACAGGTCAAATAGTTAAACTCAGGTGGCTGATGGTGATGAGGGGGGAAATAAAGGATGAGGACCTAACAGAGAAAGAGAAAGAGAGAGTAACAGTGTGACAGAGGTGAGGGACACTAGTCACTTGGCAATAATTTGGACTCAAAACTTGCCTGACTGTAACTCATAAAAGACTCGACTTGCCTTTAGACCATTGTGACTTAAGACTTGACTTAGACTTTAGACAAATGACTGGAAAGGACTTTTTCAATTTCTTTAATTAAGTAGGGCAATGCTTGTATACCCGGCAGCACTACGGCAGAGCAGCAGAGGCCAACACACAGTGCGGGTTTCATGGAGGGGGCTTGCACAAAAGTAGTAAAATCTGGATTGCGGGGATTATGTTGTCAATGAGGTAGTAAGAGGAGAACACCAGTATGCAAGATCTGCAGCTCCTACGTTCATCGTTGTGACAAAAACATCCAACTTAATAAAATACTACATAACAAACTTATAGCTCATTGGCTGGTCAGAATGACCAGATCATCACAGTTTCATCACTCGACTTGTCTTCAGTGATTTCCTGCAGGGACTTGGCTTGAATTGCTTGATAATCACTACAGGTACTTGGGACTTGCTTGAGACCTTGGGCGTTTCCTAAGTATGGCTTTTGTTTGCATATGACATGCTCTGTCACAAAACAAAATATTTCCACGCTCATGATTTATTCCCGAGTAAATAACGTTCTTATCACTGTCTTTCTCTTGTCTGCTTGTCATCATCTGCCTGACTCTGCTTCACACTGTCTGACGGTGACACAGAATTTCACAATAAAGGCACATCAGAAAGAGAATGATATAGACAGATGTTACACTTTGCATTAATGGATAAGTGACTGTTGAATCAATATATCCATCTAGATCAATAGATCATTACACCCCTTTATTCAATGCAACACATATTAATGCCAATGTCTGAATACACAAAAGTTCTTGACTCTAAAAAGCTGAGTATTTGATAACCGAGCTGTATGAGCTTCCACAGTGTTTCATCATCGTGAAACCAACAGCTGATGGTCCGACAGCAGCTCCGTGAGACAGACAAACAGAGCAGAGCTTCACAGCACCAAAGTGTCGTAAACAGCCAAATTTGAAGCAGTGGAAAGTGACTTCTTTAGACTTCTACAGACCACTCTGTGTTAGTTTCAGCTTTAATCAGACTGTGGATCAATTATTTAGAAACACCAGGACGCACCTTTAAGCTTGACAGAAATAGTGATTTGATGTATACTGTGATATATATCGATATTGACTGATATGAAAAAAATGATCATGATAAGACTTCTTCCCATATTTCCCTGCCCTAGCACAAACAGATATAATAAGTATGAATGCCATGACGGCTGCCAGAGACAGAATTAGCCTACAGTAGTGTTTTCATGAGAAGTTAAAAAGAAGGGGTCAGAGTATTAACTTTTCCCTAATGCATTTTACTAGTTTGCAACTAATCGTGATCAACCCACTAAATCACACCAGAGTGTCGGATTGGACCCTTTGGCTGGCGGAAGTTTGACACCCCTGGTCTAAACTGAGACCAGTAGATCCATTGGCAATTTGTGGGTTAAATTTGTCATTACATTTAAATGTCAGTGATAAGATGACTTAAGAAGACACATAGCGGGCAGATTAAATCAATACATACGACATACCTTCAGTGTTATCCTAGATTTGCTTTTATTATCCATTTTCTAACATATACAACCACCTGTCTACACACTCTGATCTCCTCACTACACACACTCAAAGACAAGAGCACACACACAGAGCGTCAGAGACATCATAATACTCCTTCTCTTGTTTGTACGTGCAGGCTTGCGGGCAAACACACACAAAAACCCTCTCACACACACAGAGCTGCAGTGCGGTAGGTAGGAGATAACTCCTGAAGGCAGCTCAGGGCTGATGGAGCTCTTCACTGTGGGACATGACGGATATAAAAACAAGATTAGAGAGTTCAGTCCGTCTGTTTCTCGCTCTCCTTCTGTCTGTCTGCAAGAAACTTCCTTTAATAAAAAAAAAAAAAAAAAATTCTCTAAGAATCTGTCTTTTGATCATTTCAGGGAGCAGATTTAATTCCTCAGATAAAGATGGAAATCAGGGTTGAAGTGCAGAGACACCTGACTCTAAGGAAGATTTTTCATGTTCTTTAGTCTTCTTAACCTTTTCTCTCATTTGTTTTATTTCATCTATTTCCATTTTTCAGATTAAATTGACACAGTTTTCAGTCTGACTTGTTTTTGTATTTCCACTGTATCTTTTCCGTGACTTTTTTCCTAAGAGTATTATGCTATTCATGTTTTCTGTATGACATTTATCTATCAATTAAAATTAATTATGTCTTAATTATAAGCAGGGTGAATCATGTGTCTTTGATTTCAACATTAATGATTACTGAACTGCATTTCAAGCTTGAATCCAGTAAGTACTTGATAGATTGATTAAAAGCTTTACATCTTTCTGACCCTTTGCTTTATCAGCCTATTTATCTTTTAGTTTAGTTTTCATTTACATCTTCTATCCATTTTATCTAAATTTTGTAGTTTATCTCTCCCTAAAGCCTAACTTTGAAACTTGAGATCAAACAAGACCAGAGAAGTCTACAGCCATGCTAGCGGATCTGTGAGGCTGTACTTAAGCACAGCTTTGAGCTAAATGCCAACATCAGAGTGCAAACACACTCGCAAACGACAAGAGCCAGATCCCTTATTAATTCACTGCGTTTATTTCACTCTGTTGTTCTTCTTTCTTTCTCATTGTTCAGTTTTATGAATCCTATTTCTCTTTCCGTTTGTGTTTTTTCTGTCTCTCCTGCTCCTCCACTGACCCTGACTTATCCCTACGCTGACCTGATCAGAAATGTTCTACCCAGCGGACCGTGCATATGCTTCATTTGTTTATGTGTGTGTATGCAGTGTGTATCTCACTGTGTGCTCTATTCTGGGGCCATTTCCCCCCCAGGCTACAGCGGTAATACTATATGACTCTGTGCTCTGTGATCACCAGAGAGATCACAGAGCATTACTAACAACTGCATGTTAATGCACAGACACACACACACACACACACACACACACAGATAGAGAGAGTGAGAGCCATACCATGACCAAACAGCAGCAGACAGAAACACACTTCCATACAACAATAAATCATTATAGTAAGAGTAGTTAGAAGACTTTAGACTTTCATGAAGCCAACAATGCGAGCCTTTCCTCATGTGATATTCTTCAGTGATACATTTTGAAGTGGCAGACATTAGACAGTAGGCCTTGATCAGATTTTGACTCTTCAAAGATTAGCATTATTCTAACATTTATAATGACACCATTACATCAGTAATAATTTAGAATCTATATAATCACTGATGTGATGGCAGCAGCACTACACTCCTGATGTAGTATAAGGATAGCAGTAGTCCATTGGGATCCTGAAACCTCTTTTAAACTTGATTTCTAAACATTTCAGTGCACTGTAATTGTTTTTTAACGTAGTCTAATTAAGTTCTCTTCCACCAATGAGACAGGTCTGTATATTTTAAAGGCCTTATGCAAATGACGTTAACCATTCTGACTATGGCTACATCTAAAAGTAGTATCAAAACTATCAAAGGAACATGCGTCATATATCCGTCCTCTATAGCCTGGAAACCAAATGTGGTGGAAGTTTATAGTAATGTCATTAACTTGTGTATGACTCAACTAAGTTAAGACACATTTTAGGTCGGTATAACAGGTTGTGGAGCAAGGACTTCTAAAGTTCTATTTATTGAACAGACATGTTTTTATAGTACCACGATCACATGATTTTAGGGAATGGCCAAAAATAAGGACGAGTGAATCCAATGTCTGTTTTAATTGATATGTCAAAATAAGTATCTGTCATATGTGGCATGCTTCAGCTGACTTTGCAAACCAACCCAGGTCTTTGATTAAAGATCTTTATTTTTCTTATGAGTACGCCTCCTTGAAGTTTTATCTTAAGTTAAAAAGAACACTACACAAACTACTCTGTGAGCTCATATTTCCATTTCTGGGTCCAGTCCCTCTCCTGTTTAGACAGATTTCCAGCCAGCCTGGCCCGGGCCGGGCCAGTATCAACTGTTTATCTAATATGGGGCGTATTGACAAAGGAGCGCCATCAGTTCAGATTTGAAAAGTCACACCTCACACATTTGACTGCTGCGATTGGTTGTAATTGCATCCAGTCTGAAGCTAAACGCAGCAGACTCACAAAATTCAAACCAGACTGCCAAAATAGGCAGCGCTGATCAAATATGAATCAAATTTCTCCTCCTGTATTGTCTATTTCTCACCTCAAATGTTTTCAGAGACACATTTTAGTGTAATGTCAGCTGTAATTTGAGAAAGTTTGCCAACAGGCAGCAAATTTTTATTGCTTGAGAACAGACCAACTTACATGTGTTGCTCAGCACTGAAACGCACATTTTGTTGCTGTGACTGGTTGTAAATCTATTCAGCTGCGCCTCAAAGCATTTTGGTCTGTGCCTGTTGATTATGCCCTCTCTCTCCCACATACCCAACAATATATAATTGACATGAATAGGCTCAAAAAGCAACAGAAAGACCAGTTTTGCCAGGATTGTTTCATGTGATTAAAAAAAGAAAAAATATGTTGTACAATTATTTGAAACATGCTATAATCACATCAGGGCTTTGACAGTAAATACCTATTAAATATTGACAACAACATATATATATATTTTTAAATGGAGGGAGCTCCACATCAATGTTGCATCACGTATTATAAGTACCTTTAATGTTTCTGGGCAAGCACGTTTAAAGTGTGATTTTTAAAAGTGTTTTGTCAGCCAAGTTTAACCTACAGGAGTTTCTGACAGCTGCTGTGATGTGTTTTGCTGCCACAGAGGAAATGAATTCCCGACTACTTGAAATGAGTCGAAAGCGCTTCCCGCCATCTTTGTTACAGGAACAGACTGAGACTGAATCATCTGTCAAGCGTCCAGGAATCACCGGTGTCACCGAATGTCACGATGCAGAGCTCAAAAAGACAGTCAGAAAAATGATAAGAGGCAGAAGAAATAATTTAGAATGCTTCCAAGAGGCTGACAGGAGAAAGTGTGAAAAAATGACTGACAGACAAGACAGGCTGCACAAATGTTGGATATACTTTCTGCAGTGATAGAGATATTTTATGTTTAATTTTCATGAAATAAAACAGATTAGGAAAAAAAAGAAAGAAAGATTGGGATTGGCTCATCTTCCATCATCTTATACTAACACTGTAAAATCTGACAAGTTGATCTTACTTAAAAAAATCTTGGAAACTGAATACTTTGAAAATGTAAATATATCTAAAAAATTTAGTTTAAATTAACTTTATTCATAAGTGTTAAGTTTACCTAAAAGTTAGCTGTATTTACTTAATTTTGTGAAGTTGTAGCAATTTAAATAGTGCAAGTGAAATTACCTTGTGTTTCTTCTATGCGTTAGCACCTTAAGTAAACCGAATTAGTCTGACTGAGCTTGATCATGACGAAGAAGATTTTACCAAAGATAAAATTAGGAGATCTGCGAGTTTTGTTTTCTCAACATGTTTAAGAAAATAAAAATATGACAGACTAGTTTGCAACCAGCAGAATAAAGATATGTGGCACAGTAAACTGCTAAAACTTAGAAATACTTATTTAAATAAACTTGTCATTTTTAAGTCTCAAAACTTCACAGAATCAATATAGCTAAATTGTAAGGAAACTGAACAATATCAGATTAATAGTTATATTTACTTACATTTTTCAAAGCAACCGGTTTCCTAGATTTTACAGTGAAGGCACATACAGTATATCTGCAGAGTGCACACTTAGCCTCGAGCCAGGGCTTTTCAAAAGTTGTGCAGGTCTCATGCTATCAGTTGGTAGTACTCAAAAACTGATGCCTTCTATGGACACAGAGTGCAACGCATCATGTGCAAACAAGGGGTGAAACACAAATTCAAATAGCAAGCTAAAAACATCAGATATCAGCAAGTCAAAGGATTATTTGAGCACCTCATATGTCCAAAAGATGAAAAATAATAGGTAGCTTCAATCTCTACAGTTTGTCTGCTCAAACTAGCAAAATAATTGCTGCACAGTAAGTGTCAGGATCCCACAGCATTCCCCCAGTCTCTGCTGATCCCTAACTTCTGTATCCACCTTTGTCCTCTTTAAAGCTAAGTTTTTTGGGTCCAGCAACTCATAAAAACTCAGTTCTGGGTTCTTCACACTGTTGGTGGGGCATCCCATCACACAGAAGCTTCTAGGTATTTTTTTTGTTGTTGTTTGCTAGCTGATGTAAATGACAAGGAGTTAATGTCATGAAATACAAAGTCACTGAAGAGCGATGGACTGTTTTCTCCCAGGAGGGGGCAGGACTTCAATGCGCTCTGTCTCTATGGTCAGTCACTTGGGCCAGTCCAGTAAACTCAGCTTCGGGTACTGCGCATCATATTTCCAGTGTTTTATGTTCATTCCTGTAGTCTCAGGCTCCTGCTCTGGTATTGAAAGTCACTTTACTTTGCTACTGTAGGTGGAAATACACTGTTGTTTTTTGCTTTAATTTATAATGAAGTAAATATTGATTGCTCAGAATAATGGCTACTAGAATAATGACACCATCTGCATCTAGACTGGTTCACTTTAAGTGTCAGTATGACTGTCTGTAAAGGAGTACAATCTCCCAGGAAAATGAAGGCTTGATTTAAGGCACACAGGAAGTGCATTAACCATTGCAAAACCAAAACAGGAAGACTGTTTTGCTTTTTGTTTTACCTGGTAGCCAAAGGCATCTGCAGTTAGCAGAGAATATTACTATACATTGCAGTTATTATCCCCAGTATTGGAATGCTGGACCTGTGAAAAACACAATGCAGTGTGTCCTGTGTTGCTGGTAGTTTCTAGGCTCTGAGGGAAACAGAGCAACCAGGTTGTCTTTGTGACAGCACTGCCAACAATAATACCACTTGGAAATGCTCAGGGGGAGAAGTTGAAATGTTGTCTGTTTCCACTTTAAAGTACCAAAATTGCCTCCAGTGAGCCTTAATGGTGCTGCTCAGTTAGTCTAGACCCAGGAAAATCCCAAGGCTAAGAATTGACAGTATGAACAAGATTGTAAACACAAGTGATTACCCCAGCTTTACAAAGTGTACACCTCCCTCGGGTGCAGCGGTTAATTAAAAGCTGTAAATGTTTAAAAAGTAACAGTAAGAAGCTTTGAATGAAGCACACAGAGTGTGACATTTAGAACAGATCCTCCCCGTTGCAGGTTTTTCCTCAATCTCACAGCCAACTTTGGGTCTATTTCCAGCACTTCTTTTCAGCTAAGTGTATTTTTCTGGAATCAACATCATAGCCGGCAGCTGATCTGCAGGCTCTGCCTGTGTCTTTACTTTAATCTCCATTTAATGTTGAAAGCATGGCGATAAAACCTGCTGCCAAGAGACACAGACCTAACTACGGGATCAAGGACAGAGATGTTTAGCCAAGGCCTAGCACACACTGACAGATGTCTTAAGGGCTGGTTTCGCTAAAAATCATTTATAGTGGAAGCGTGCTGTCAGAAATACTGAGCTGAAGTTGAAGAAATCCTTGTTTCCACCATGTGAGATGGATGGATCCTTCACAACAGCAATTGCTGCTGCGAAAATGCTGAAGTGCCATGACGGAGTAAATCTTACACAAATCTCTCTGTTTTCTTTTACAGCTAGTCAGATGTCAAAGATGCACATACACATAGTTTCACACACATTTATACACTCATGCACGGACACACGCACATGCACATATGCACGCACACACACACACACACACACACACAAATCTTGTCGTGGGTCATGGGCATTGGCCTGGAATGGCCGGAGAATTGGCCCTAAGCTCTGTGTGTATGTTTGTGGAAATGGAGAGAAAGGAGGCAGACAGGAAGAGTCAAAGATCTAAATGTGGACAAATACAGAGAAACGAGGAGAGAGAGACAGAGGTTGAGGAGGAAAGAAAGTAATACGAGTCAGAGAGATATTCTGGCTTCATAAACAGGACAAGAGAAATTGGCCTCAAAGCAGTTAGCATGGGCAACATCAGGCCGACACGCGTGCGCACGCACGCACGCGCGCGCGCACACACACACATCTTGCTTCATTCATGCTGATGTTGCATCACTGAGTCTGTCTGTCTCCATATGCTAGTTTGATTCCCTGCTCATTTCTGTAACTTATCTGATAATGAAGCTAAAAATCAAGCGGATATTATGGAGAGCAGACATAAAAAGTAAAAGTGATTAGTAACAATCAAACTGTTGTGGGTTATTTCAAGTGTCTTTATTATTGTCATTGTTTGCCTTGTGATAATAAAACAATCCAGAGTCAAAATTAGTAAACCTGATAATAAACCGCACTATGTAAATTCAGACTTATGATGTAATACATCTCTTTGAACATATCAGCATTGTTTGTTTTCCCTTGGAGCATGAGAACACATCCTGTCTTTAAAAATATTTCTTTTCATGTCTATTTTTATCCTCTACATTTTAAGACCGATTTTTGGGCAAATCATATTTTTCTTATTCAATCATTGAAGGTTAGTAGCATATATGTTGTGCTGTGCAGAGGTCGATTTATTTAGGAATACGATTATTATTAAATTATTATTATTAGATACGTGTTGGAAGTCAAGTCAGGTTGATTTTATATGTAATGCTTAATTTGTATTAATTAAATGATTGCTTAATGCCCAAAAAGTGTTACACATTATATTATATTTTGTTCTGATGGTTAACATACATTTTGGTTAATTTGGCTAATTCTGCTGATGAAATTCAAATCCTCTGAAAAAAGAGGACTGTGTTTGACTGTGTTATAATTGCTTTTGGACAATTATAATTGTTCATAAACATTATTTTAACAGCAATGTGTCAGCAACAGTAAGTGTGAATAACAGAAAGATACATTTTCTCAAAGGTAAAAATTCATCTTTAGCCTCATGAACCATGCAAAAAAAAAAAAAAAACATGCTAACATCTGCGAACATCTGGCTTTTAATACAATCAGAAAGTGTACAACTGTCTTTCAAACATGGGTCAAATGACTTTGCAGTAGTCATTATTTATCACCTCTGGCTCCGATTCACATTGATGGAAACAACACCCGGGTGAATATGTTCATTTCAGCTCTGTCAAGGCAGCACTCAAACATCAATCCAATGAGTCTACACTGAGTTTGAAAGAGAAATTAAATAATTAAGAGATTTATAAAGAAAAGTTACGAACTTTAAGTTTTCACAAGCCTCCATCCATGCTGCTTTCTATTGTTTACCTGTTTGCCAGCCTGGCAATGCTGGTTGCTGAGCTGTGTAGGCAGCTCTGCTCTACTGTCAATGAGTAAGCAGTCTACAGCCTATTTTTAGCAGTTTTACCCATGACTGAAAAACCTGCATTCACACAGGGTATTTCAGTATTTACCTTCTCAAAACTCAGCACTATAGTACCATAAACCTCTCTATAGCACTCACTTCAACCTTAGATGTTCTCATACTCATCCCATCCTTGAAGTTCTTGCTCTCTTTAATGAAACACAGTCGAGCTCAGCATGCAGGAAAAAAAGAATCATATCTGATCACAGTGTTCAGCACTGCTTTAAGTACAATCTAAGTGATGTCCCAATGTGGAAACTCAACATGGGAGCCAAGAAGAACTATTTCCTTAACAGTAACGACACAATAAAGTCACGGTGAGAAAATGTGATTTCCCATGTTATCTTCCTCCACAGGAGAGTAGATGAGAAAAAGTGGTTCTGAATAATTCCTTGACAAATGAAGAAATGGCTGCTCATATCGACTAAACTACAGCACAAAGTCTAGGATGAAAAGACCCTGACTTTGGTTCTGGGACTCAAAATGTAAGAGATAGGGAGAAATAATGCAAGACAGCATACTCTAAAAGGATATTGTTCAAGGCTTAACCATTTCCACTCAGTGTTGCTTATTATGGCAAATCACATTATGTCATACAACAAAATCACTCAGTTTGTGTGTTTTCATGCGTGTATATGTGCAGCCAAGCACTGCCAAACCGTGTCTGAATGTATTAAGCAAAGGTGCGGTGCATGTTACAATGTGTGCACGTGTGTCGTAGAAAATAAGCACACTATCTTGTCATTCCTCACAGACACCAACACGGATATTGCACATAGCACAACAAAACACAAGCAGGCATGTGCATGCAACCAAAGAGACTGCAGCCTTCCCCCACTCACAATCACAAACACACACACAGTACAAAAGTGCAGATGGAAGTCAGCCTAAACTCCTAACAGCAAAGTGCAGATGTTACTGCCGAGTCAAAGTCAAGTCAAGAGCCACTGAAGCTTGAAACAATTTGTGTTTAATCTGGGATTATAAAGCAAATAGACCAAATACAAATATACAAAATTGTGCCATGAATGTAAATGCACCCAGTTTATTTGGGATAGAGTTCTATTGTGCAAAAAGGAAAGCTTAAAAGTGCTGTAGTAATGATGAATGATGTATTGCTGAGTCTAGGCATCTGTCAAAATAATGGATGCGCTGGAGTCACTGAGACATCCACTGTATATTCAAAGCAGGCAGAGTACATATTCTCGCCATGGTTTTAGTCCACCCTTTCTTTCTGATGGTAGTCAGTTTACCTGAAATTACTATGAGTGGTGTAATGCATGTATCAATTCTGTAAAACATGAACAATTGAAGTCATGCCCAAGTACTGTTGGTATATACTGTCTGGTGTTCAGGTGTTGGCAGACCCCATCTTATCTGTATTATTGCAACCCAATTCCATTCCATTTTATCAAAGAACAAAGAAAAATATAGATCGTTCGCTATTACTACTTCTAATGCCCTTTCCTCTTCTGCCTTTCTCACTCATGGTGTGCCACAGGGCTCATTTTTAAGCCCACTATATATGTTTCTGTTCCTCTTTGGGGCAACAAAATTAATTTTCAGTGTAACACCACAGAAACCCAGTTGTATGTACCAATACCAATCGGTAAAATTCACAATCCTGTCACTGTAATTAACAGTCTTGTCCAGATTATATGACAATGGCTAAATGACAATAAATCCATAATCATATTATTTAGTCCATGCAGTTCCATTCAGGGCAACCATAGTAACCTTAGCAGTTGTCAATAAATGTTACCCTGGAGTCTGACCTCAGTTTATGGTGCTCAAAGCAACAACAAGTTTCTATAGTCCTGCTTTCTCCACTTAAAAAGAACATGAAAAAAACTTTAACTTTTCTATCATGCTTTTATTTTACACAGTTCAAACTTCATTTATTCATGTTTATGTCAGAGTTCTGTCTCTCAATTGCAGTTACTCCACAAAGCACCAGCAAGCGAGCATGACCACAGGACCTCTGTTTTAGCCTCCCGTCACTGGCTTTTAGAATCTATTCTAAAATTGTAATAATGACTTTTAAGGATCATTTTAGCCCCAAAATAGATCAGTGAACTCTTGAACCCTTGAACCGTGAGGTCCTCTGGTGTGAGTCTCCTCACTGATTAGGTCGAGGTCAGTAACTAGAGGCTTGCCATGATTTTATCTAAATCAATCCCTTTCTATCCAATCCTATCCTTCCCTGTCGTGTTCATGCCCATCCAATGCTTTCTTACAATATTATATAGTGTCTTTACCAACTCATCCAGTCCCATCATATCTCTCCCTATGCCATCCTAATTTTCATGGATCCATCCACAAATCCATGCAGACAGACACCATACAATATTTAGAACACCCATTCTTCTCATGTTGCCATCATATACCAAAATGCTTTTGACTTCATAAATGTAAACATCTCATACATTTTGTTTCCTTTTCCATGTTGCCACTAGAGACGTGTTTTCACAGTCCTCTACTGGAGGACTGTCAAAACTGTGCAATGCCTGTACACTTTCTTAAAATCAGAGATTCAAACACCCTGGGCAAGCGAGATTCAGTATGTCACAAATACCAAAGCCAGTCCCTGTCTAATATGAGACATATAGACGGGGGAAAAGACTTCAATACAACACTAGCAAAGACACCTGAAACCTTCAGCCCAGAGTGCACGTCATTGCAGAGAGATTAGAATGGCGAAAATTTTGACAGCAAACATGCTAGATTGTGCAGTTTTGGGGGATAAACTATCCACTATCAACAAAAAAATCCATTATGCATTGCCTACAAGCCAGCAGGCTAACAAACAACATAATAAAATATGCTAACTTCAGCTGATATTCCGATACATCTGTGTATTGCTGCACAACAGACCCCTCACCTGAGTCTGCGTTTGAGTGAGGCTCAGACATGTCTCCTTTCTAACGCTAACCATCTTAATGCACCTGCTCTTTCACCAGTCAACATAGCATAGTCACTCCTGGAAAAAGTGAACTGACCATCCAGTCATCCATCCATGCACCTTCTCCTACCTGTTACTTTGAGTTGGGTTGTCCGCCGCACCAGTCTGGATCCATACTGTAACTCACAGGTGTAATTTCCCCCATCGCCCTCCTCCACCTCAGGAATCCAGATGTTTGTAGTGTTAACACTGATGGAGCTTCTCCATTCAACCCGCTCACACTCCTGACAAGAGACACACTGATTAGTTACAACAGTCTACCAAAGATTTAGGAATCCTTCCTCTGAATTTTTTTGCTTGTGCCGTACCTTGTACCAGGTCATCTGTGGTTGCTTGTATGGGGCCAAATAGTCTTCTATATCAGGACAGTTGATCATTTTGCTATGGGTTATCTCTGCTTTTTCCAGATGTCGGATCTTGCTGCTAAAGCATTTACCCTCATCACTCTCCTCCACGGTCATCGACATGGACACTTTCATGCAGTATGTCGAGTTCCTAAAGACATAACAGACACAACAATAAAAAAATTAGGTTATTTTATCTTGTTCTTCACGCACATTAGCAGAGTTCTATACCTTACTTTTTTTAATTCAAGAGCTAACAACAGTTACATGAGTCATTCTCCATTTGTCCAAAACTGGACCTCTGTGTGACACAGTACAAGAGCTGTTTTCACGGTGAAAATGTTGGGTGGATTGTCTGGCACTGCTGTGGGTATTTCGGTGAAATTATAGGTCCTCTGACATCTCAGTGTTTATTCGACAACGTTGAAGGAATTGGCACCCAGAAGAAATTACAGCTTGTACTACCTCTAACACACACAAACAAAACACAATTTAAAAAAGAAACTCTGTAAAGGTACATCTTTAGGCAATGTTACAGCAAAGGTGTGTTTGTTTTATGTGACCTATTTGGTTCACAAAGGCTTGTTTTGAGGGATGAGTCTTCTTCCCAGTTGAGTTTTATAAATTCAGGCTTTGTCCATCCTGACAAAGAGTACATGTTTGGTTTCATTAAATGGCCAGTATATTTCTGACTTGAAGAACCAAAATCTTAGTCATCATTACTGAAATCCATTGTCAACTGAGAGCACAAAGCAGACATACTGTGCTCATTTTTTTTTGTGAATCAGATGCCAATCAAAGTTCAGCACAGAGCCAGAGCTGGATCCTAAATAATGGGTGTCATTTAAGAACTACTATTCATTATGAAGTAGCAAGGTAACAGTTGTGCTGGCAATCTCCATGGACCTTTTTCCACCCCTGACTTTTCCTTCCATGACATGACGCCAGAGGAAAAGCACAGGTTTTACGAAAAACATTTTCAATTTTGGCTGTGGTTTATTCAAGTGTCCATGCAAGCCATGACAGCACCAATTCCTTCCTATATGCTAGTGCTAATTGTACATTTATACACTGTCCACTGCTGACAAAATGTTTGAAAACTGATTATACCAAATTAACTGTTATTAGTCACATTTTTGGAGTGATCCTGCTGACTTGAAATTTAAACTTCACAGCAAAGTTGGTAGCCAGTTGACTAGCTACAAAACAGATTGTGGCTATATTTGGCACAGTTAGCTTAAATTGATATCAAACAGAAAGGAGCTCTTAGCTAAATTTTGTTCAGAAAAGAGTGGCTAACAGCTAAATATGGTACAAAACAGTGAGTAGCTTAAAGCTATTTTATTACAAAACAGGCTAGTAACATTAGCTTATTTGAAAACAAACAGAGAGTAGGCCTGGCTAGTAGGCTAACTCAAATGTTTACAAAACAGAGAGTATCCAAAAGCTAAATTGCTACAAAACAGAGAGGAGCTAGTAATAATAGCTCATTTGTAGCTAGAGACTAGCTTAGTACCAAACAGAGAGTAGCTAGTACCTTGATTTAATACCAAACAAAAAGTAATGTTAACTTGCAACTAAATTTTGTATAAAACAATAAAAAAACAGACAGTGGCTATAAGCTAACAGGGAGTAGCTAGTAGCTAAATTTGGTACAAAAAGAGGAGTAGTAGCATTAGCTAAATATGGTTTTAAAAAAGAGCATAGCTAGTTGCAATTTTTTTTTTGAGAATTGGGCAAATTATTTATGGCATATGGTCTTTGATGAATAAATTTAAAGCTACACTTATCTTTGCTTTTGTTGGCAATGAATTTCTTAGCTAACACTATTCTAGCATTTGGGTTTACACAGCACAACTTTGGTGGACTCTTCCCCCCTTCTTTTTTGTCTCATAGGAAGCAGCTATTTTTTGTCATTTTTTAAAACAAGCTTTACCAATAATAATAATAATAATAATAATGATAATAACAAAACCCCGCAAGCTGCTCAGGACCAACCAGCAGATGGAAGTTAGCAACTAGCAGGTGAAAACAGCAGAGCATTTAGCTGCTACAGAGTCAGATACATTCCTGGCTAACAGAAGACTGAATATTTGACTTACATTCATCAGGTACCCAGAGACATGACTTCAAATAATTGTTATACATATTGAAATGTTATTTTTAAGACAGATCAAATATTTCTCAACCCAGTCCTGAAGCAAACTTGTTCTGCAAGGTTTACTTCTGCCTTGTGTTTGCACACCTGATCCAATTAAGATGCAGCTCGTTTGGATCAGGTGTGCAAGAACAGTGCCGAAGCAATTAGATGGGTAAGCGCTATGCACTGCTGAGAAAATGTGAGTTGTTATTTCTATTGAAGCAATGTTGGGAGGATAGAGATAACGCACTACATCCTGGTGATATGATGTTACATGTGACAGTATGAGCCTTGAGCATAATCATTATGAAATAAAAAGAACAAACTTTGAAGTCTGTTATGATGTGTATGACGCAAGGTGTTTTCAACATCATTCTGGATTTGAGGTCCTAAATACTGCTCAAGGTGATAGTAATTGTTTGTGTGTATGTGTGTGTGTTTGTAGGCCTTTCTGTGTGTATTCTCCCAAGTTCACCTCCAGACACAAAAGACCACATTGATCTCTCTTTCTTTCTCTTTCGCACACACAGGACTCACCCTTTGTCCCCTAACTATAACCTCTCATTTAAGTGGATCTAGACCACTTATCCCTTTAGTGCAGTGTGTGTGTGTGTGTGTGTGTGTGTGTGTGTGTGTGTGTGTGTGTGTGTGTGTGTGTCATACAGGGGACAGGAGATTTTTTTAGTCATTGACCTAACCAAGACCACTGAGCACTGAACCAAAGGCCTGGAGAGCCTTTTATCCATCCATCCATCTTTCAGTTTCTCTCCTCGTCATCAATTCATCTCCAGCCTACAGCATCTTGTTTTCTCCTCCAGTGATTCAGTTACCTTTTCTTGTATGCTCGTGGCTTTTTCGCCTCCCTCTGTCTCTGTCTCTCACACACACTTATCATCCAGCCTTTTATGAACCCTTCACAATTATTCTTTGTCCTCCACATCCCAGCCAGTATTAGTTTTGTTAATAAAAAGTATGAAAACACCAAACACAAAATAAATAACTGTGGAAAATGCACAAATGACAAAAATCAATTACCCTTTCATTATGGTCTTATTCAGCAACTTGAATGCATTTGTGGTTGTAAGGTTGGCTGTTCGATCTCCGGCTCCACTAGTGGACCTCCTGAAGTATCTTTGGACAAGATACTGAACCGAAATTGCTCCCAACTTTAAAAGTACTTTAAGCAGCTGGATGTATCCACTGAAAATGAAATCAGTAAAAAGACAACAACTCACACTGCTATCCTTGTGTTTACAGGTGGTAATAAGGGTGATATGCAGGCTGATAACCAGTCTTAATCTTCCTGTAGATGTTTCTTGAAGGAACAGTTAAGAAATGTTTGAACATGTTTTAATAATAGATCAAATGGCTGCATATGCTTGTATTGGTGTACAGATATAACATTAGCCGTGACCTTGTAAACATGCTGGAACATTTGGAAACCAGCCCGATATTTTTTTCAGGAGTTAGAGGAGACCAAAAATGCACTACAGGTGGAAAGAAATCAACAAGTCCTGCAAACCATACCACCACATAAGTCTTACGTTCATGAATCTGAACACGAACAACGGTAACGGTTCCTAAATTAGTGCACCTATGACTGTTAATAGTTGCAAATTTAAATGTAGGCAACATTGTGAAATGGTTGCTGTTGCACAATAATTATATAGTTAGGTTAAATTGACTTTAACAGAAATAACACAATGTGGCTTAAAATAAGTATGTTTGTTACTTTGGTGAGCAAAAGTGTCTGATGTGATGCGTGTCACATGACATACACCTGAAAAATATGTGGACATACTACGTTTTTCTGTGTAAATAACTAAGTTGATGTTTGGTTTTACAGGACACAAACACTGATCTCCTGTATTTAAGTCCTGTGTCTCTTAATCAACTGGAAATGTAAGTAGGAAAATAATTTTAAAGGGTGGCAATATGTCAATGTAGTTTATATTCCCAGCTTGGTCAGTGATTTTGGTGTCAACACCTCCTAGTGGTGTCAGTTTATCAGGTATCTAGGCTGCACCTATCATGGCGTATAACCTGGCTGGCATCAGTTTTGTACATGGTCAGGTGATGTCAGTTTATACCTTTTGTGGTGGTGTGAAAGGGCAACCAGATAGTGTCTGTTTATAATGCGATGGGTAACAACATAATATATGGAGCTGGAAAGCGCTTAAAGAGCGGGCGGGAGGGTAGGTGGTTGGACAAACCCCAGACTTTTACCTGGGAGTCTGCTGTTCGCTTCCTTTTTTTATGTTGAGCCAAACTATGAGGGTTTTTTTTCTAAACCTTACTACATGCTTTTCTTGCACAAGGACATAAACGTATATATGAGGTGTTTTACTGATGTGTGTTATTTTGAAAAAGACTATGCATCTAACGAAACAGAGTCTTTGCATCTCCTGTGAAACCAAAGTGTACTTTAAAAAGACACAATGCATGAAATAGGCATACATTGATACACTGTCCTAGAACATCAACAACAGATGCATGGGAAACCAAGGACGTAGACATAGAAGTCCACTAACCAAGCAGCAATATTTGACAAGCTAGGATGAGAATGTGTTGGTTAACGCCATTTTTAAAGGGTACTCCAGTGGACCAAATAATCAATTATTGCAGGTTGAATGTTACGGATGCTCAAAGTAACTACAGACAGTGGATACTCATTTAGTAAATAGTATTACTTTTAGTAAGTATTACATTTAGTAAATAGTATTACTCAAATATGCGTGTGGGTCATGAATCATGTGGTAAACCTCCACATGCACTATCATTACTGATATGTGATGAAATTCTTAATTCAAAGCAATTCAGATCCTCCCTCGCAAAGGCACTGACACAAACACACTCACGCATCCAACAGCTGAAAGGGATTTTATGTTAAAACATTCTTTCATCTGGTTGCTTTGATGATATTGTTCTATACATTCATGCCAGTAACGCGCATTGAACTGAGATGAACTAAAAACAGCTCCCTCTTGTTTCTCTCTCGGCTGTGTCCTGTCTCTTTTACACCATTGTATCAGCGTGTGTCACGGTCTATCCCCCTCTGCCTGTCCAACCCAGAAGCCCGCAGCCGAACACTAAACGATAAGAACAGCATCTACGTAAAGACAAATGTATTATGCATATCTCACTATAAACATGACGATTCAATTAGAGCGCAATGCAAACGCTGTGTCAAAAGCATTTAGCGCATGCTGTGCACCGCTTACGGATGCAAATTGTGTGTCTGTGAGTGGGTGCGTATAAATATGTGACTGTGTAGAATACATTTAAATGCTTCACTTAGTAAAATGGCCCTGAAGTAAAGAGTATTGCAAGAGCAGCACATTTAGTTGCTATGGTATAGCCTACTTAAATGACAAAAGGCTCTTTTCACCTGAAATATTGAAGTTATCAATTAGGCTAACAATTTTTGACACCTGGGCAAATTGGCCTGATTTCTTTAGCTGCTTTTACACAGAGATCCCGCTACAGGGCTGCAACAAAGTCCCCCCTTTATACTGGCCCTGCACTTTTACACAGAACCAAACGAAGATGGCATCATTTCGCTCCAATGTGTGTCGCAGCATCCCACCATCAAATGAGGCATGACAGGCGTGATGTTTAACACAAGAGCGTCTACCTTAAGTGTGACATATAATATCTGCTGTTGATAATATCTATCAACAGCACTTTCTAAACAATAACAAAGACATAACACGTCAATCACAATCATTTATTTTCTCTTTTATATGGCGGCTGATCTTGTCCTCTGCACAGAGAGTAAGGAGCTCCGGAATGTCATTGTTTTCCCAGTTTTCAAACATTTCAGGCCATCTTTCTTCTTCTTAAAATTTGCCCCTATGCTAACAGCTTTTTTAAAAAATCTCCCGCAGTGGGTCGCACACATAAACGCTTTGTCAAAACTTTACACCTGTGCTGCCCAAGGTCACGTCTTTCCGGCTATATGTTTTACACAGACCTCATTTTAGCACAATACCACTCTGTCTCCCCTTTCCACAATAGGATGTTATATGTAGAACGGCAAGGCAGCATAGCAGCAGTGTTTCAGCAGAGGACCAGGTAAATTGAGACCCGCTCAGGAAGATAAAATCTGAATTCTGCAGTTTTCCAATCAACGATGTAATTTTACAGCGCACACAGACCGTCTGCCCTCCAGCCCCACCAGTGTTTCCCATTAATTACAAAGACTAAGGCGGGCCGCCATAGTCTAATTTGTCCCACCATAGTCTCAGTGGAGCTGGACTGGACACACAGCAGAACGTCAGGCACATTAAAAGTGAAACTGAACCGTTCATTCTGCTGGGCCTAAAACTGTCTTTCACTTAGAAAAATCTGCAAATACCTCCTCTCGTCTATCGATCAGCTGTGAACGTATCAACAGATCAATTAACCACCTCAGGAGTGACATTCAGCTGCGAAGGAGATAAAAAGAACTCCGCCTGCTGAGCTGCATTCACGGACCCGCAAAAACGTCGGATATTAGAGTGACACCACAGATAGAGTGACACTAACAGCTACGCCGCCTTCTTAACTGTCATGTTATCCATCCATGTTATCCTGTCATGTTATCCATCTTTATATACAGCCTTGTTGCGCCTGGAAAAGGAAGAGTAAATGCGGCTTTTACGCAAAACATGGGGAGAAGGCAATAAGCAACTTAACAAGAAATGACCCAAAACTGGCAAGACTTAGTAAGAAAGTACAAAAAATACCTGAAAATGAGAACAAAAGGGAGAGTACATTTTTCTTTTTTAAAACACAAGGAAATGACCTGGGGAAAAAAGTACTTAAAAACTGTCAAAATTCTGAAAAATAATTATAAACATATAATTATAATAATTAGTATAGTTTAGTTTTTGACATTTTACCCTAGCTTTTTATATAAATAATTTTCTGAGTTACTCGTGGCTAAATTGGAGGACATTTTTTGTCAAACTGCTTATTGCCTTTTTACCCATGTTTTTGACAGAAATCAAACCAATTTGCTCAGGATTCAATGTGATAAATACTTAAAAGGCATCTGAATGCAGCTCAAGAAAAGTGATGTGGATGTTTACAAGGTTTCAAAGGGTTAATATACAACTCCTATATTTAGGATTATTTGAAGAAGAAAATACAGTCACTAAAAAATGCATATCTGACAGATTCACACTAGCCTTATTATATTCCTCCCATGCTTGATTACCATACAATCATGGCCTCTGAGATTCTGGGAAATATAGGAAACCACTAATTTAAGCAGAAGCAGATTGGGCAGAATGATAGACAGAGGGGATACCAAAAAGTAAAACTGCGTTCCATCTCCTGCATGTTTGAACATCACAACTCTTACTGTGCATTTTCACTAAGTTTTCCCATGAGCTTGGAGCTTTCCTCTAATTGGCTTCTTCCAAGAAGAACTTCAGTCAACTTTGGGAATAAAAGATGTTTGTAATCAATTCATCATTTTCCTAGCCAACAGCTGTATTTTCAATAATTCTCCCTGATTAACGTTCCTCAGTGTGATTTGCAGGCACACAATTGATTAGATAGTGTAATTTGTTCAGACAGAGCAGTCATGAACAGTGTGTCCATATTAATGCAAACTTTAGGACTCAGAACAACTACATGTATCCAAAATAGTTAAAAGGCTCTGTATGTTGCATTTAAAGCATTAATATACAGCAGATAGTGGAGTTATGGCATCCTGAACAGAGAACAAAGTCACCCCATCTCAGTGTCTGTTTAAATATGAGTTTCTCTGTTTTGATGCAGTAAAGCAGTAAGGTAGGTTAAAATGATTACTCAATACCAGAGCCCAAAGAGGGTGCATATTTAATGAAAAGGAGTTGCTCACCTGGTTCATACGCCAAAAAAGTTTTTAACTTCAGGTTTACTTCCACAGTACGCCGCCTGCTGAATATGGACAGAAGTGATTCTCTCACTGGCCCCGCCAAAAGTAACGGATTTTTAAATTGCTTTTCTCAGTTCATTGAAACCCTAAAGAATCAAAACTTCATTACAAAAAAGAATCATAATTTACCTTGTTTGCAGTTCAAGGTGTCCTGTCAGTTTGTTTTTTTTTTGGTTTTTTTTTTACAGTGGTGGTCTATAGAGAAACTGCTTTTTGGGTCATAAGGGGAATTATTTACTGCAATACCGCATGTGGCCACTGGGAAAAAAACAGAGGTGTGATGCTGCATTCAAATGGAACTTGTGAGAATGTAAACATGTAAAGTTGTGTACACAAAGTCCTGAACTCAAACCTACAAGAAATAAACAAGGCTGTGATACCACAACAGGGCGGTGTTAATGCAGATGAACATGAACATGATACACATGACCCCATTTGAACACAATCTCAAATTGTACCAGCTAGCTTATCTTTGCCGTTTTGCCCTGCACTCATATGACAGTTGCCGCCGTTCTTCGGACAGTGAAGTTACAGAGTTACTCCACAAGTTACAAGTTACTCCCTCTGGTCCCCCACTGATTAACACCATTAGCTCTGTCAGCACTGTTGCCCCACTTCTGCACTGCTTATGGAGTTAGCACAGTTAGCTGCTAGTCCCTGGCTCAGCCAACTCAGAGTTGAGACCTAGCTTGTCCAACCAAATCTTACACTCTCAATTTTGCATACAGTCCCTTTAAAGAATCATTTTACATTTTGGGAAATACAGTTAATGATGGTGCGCTTATGCTGCTGAGTTATGAGCACATGTACAACCCTCCAAAGTCATTAAAATGCAACCCATCTTATCTGTAGCTTCCATGTTGTTCCCACAAAGTTGGAAGAACGACTCCTCAAGCTGAAAACTACGACCCCCCCAACATCACATAAATGCAGCCTAAATATACAACTCCAGCTAAAAGGAAAAAGCTATCTTAGCTTGAGTCACAATGATAAAATATGCTTACCAGCACAAGAGTAAAAATGGCGACAGCCAGTAACAGCAATTATAGTGATGACAATGGGAGTCAGCCAACAAAGCCAGACTAGCTGTTTTACCATGTCTCCAGTTTGAATGCTAAGCTAGACTAACCAGCTGCGCGCTGTAGTCTTATGCTTAGTGTGCCAGAGTATCAATCTTCTCATCCAACTCTCAGCAAGAAAGTGAATGACTGGATTTCTCCAGTAAGTCAAGCTATCAGTCTACTTTCTGAGAATTCATGTTCGTGGAAATCTTATAAATCAGCAATATTATTTTATGGCTGTGCCTGTAAAGCCTTAATTGATATGGTGGGTGGGTGAATATAAAAAAATGAGTTTTGCCTTTATCCTTACTGTTTTCACCAAGTTTTCTACTTCAGAGAGTTGGTCTTTGTGGTGAAACTCTAGGAAAATTCTTACAATTATTTCTTTCTCCAAATTTCCACAAAGAAATGGTACCTCCTGAATCCCCCTGAAGATAAAAGCTGTTTATGGAACATCTCAGCCCTTAAGACAGCTGCTAATGTGAATATCCGTCAAGAGGAGGGAGGAGGACAGTTATGTGGCACTGGACTTTATTAAGCAGACAAGGAAATGGCTGCAAGACACAGAAAAATGAGCAAAGATCTTGAAATGCTGAATAACAGTGTTAATATAGTGCTACGGATTAGATTGTGCAGGGATGGTGTTTATGGTTCATCTTGATCTTATTCGAGATGTGTTTGCATCTCATAGCCTTGGGTTATTTCGTTCTCATGAGACATGCAGGCCAACAGAGCAGCGGTAACAGCACTGGTGTTTATCGGATCATTTATGGGACACATGTCCACGTTATTGGCAGTTTAATCTGTTTTCAGCAACACTATTTACTGTACCTAGGCTTGCTACAACCGCTAGGAAATAAAGTCTCACCGTATAATTGAGAGATAAGTCGTGATAATAGGATTATTGCATCCACACAAAAAAAGGTATTACGTGTCAGCCTGTAAGGATTGCAGGAATACTAAAGGATTCATTCACTCAATTTGCAAACAAAGGGGCTGCTTGCCAGGGATTTTAGGCTGAGAGCTCTGATGTCACTAAGAGGTGGCTTAGCCAGTAGCTTTAAGTATAGTTTCAATTGCACAGTTTTGCACTCTGCATAAACTTACTATTATTTAAATTCCAAAATGACCCATGATGCTTTTATAAGGCTTTATGTATAGGGCTATTTCTTGACAGGGCACATTTAAAGGGGAACTTTTATACTTTCCCTTATGTTTTGAAATATAATTTTTTTACAATTTTTTTTTATACATTCATACAAAACATGGCCTAATTTTCCAATAATGAGGTAAATGTATGTAAAAGTCCTCCCTGAGCAAAAACTCAGGTATCAGACAGCTCTGAATAACTGACTTCAGCTGTGACAGATTTCTTGATATGGTCACCTGCTCCCAGCACACTATTTTTGGTTTATTGTATAAAGCTCGTTGTGTTACAAAGTGCTATACAAATAAAGTCTGACTGATTGATTGATTGATAGTGACGACGTTATCGCACATTAAAGAAAAATCCTCTACAAAACATTAGAATGAAATGAGAGCTGTGGTGCTTATACTCATGCACAACTTATTTGCACTTCCAGTTCAGAGTGCACGGGCGTCAGTTTAACAATACTGAAAATAATTAGGAATTAACTCAATTATAACACATTTTTCTCTATTTTCCTGATGGTCTGGGCAAATGGGTAAATTTGTTGCTCGTTTCTTTTTAGAAAAAAAAAGGATGCTAAATAAAGTGGAAAAATTGCTAAATTGGTAATACAGGTTGCAATGATGGTACAGAGATGAAGAGATGCAGAAAACCCAAAAACTTTGACAAATCAGAGCAGACTGGACTTTTTCAGGAGGGGTTTAAAGAGACATGCCCTAAACAGAGTGTTTCAGACTGAGGGTGAATCACGATGCTCCAGCACAGACAGCATGGGGAAAATAAAGTGCTTTTTGATCACTGAAACATTTAAACATGTTATAGTAGATACACAAAATACATGAATGAATATTAAAGAGAGCATAATAGATCCTCAGATATAACATCTTAATTATAAGTTTTAAAGGTGCTGATAGGTGGACTTTATTTCCTTTGAACAGAGCCAGGCTGTTGAATGAGAGAAAAGTGTTATATCATGAGGCATGCAGACACCACATGTTTACCCATTAGTCCATGTTGTGACATTAAATCTTGTGACAAATTCACTCCTGTGGTTTCCTGAATGTGTTGTCCCCTGCTGCTCTGTGCAGGACTTACAGTGGCTCACAAATCTGTTAAGGCAAACATGCCTCACAAATAAATTTGGCCTGACTTGACAATTTAATGCCGGTAAAAATGTGTCCGGTAAAGCTGCATCCTGTCCTCCTGGAAATAAATGAGGTGAAAACGCAGATTTAAAAGGTGAAAGGAAAGATTTGCGGATGCCATTCTGTGTCTAATGTGAGTGGCTGACATTCATAACCCCTTTTGTTATCTGCAAGTTTTAAGTTAAGCTCAGGTCTGGTACACACACATGCACACAACTGTTGTGTGTGTTTGGTCTGCTGTGTGTGGCTTATTATTTTGGCTAAGACGGGGTACAGTTGGTCGCCTGTATTTGCATCTGAAGACAGCTATGAATAAAACATGGGATCTCACTGTTACACTGCTATGTGCATATGTGTGTGTGTTTATGAATTCCTATCTATTAACACAAATGAGGAATGCGCTGCCATGCTGAAACAGATGCCAGGTGTGAGCAAAAACATCTTTTCATGCAACTGGCAACATGACTGACAATTGAAGACAGCCGATGAAAATACTTAAAATTGTATTACATGCTGTGAAATGTAAATTACAATTTACACCTTCAAAAGTATATACGGCAGATTCTTTGCTACAAATTATGACAGTTTACTAACTGGATTAGTTTTCCGCCCATTCTCGGAGCCTTCATCTCAGCAGTTCATGTTGGAGTTGAAAGTGTTGTTTGAGGCTATCACACTGGCACACAGATAGCATATGTTTTGAGGCTATGAGGATTTTTTTTCATCATTGCACTCTGATCATAATTTGATGGGATTGCTGTACATCTGCTACTGTGTCCACAATCACTTCCAAAGTGCCCTCGAGCAGGGCAGCATTGCTCCTACAGTACGACTCCAGGCGCTCTGTACTTTGGCTGACCGCTAATATTTCATATTTGTGCATTCTGTGTGTGTGTGTGTGTGTGTTTGTGATCGCGCTCCCAAAAATATTCTAATTACACAAAATGCAAAATGAGCCATAAATTAATCTCCAAATCAACCTGTAATCCACCATATCCTCCCCATCAATAAATCAAGCGCACCCTCCCTGCAATTACCCTCCTATGATCAGGGCAGGCAGCTGGAGGGTGCGTTGAATTATGGCGTTAATAGAGGGGGATGTATCCTGGCCAGCAGGCAGCGTGTTTATACCTGGACGGAGCTGCAGATTAATTTGACTATCAATCTAACTAACAGGCAGCGAGAGAGAGAGCCGACACCCGCGCATGCTGAGATACACACACACACACACACACACACACACACACACACACACACACACACACACACACACACAAGCCTATACATATTTCTCTATATGCAAGTATCTGGACACAAATGCCTTTACATGAGGATGTATGTTTCAGTACACAAGCTGTGTTATGTCACATTAATAAGGTTTGAAATTGTGCTTGTGCAAAGCTTTGTCCAATCTTTAATTTAGATATTTTCCACCAAATGGAATACGCTGTTATCAGCGGATTTAATTATACGATATAGAAACAGGGCCAGCACAGCGGTGCAGTGGTTAACACTGTCGCCTCACAGCGAGAGGGCGGTTCTTTGGTTTTCTCCCACAGTCCAAAGACATACAGGTTAGGTTAATTGGCTGATCTAAATTGCCTGTAGGTGTAAATGTGAGTGTGCATGGTTGTTTGACTCTGCAGCCCTGTTTACGTCTGGTAATAACATACGTCTTCAGTGATCACATCACAAGCAGAAAGCCAGTGGCATAGGTATCTGAGACATTAGTACACCATTATACACCACTAGGCGTATGTACATTTCACCCTTTCTTTAATAACTGCCACCTTTATGTTTTTAAGGCATAATCGCTGTTTACATATGTGCTCAGCTTGTCAGCCTTGACAGATTTTGCATCTTAGCTAGCTACTGTATCAGCTTGTGACATGATCACATAAAGCCTTGGTATTGGACAGCACATCCAGAATTCATCACGTTATATCTGTGTATGACAACAATACCAGAAAATGGGAAATTGCCTTAAATTGAATTGGGTTTTTTTTGTGACTTTTATTTTTTTGTAGTTTGTCTTGAATTGAATTGAAGCATTTTCTGTAACTTTGTTACTCACAGCTACTAACTATTACGAAGAAGAAAAGGGGTTTGCCTTTTTGAGGGGATAGATATAGCAAATGGCACAATTTTTTTATATATATATATATATATACATATATATATATATATATATATATATATATATATATATATATATATATATATATATATATATATATATATATATAATTTAATAGTATATACTATATATATATATATTTAATAATATAACAGTTTTGTGAAAATGATCCTACTGTCTGCAAAAACAGCCAAAAATGCTGCAGTATGCATGCCAGAACAAGTATTGGCAGTTTGTAATAAAACACCTTAGAAGAACACCATGCACCTACACATAAACGCATTCTTCTACAGAACGGTGAGTATAAACAAAAAAGAAGACAATGGTGAACATATGCATGAGAACCGACAGCTTTGTCTGGACGGACAATGACATGGGACTGTTACTCCAAGTGAAGCTGGATTAGAAAGCGTTGAAATTCCAGGAAAGTGTTGATTGGCTATTTGTCGTAATGCTCATGCATGAAGTGCTCTTCTGAGAGGATCCAGCATTTATAGTTTACATAATGACAGAAGGGTTGGTGTTTTAAAGAAAATTGCATTCTGGAACCCGGTTTCAGTCCTGCATTTTCAGTCCCCCAAAACAAAAGGCCAAACTGCAACAAAAGTTTAATCTTTCATACAAAAACCATTGCCTTGTAAACGGTCCCTGAATTACTTGCAAGGCCCTGTTCTTCGCCCATGACACTGTTAGGGGGACAGTTCTCTCTCTTTCTGGGACATTTGTATCTGTGAATGTATTTCCAACTTTACAGAAGCTCCTCAAAGCCATCCACAATCTCCCACAGTCTGTCCCTTTAAAGAAAACTAATGAACTGATGCTGAAATGTATGTATAGAAATACAAATCTCCCGTCAGTTAAAAAAATAAAACAACTCATTTGAAAACAGAAATTCTGTACATTTTCATTTGCATATAGAGCAAGCAAATGAGATCTGATCAAGATGGGTAATTTAAGATTCCTGAGCAGACGCATCTTAATGCCAGATGTAAACAGACAGACATAGACATGTTCATTTGTGATCTAATCACCCAAGACACATGTCAATACCTCATGTAAACAGACTCCATGAGTCTGTCCTGTGACATACTGATGACCTGTCCAAGCTGTAAACTGGCCTCTCGCCCAGTGACAGCTGAAATTGGCTCCAGCCCTCAACGACCCTCAAGGAGTGTTTAGCTGGATGGAGGAAATACTTTTACTTTTTTTAAGCCAAAGCAACAGAAATTCATCTATAACAACCATGGGCAACTGAGAGCCATTTTATAATGATTACAAAAGTCCTCGGGTCCTGACAAGCTGGTTCATTATTCAAAGTCTGGACCTCTAAATGTGAAGAGTCAGGTCAAAATATGGATTTGTAGAGCTGCGCGGTTTCAGCAAACAGTTTGCCCAGAGGAGAAAAAAATGCATCAGTCACACAGTACTCAAGTGACTTTTTGACACTATTTAAGCTTCTATATGCCTCCATTTCTATGGTGAACCAGAACAGAAATGCAAAAGAGACCTGTCAATCATCTTGAAAAACAGACAAACAATCAGACAAGTTTGGTTTCAGTTTTCTCAGACAGATTTTTGCATTTCAGAACAAAAACCAGTCAAGCAGCATGCTGGTGTGTGTGAGTGACAGGGAAGATAAAGTAAACCAGCCATAACACACACAAACCCCAAACCTGAAAAAACGTCTGCAACTTTCTAATGATCGGTTCCCTTAAAGTGTTTTTTATTAATTCAAAGATGGTATAACATTTTTTATTTCTGTGTAATGTATTATAATTAAATGGTACAAAAAAAGCAAATACTACCAAGTAATGGTGTTCAATTCCAATTGCAAGCCGACCAATACTAAAAACTCTTACAGTATACAGACCATAACATTAAAGGGGAACATCACCCATTTTCAAAATTAAATTATTCCAATGGTCTAAGACAATCCAAAAAGTAGAGTTCTAAAACAGAACATTCTCATCCCAAGTTGTCGCATATTGCAGCTTCGCCAGTGGACTTCTGCATCCAAATAAAAATTATTTTAGGTATCTTTCTAATGCACTGTATGTTCTGGGATGCTGCTACTCTGTGATGTCAACACATGGTGGGATGACACGGAAGTGGTTATGTTCAAGCAACAAAAGCCCATTGCAAACAACGCCAGGATGTCAACAAAAGCACACGCTGGCACAGATGGTTAGGATTAGGTAAAAGGTACATGGCACATGGTGAGGTGTAGATAAAACCCCATGGCATTCAGATACGACACAAATACGACACAGAGAGCAGCCGGGGAATGTTGTAAGTATATGGGTACACTTTCTGTTTCCGTACTGAGAACCCTACAGCATAATAACGATCACCTGGGTATAAAAAAAGAAAAACATTCTTGAGTCCATCAAATTGTTTTCTAGTTTTTGGCTTTGAAAGAGAGTAGCCTCATGTTCCTGGCCATGGACATAACATATTGGAATTCTTAATGTAGGTGGAGTTTCCCTTTAACAAACATATTGTCATAAATTAAATTAGCTCAAACTAATTGCCACATGGTAGATCTGGAGCCTTCAGACCCCCTTAGAGACCCCTGGGCAATTGTCCACTTTGCCCTATTTGTAATCCAGCCTTGTTTAAGCTGCACTGGTAACTGATTGCACATGTTCCTTGTCCACTCATATGAAGAAGTGCTGGAGATATACTTGAGCAATGCTGTGGGCCTTAGGATAAACAGATTGTTTGACAGTAAGATGAATGATTGAGGTCAAGAGTGCTAATGAATGAGTGAAGATGTAAGAAACATATAGAGTGGGGTTTAGCTTGGGTTATGCAGCATGAAAGCCAATGTGTGTGTGGGGAAAAACAGCGTCACCTGGCCAAGGTGACTCCACTGAACGTGTGTATGAGTATGTGTGCATTATTTGTGTGTAGTACAGTGTGCATTTACCCCCAGGCCTGTAGTTAAAATCAAGTTTCTGTGCAAGCTTGATTTTTTGTGAATCTATGCCTGTGTGTGGACTGTTGCAGTTCATGCTTTGTATATTTTTGTTGACGTTTATATATATGTTTGCCCTGCCATTAATACTTTCAAACAGTTTGTTTACTTTGAGCAGAGAGGTCATGAAACTGAACCGCAAAGGATTTACTTAAACGGGGGTCTAATTTTTCTTTTCACTTGATAAAAATTTGAGTCATTCCATGTCACAAAAGTATAAATACTAGCTGCTGTATGTCTCCAGCAATGTAAGTGCTGGACACTGGACCCCAGTGTTAAAGCTTGGATTAATTTCAAGGTAGATAAAAAAATATATAGTTTCCTATGAAATATTCTTTTGAGTCAACAAGGTGATGTACAACTTAAGACTACAGGGGCCTTTTTACAAACTGAAAAAACAAAACAAATCATTCTACACAAGCCCAGAGGCATGCATTAAAAAAATAAATAAATGAAAATAAAAATTCTGGTTATATATTTGTCTGATCTACACCAATTATTCTCCTGTTTATGCAGCCCATTCTCATTCCGAACTCATAAAATACTGCTGCTTTGACAGTGCTTTTGGTGTAAGATCACGAAAAAAGCTGCCATTCCCACGTGCATTAAACACCCCTGGACACTATCAAATGAGAATGCAGCTGAACAGAATTGTTGCATTATGATTATACAAGAGCGGACCTGAGAGCACCTCTCACATCCGCATGAAACACAGCAGGATGGCGTCTGGTTGAAATGTCACCAATGTCTACGTAAAAGAAGGAGTGTGGGGACGCCTGTAGAGTTTTTCTACACCTTAACGTGCTTCCTTTCCCATGTTGTACTTCAGCCTCTTGTGGAAATATTTTGGATCAAAACAGATAATTACAAAACTGATCACTAGAATGTCTTTTATTCTCACTTTCCTTTCAGGGCCTCTGTAGTATCCCTTGGACACTGGATTTAAATCCCTGTCTTTGGAACATTCTGGATTCCCATTCACCCACTAAGGAGGCTATCACATCAGTGACTTGGACTCGAATCTGAGTACACTTGACTACAAAGTCCATCGTACATGGGCATGGAATGATTCAATCGGACCGATAAAAATGTCCTCATCTCTTGCACCTGTAACACTGTGGCACTTGCATGAGGTTGAACATGGAACTGAGCGTTGCAGCACAAATTCTTGAAAGCTTGGATTGTACCTCTTTTTTATGTCAGTTTAGACAAAAGCATCTAGCAAAATGTAAATGTACGTAGAATACTATTGGGTCCAAAATCCACCTCTGCTTAAAGAAGCAGTCTTTCTAACCAGACCACTCCAACACACAGGTTGCAACACACATCCTCCTCCTGCCCTTCTTTCTCCTCCGACGTAGTCCTTTCCTCCATATCTCAACCAAGTCAGATCGGATTTCAGAGCAACCTAAAACCCACTGAACATGAAAGTGTCGAAACCAAGGCCTACTTTTTTTAAAAGACTGGCCAGGGCAGCAGGCATTGGCTCAAGTTGGCATGCACCGGCACATGTTGGTCCACACTGGCCAGAGAGTGGTACCGACTCAATGGCTGCCAAGTCGTAGAGGACTGCCAAAGAAACTTCAAATGACCGCTCTCTTCTTCTCTGCTTCTATTTCGCTCTCCCATTCTCTCTTTTTTTACTCTCCTCCCGCCATTGTCAGTTTGTTTTCCACTCTTTCTCTCTCTCTCTCTCTCTCTCTCTCTCTCTCTCTCTCTCTTCATCTCTTTGTCTCTTCCTCTTTCCACTCGCTGTCTTTATCTCCTGCTCAGAGTCTGTTAATCTGATGAAGGGAAAGGTTAAACATTTGGCTGGCATTAGAAAACACCCTTTTGACAACTATGTGTGTGTTTCTTGTGTGTGAGTGTCCACAGAGAATAGATTCATCCTCTTTCACAAAGAGAGACAGGTGGTTCATCTTACTAGCAATGCCACAGGGGAATAGCTGAGAGAGAGGGGTAGACACATCCATAGGAAAATACAGGTAATGAGAATTCTGCCTTTTACTTGACTTCATCAACAATCACAATTGGATGAAATTGCTTCACGCAAGATGAGATGAAAAAATGATGCTGGAATTTCGGCAGACAAACAGCAGGTTATTTTGTGTAGTCAAGCACCTACTGGTGGTGCAACCAGTCAGCCATGTACAAGAATCTGTCATGCCTAAACAGTACATTCGTAGTTGGCCAGTGACTACATTTACACACACAAGCTAATATTCCATTATTATTCTGAATATGACAATATTGTGAATTTGGTACAGGTCATGTGAGCAGCATAATCCATTGGAAAATTCCTAATTAAGTCTTTTTCCCCATAAATAATTTTCAGATTAAGATGTGGGACATGCCAGTGTTTAGGGGGTTTTAGGGGCATTCTTTGTACATGTAAACGGCGCATTTGGAATATGCATTTCAGCTTGGGTTTTTAACAGTTTATGCCATACTGCCTCTTGCCTGTCTGCGGTCGGCTCTGTGCATAGTCATGCTGGTACACAAACCAATGCGTCCAACAATTGGCAAGCCAGTCAGTGTCCAAAGTGTACCAAAAATAATAAATTTCATTTTTGTTTCAAATACACATTTGTTAAAATGCATTTCATGAAGATAATGTACTGTGTTGAAGGCAAACTGAAGGGAGAGGCCAGGGCAAAGTCTTCAGCAAAATGATTTAAATATACTGAACTCATCAGCACAGCCTTAGCATGTGGATAAGTTCACTCTGGTAAGCAGTGATGCACTGTTTATGTCTGGGGTTTTTACTGTGAAAGGTAAGAAGGGAAGAAGTGGAGCTACTGCAGCACTAATGCGAGAGGCACAAAAGAGTTTGCTGTCTTGGTTCAGACTACGGGACCCTCCTTCTTAATATCTCATAACTTTCATAAATATGCATGCAACGCTAGCAGCAGACCAGCAGCAACTGATATTTTAGCAGATCAGCTGATGTCCTGTACAGTTAACAGCGCCCCAAAAGTTGTAGCGCTGGAGACAGCCAGGTTTCGCTGCACCGGTGCAGGAGTTTGTGTGACACAGACACAGTACAGAAGCAGTGAGCATTAGAGCTGTGGTTCCCTAAATGACACCAAAATAAAGCAGAGGCTCAGCATAGTTCAATTACATGCCTAATTTGGTACAAACATTTACCCATCAGTGTGGCGGAAAGCCTTTAGCGATATACTCAATTGACAAAAAAATCAACCTGTATTTGGTACTTGGCGTGCCCACTTTTCTAGTTAGAGGAAGAAACACACCTACTTTTAAATACAATGAAAGTCTTAAATATCAACAGGTTTTTGGATATGCAAAATTATTGCAGCGCCAACCTTTTCAACATGGTGGATGTAGGAATGACTGAAGGAGGCTGTTTTGCAAAATAAAACATTTCAACTACCAAGAGGGACCTTTTCCCATGTTTTGACAGATAAATGACATGTTAGAGCACTTTAATCTGAGTATGCACAGCTGCATTTCACATGGATGTTATTAGCTTCTGCATTTTCATTTTCAGTTATTTTTGTTTTTCGTTTCAATTATTATTGAGCATTTTCTGATGAGCTACCTCTACAGTTCATGCAACTAAAACTACAGAGAAAGACTACGGTCACAGTTAAATGAAAAAGACTGCTTGTTAGAGACATGATGCAAATGAGACCTCTTGTTTAAAAGCAAGACAGTTTACATACCCAATTGGCCATCCTGGACTCTTTAAGGTTTTAGCTGTAGAGGTTTAACTATGGCCCATTACTTTGCCTTTGTTCCTGAGGAAAGACGGTCATTATTCAAACGACCACTAAAAGTTGCCTGTCAGGACCAGATAGTTTAACTCTGCCTCAGTGAAACTATGTTCATGTAATTGCAAAAAAAAAAAAAAAGTCAGTAAATATCTGCTGACATTGTATTTCAATTGTTATCTTCAATAGCCATACTTACATTACAATATCTGCTTATACACACTATAGTATGACTAAATTGGGCACTCGCAGAAGTTGGTTAAAGGTAGACTTTGCAGCAATTGTCGGCTACTATTTGTTAACAGTATTGCCAGCAAAAGTGAATGTGAAAGAAAACCCCAGAATTATTGTTGTTCTTAAAAAGGCTTTGTCTGCTTTTGTCTTGCTATATTTGTTTTTTGTTTTTTTTTTTGGTCATTTTCCTCCTTCAGGTAAGACCCAACCCCACAGCAAAGTTACAGGCAGGGGGCAGATTCTCTGCAGATAAATACACTGCCACACACTTCTAGTGGGTCTTAAGTGATGTCACGGTAGTATGATACGTCACTAGACAGTGTCAGGATGAAACGCTGCCGTTAATGATGTAATATAAGGAGCGACAAAGTCCCTAAAGGGTGGGTGGGGCGATGGATGGGTCCAACAAACCCCCGTCTTTTACCTGGTAGCCCACTGTTTGCCTACCGTAAGAATGTAGAGCCAAACCATGATTTTTTATCCAAAACCGAACCACACATTTCCATTGCCTAAACCTGACTGGCCGTGCCTTTGTAGCCTAATTCTAACCGTGCGCTTTTGTTAACATCCCAGCATTGACTGCAGCAGCAGCCAGGAGGGTCAAGAGCAGACACAAGGAGATACCTAAAGCGTAATATGTAGACACAGAAGTCCACTGACAAAGAAGCTATATGTGATGGCTTAGGATGAGAACATGTAGAAAATCCCCCAAAGTATACCTTTAAAGTTCAGGAAAGATCTTGATCTTGGTTAATTATGGAAAAGCCAGTAGTAACTTGAGGCAAAAGACCACAACATCTTTGTTATACTGCATGCAGGACACAAGATGTCAACCCTGATTTGTAGTGTGCTGTAGTGTGCAAAGTGCTGTGTTTTGTACACCAAACTTACACCCCCACTACCATCCTACAAATTCTGTTCGGTACTAAAATGAAGCAATCCTTTCACTTGGAAAAAAAACTCTCCTGTGAAATTAATCCAGGCAGCAATTTCAAACCCTAACCTAATTGGGAAAACAAATTAGTAATTACATAAACACACATTTTAGGGGACAGGGTTGGATGCACAAGAACTAAAGTCTAAAGGGAACTAAACTATGAATTAAAAGTCCTTTTTGCACATTCTTGTTTGCATTGCCACCATGTCTGACTGTGAAGATTAGGGAAATTAGTCTGATAACGGATTTAAGAATCACGTCTGTAATGCAATTTTCACGTACAAATAAACAACAACACAGTCATCATCATTATTACTGTGGAGCCACTTTGCTCATTGAGTTGGATGCAATGAACTGACGCCAAGGAGACATGTAGAGGTGAATGAAAAGGAGGCTGGAAAAACTCCAGTGTCTGACTCCAAAGTAGCAACAGCATACTAAGTGGTTTTTTTTTAATGTTTGCTTTAGAATGTAAAATTAATTTCGGGTTTTCATGTTCAATCTGTTCAATTTCTAAGCTTGTTTTTAGTACTAGGAATCAAACTTTGTTATTAACATCACACAAATTCCATCTTCCGACCAATGTGTAACGTTTAGCATTGCAAATCCTGCTCTGATAGTTCCTGGGCCATCAGAAATACTATTTTATTACTATTATTACTATTACTTATTTTTGGCACTAATGGCTGGCAAACTAAATTTAGACATTCCCTTTCCACAATTGTAAATGCAGATAAGGTACCTGAGCTCCTGAAATGGTTCATGGGCCCCTGGAGTTTGTACAAAGGAAATGGGCGACCAGGCCTTTTTTGAAGGATTATTTTGGCAACTAATGTCTTTATTATAAAATTGCCTGGCAAGAGATTAGAAGGAGATGAGGAAAGAGACAGACTGGAATGACATGCAATAACGGCTTCCAACTAGCCTCAAACTGATGATGTTACGGCTCATTGCTGCTGACATCGACACTGACATTGTTGCCCATTGTTCCCACTGCTAATCATGCCATAGCCCAGTCTGAAAAGGGTCCCACTGGACCGAAAGCCCATTCGTACAAAAGCCCAGTATGCCAAAATCAAACCCAGGTTGCTCAGAAGGGCTGTCTCTCCAACAGCACTCTCCAAAACAGAAGCACTGATTATTATGCAGAATGCCGTCATCAGACTCTTCCTTTGATTGGCGAGTACTCAATGGCTTCGTTGTGTAGGTTGCTTTGGCTTCGGCATAAGGAGTCAGATGATTAGAGTAAGACTTAGATTGAAGATGAGCCAATTAGAAGGAAAGTTGGACAGGTCGTTCCTCTGCCATAGTAGAAAGGTCCAAAGATGTCACACCGCATAATACTTATTCATGTGCTTCTGCAAAACTGCCCTTAGGGAGCAATGCATATTATTTTCAGGATACCCCCCTGTTGGACAAATGGTCTTTTGGTCGAATAAGACAACTTTTTGGACTATTGGGGCTTTGAATTTATTAGCCTTCATAACAATGGTATGGCACCACTAACTCCCAAGCCACCTCGGCTGGGCATTTCAACAAACAATTGATACTTGTGTTTTTGTGGGAATGGCAGCCTTAAGGCTCACTTATACGCCCTTTAGATATGAAAATAGATTTGTCTGTTTCAAACGTTGTGAACGTCACTATCCTCGTATGTCTACTTGTCCTTTATGTTGGCACAGATAGGGTGAAGTCAAAACTTTCTGACAACAAACGAGGGGATTGTGGAGGAAGTCATACTGTACCTTTAAACTGAGGCAGCGTTGTAGGCAGCGGAGATCTGTGCGGCCATTATATACATGCCTACATGTGGATGGTGAAGTCCTTTCACTAATTTCCCATATAAAACTATATGATCGATTCGTCCTATACAGCCATTTTTCAAAGTTTCTCTTCGTCTCCTACGGTTGTATCGCTCCTGAACTTTGTAACACTTTCACCATGACATCCAGTGGTACTGCTCCGTTTTATCCATATCTGTAAGCTTCAGAAAATGTGTGCAAATACTGACAAAATGAACACAGAAACCAGACAGAAGGATCTGTTAGTCTCCGTATCTAACGTTGAGCATAAATGAGCCCTTACTGCTAAACCAGCTTATTAGCCAGAGTGCTAACTTGTCAGCCACCATGTTGGCAGGTAAAACCAGCCAGTTAAACAACCAATCAAGTTGTCAACCAAGCAGTCAAACATCCAAAAAACTTGCACATTGTCAGCCATTCCACTAACAAGCCAGCTCGCCAATCTGCCTACCATCCTGCCAACAAACCGAGCAGCCACCGAACCTACCGAGCCAACCCCCTGGCCAAGATGTCACCAAATTAAACAACCACTCACCCACCCAGTTAACCAGCCAGCTGACCAATTGACAAACCCCCCTATCCCAGAGGCCAGCAGGCATTTCAGCCAGCTAGTGAGTCATTTTCCCAAACAGAGAACATGTTAGATTTCTATCTAATGCGTTGTGTTCAAGTGTAGAGCGGGCAAAGCCAGAGGCATGAAATCTCTCATCTCACGCTGCCTTGTTCACTATATAACACTCATTATTTTGTTCTCTGCAAGTCCTTTTCTCTATCAGTTTGTCCTCTGTCTTTCTCATTCTTTGTCCTCTCCTGTCTCTGTGTATGTGTGTGTGTGTGTGTGTGTGTGTGTGTGTGTGTGTCCTACCTATGTTTTGATTCTCTTTCTCTCTGACACTTGCAGATACACGAGTGTTGCAGGATAGAGGTTTGGTGCAAAGTCTTTCTCACAGCGTTACAGCCTCAAAAGTAAACTGAGACCTCTCACTGTGTGTATCAATTTCTTTCTAAGTGATGTGCCTGTGTGTGTGTGTGTGTGTGTGTGTGCGTGTGTGTGTGTGTGTGCTCATCATAGAGGGTGTACAGAGGGTCTTGGGGAGTCGCAGCATGCCCTCTCCCCCTACTGAGGTCCTTATTCCTGCAAAGAAAATGGATTTTTGCTTTTCTTTTCTCCTCCACTCATTCCCCCATCTCGCTCTCTCTTCTCTCCATCAGCTTCCCTCTGTTTTTCTCTCCCACTATTTACCCTTTCTCCCTACCCCTGCAATTTAACTACTCTCTCCTTGACTCTCTCTTACCCTATCCTCCCTCTCTCTTCCCCATACACATGCTTTCATTTCTTTCTTCTTGTCCCAGTGCACATCTCTCTTTCTCTGTACCTCGTGTCTCAGACAATGTCATTTTCCAGTTACGGTCTCCTGAGAGAGAATGTCACTCCACCTTTGATGCTTGTTCACCTTTGGTTTTCTAACAGTGTCTCCAGGTTGTTCTCCCTTTCAAGTTCAAACCCACACACTCCAATACACACTAGGGATCTGCAGTGTTTTAAAAATCAACAAGTAAAAGAGAGATCGCAGCAGTCTGCATGAAATGAAGCACCTATAAACATAAGAGGATGGGGGCACAATACGCCCTGCAGCTTTTTGTTTTAAGGAAAAGCTTTAGAAGAAGATGCAAAATTAATTTATACAGCTACAACCATGAGCAGGCTAGAATGGTTTAACTGGGAGTCATGTGTTTTCTATAGGAGATAATAACGGAGTCATGATATTTGAGAGAAGAGACAAGCTGTTAATGGAATCTGCTTCATTATCATTATCAGTGCTCTTGTATGCACTTCTGTTCGTGTCTCTTACACAGCACCCACACACTAAATGATTACTACTACAGGAAAGCCAGTGAGGATGTCAAATGTAGAGCCTTTAGGAAAGATGCAAGAACTGATCTTTATCTGAGTTTTTATATTCCTGTCAACTTTAATTTTTACTTCACTACATTTCCAAAATAAAATCTACACTTTTACCCCACCACATTTCTATGTATCATTCTATTTCTATGTATCTGTAATAGTAGCTTACAGCAGTTATTTTCTGGTAGGATATCTGCATTTTTACTCAAGTATGAGAACTGGATATAATAAAACTAAAAAGGAACTGATCTGGGAGCATTTCAAGGATTCTGCCCCACTCTGGCACAACAATGTGTATGCCAGCACACCCCACCCAATCATCCAATTTACTTGGGGGAAACAGGCAGACATCCTTTTAAACCTGCAATAATGTGTGTGTGTGTGTGTATATATATATACACATATATACATATATACATATACAAATAATCAATTTTATCTTTTTATGCTGACATATGACATCTTATATTGATAAGGCAAACTACATTACATAATAGAATAGTAAGTAGTTGCTTATTTACACGGACAATGAACAACATTTGCATTGATTTCGAGTTGTGCTTCTGGCCACGTGATGAATGCAAGTCTCTTGGTTCTGTTAAATGCTCCACCATGTTCACAAGCTAGTCTCTAACTATGCCTGCTGTTTGGTGCTGAGGAAGACATGAACATTGTTTTGTTCATTGGTTTGTTCATTTAAAATCGCTGCCTGCTGAAGTCTAAAGCAATGCTATCAGAAAGATGAGAGAGAACCTTAACCGTAAAGCGGTTAGAGATCCATAAAAGATGTGGATCTCTAACCGCATGTGTGAGAGATACAAATGTGGGTGATAATTCTCTGTAGGTTCATCACTACAATTGACCTCTTTCACCATGTCAAATTCTTTTCCTATTGTCACCTGATACATTTCAAAAATATTGAACATGAACATTTAACAACACATTTAAAAGATGCTCACATTTTAATTAGATTTAAATCTGATTAAACGAAACCACAGAAAGGCTTTAAAAACATCTACAATTCTTACGAATCTCATGTAACCAAAAGTACAGTGTCTGCAAACCACAGCGGTAGTTAATGTTGGTAGATATCAAGGGGTGTTGTTTTCCTTTTCTGTTTACACAAATCAATTAGTGGTGAGTTATATATCCCTGCCAACAATTATATTTTCAGTCAGTATGGAAGCTGCAGTGGAGGTTGCTATGAATGATAAATTGCATGATTTTCAACATGTAAGAAATGTACAGATTTAAGAGATTTCTCTCTAAATCAGGTTACAACACTCTAAGAAATGCTTGCCATCCGGTGGTCCCCTTTCTGTACCATTCTTTTGGAATGTAGCTAATTAGCTAGCTTTCTAGGAAGCAGATGTTAATATATTCTCTCATACAAACCCATATTGACTACAGTTGCAAAATTGCTAGAATTTTCAGTGTTGATTGTTAATTCCCATAATTCCCATGGAAAGTTTCCGTTCCTTTGCAACCCTAATATTGACATATATGAGCAGCATCTGACAGGAATAAAACCAGCCTACCAGTTTACACAAACTATAAATCTATTATTACTTTAAATGTATTGATGTTTATGGACAACACTGAACAACAGTTGGCTCCACTGAAGAGTCAGCAGCTGCTATTTGTCTTCACTCAGATTAATATTCTTGGTTATAACAAAGTGAAGGTAGGATGCCTGAGTGCTTTAGGGGCTTGTCAGTGACCTCAGAGTGAATAGGACATTTCATTTGCCAGCAGCTACAAAGCTCGGGGCAGACCCAGGGCATACTGCATGAATTAAAGAGGCCTGGGCCGCTTTGTAGAGGTCATGAAAAGGATCAATACTGAGTGTGAATGGAATCATTTTGCCTTGGGCGGACAGACTTCTAACATATATTAAATAATCGAGCTGAGATTTTTAACCCTGTAACCAAGATGAGTCAACAAGTAGTTTTTCTGATATTTAGTTTTTCTTCATAGCATTTGCTTTGCCCCTCAAATCGGGAATGACTGCAGTGTGAACTCAGCACATTGTAGCACTCTGAGCCAGCCAGTACGGGTAGCGAGGAGAGAAATATCCACAGAACCTTGTCGTTTTCTCCTTGACCCTCTCTGTCACAGCTTGTCAGCTCACTAAAAGTTATACAGACATCTCATCTCACCCACATCTTTCACTAATGACAAAGATAAGGTATGGATGGATGGACAGAGGGACTGGTGAGCGGAGGGAAGGCTATGGTTGAATAGATCGATGAGCACATTAACAGGTAAGTTAATGCACAGCAGGGTCTAAAGACCAATAACAGACAGGATGAACACACAGCAGAGAGGTAGAAAACCCATTAGCACTTTCTTATGATGGCTTATATACTGACATATTTACTATGAAGAAAATAAGTAGCTTGCTGAGAACAAATAAAATAACTGTTTAGGGGTAAATTTGTAATATCCACTTATTTTTGCATCACATTTTTTTACTACATACCTTACATTAAAAGTCACCTGTTGTCTTTGGCTAGCTCACATGACACAGAATTCCAGTGAGAAACAGCAACTAGTAGACATACAGTAATAATGTCAACCGCGCTGCAGTGTTATCAACCAAAGCTACAATTACAAATAATGTTAATGCAGGAGTTATGAAGTGTTATTTATCAGCCACACATAATCATAAAAAGACAGGCAGCACACCTCCTTTTTTTTTCGTTTTCTATCATGATAATATTGTTTTCGACCAGTTTACGACTCCATCCTGCTTCCTAACTTTTCACTGTGAACACTACTCCTTTCTTTACTACTGTCAACATTGGTCATGATGACATCATCTCAGCCTCCATGATTACAGGGGTTAAATACAAACTACTGGCTAATGATTGCATGGGTTGTATACAAATTCTGGTACATGAATTTTTGTAGGTATATGTATAAACAGTGCATTAGAACAGCCATTTGTTTTCTCTTCTGCACAAAAACAAAAAAGTAATTTAGGGTTTTTTTTTTCTACCACCTGCATCTCACAAAGACATCACTTGTAGACTCATATAGTGAAATGACAGGTGGCAGATTTAAGATTCAACAAGACTGCTATCGTTCCACTGTCTAATATATTGTTTTTGTCTACTCTTTACCTAGTTTCTCAAATAAGTCACAGTTGAAGACTGTTACCAAGGCAAACCATTTATAGTGATTTGTACAATGCGTAAGCAGCATGGGTGTGAAGGTGAAACATCTTGCCAATTTCTGGAAAGTTGACATATTGGGGGGAAGATTCACTGTTGGACCTTGGCGGCATATGGAGAAAAATGAAGTTTCCAACTGTACATGGTAACATTTTTATGCAAGATTAGAGCTATTTTATCTATCTGAGGCAGGTTATGGCTGCCACTGAGATGAATCTGATGTCTCTATTGTACCTGTATAAACCTGACTTCATCTTGTGTCAGTCAGAGCCGAGTGTCGGGTGAAAATGTGAAAGTAATCCTGAAAAAGTGGCTTTTATCGCAACATGTGAAGGGTTCTTTATAATAGAAACAACAATAAATATATCAGATTAAGGGCAATAACTACATTTAAAAGTACATTTTCCTATTGGATTTCTCTGTGCACAGTAACACATTCTAGATACAACCTTCTAGTAATATAATATGATCCAGTTGGTAGCTCCCCACTAGGATAGGAGGTGATGTGCCTCTATGTGTGTGTGTGTGTGTGTGTGTGTGTGTGTGTGTGTGTGTGTGTGTGTTAATAAGAGACCCTGAGACAATGACAGACACCAAGCCCTAATTAGGTTGTCATGCTGAGAGAGCGAGGGGAAGATAGAAAGAAAGAGAGAGGGAGAGGGAGCTTATTAAGGAGGATAGGTGTCAAGCTCTGGCAGGAAAAGGAGGTGGGAGGAGAGCAGAGGAGGGGGAGGAGGAGGGGATGAGGGGAGGTGAAGAGAATCGCTCGCAGATAAAAACAGGAGGTGTGGGAGAGGGGGTAAAGGGAGGAGGAGGAGGAGGAGGAGGAGGAGGAGGAAAAGGTAGGGAGAGAAGGAAAACAGGAGATGGAGGAGAAGATGGAGGCTGCGATGAAGGGACAGTGAATAGAGCGAAGGAGGTGAAGGTATGCAGAGGAGGGAGACAAACAGGATCAAGTAGAGAGGGAGATGGGGATTTATGACACAAAGGAGGACGAGAGCTGCTCCTGTGGTGCAACCACAGCTAAAGCCTCTGCAGTTTCACAGGCAGGTGACAGAAAAAATCACGAATATGCTGATCATCTTTGATAGATGAGTCGTTCTGTTCCACGACAATTTGGGTCTTACCTCCACACGTTTGGCCTCTATTCCTATCAGATTTAATGACATAAAGGAATAGATTATCTAACCAGCTATGTTTGGACAAGCGATGTCAACGGTTAACCATGATCAGTTATGGAGCGCCGGGCTATAAGAAAAGGCTGTTTTCTATGTATTTTTACCTAAAAAAATTAACCAGTTAGTTACTGGCAAATGTGTGATAGCCTTTCAAAAGCAAATGTAACCAAAACTGATATCCCTAATTTGTACATGGAAGCTTGACCTTGAAAACTGACCAAAATAGGTTTTCACGTCAACCTACTCACTTCTCCCAGGTTTTTTGTCCATATCTCATTGCCATCTAATAAATATTGTCTTACATTTTGTTCCATATACAACCACCTGTTTTTGCACATTGACGGTCCATACTTAGGTCAAATGATGGCAGCTGAGCGATCTCAGGACAAGCTCCATCCACTAATGAAGATGTGGTTGACAGCTTTGGAAAATTCTGTGAATGGACACTGAGGGATTCTATCAAATGATCTAATTTGCAATAAACTATCATTTCTAAAGAGGCAGCATCCTGCAACTGGACAAAACAACACTAACGCTGCGTGCTTACGTTCATGTCTCCTGTGTGTCATACATGTAGGAGAACTAAAGCAGCAGATGTAAAAACACAAATAGCCCTATCCAGAGCTAGAGTTTGGTTTGTCTGTTCAGGCCAACACTTAAAACAAGGCGGACTCCGTGAAGGAGGACCCACTCCCTGTGTAAATATAAACAGCTCCTTCTCAGGTAACCAAAACATGAAGATTCTTAGGTGATTATACACTAATGAAAACAAAGTGAGGAATATTATATTCCATTTTCTGCCAACATATCTTCCTAAATCCACACACTGAACCTGTAAGGTTTTTCATTACATTAAAACAACAAAAATCGTGATACAAGGTTACCCAAAAATACGCAGGGATATGAACTCACCCCTGTGAATACTGGATGACTGCAGGCAAAATATTTACTTTTCACAGATTTACATGAGGGCATATTATAATTCAGTTCATTATGCACACACACACAGACACACATATACACACACACACACACACACACACACACACACACACACACACACACACACACTCACCTTCTGCTTGCAGGTAAACAACACTGTAAGCCTTGTTCTGGGCTACAAAGCCAACCGTACACAAGTTGATTCCCCACCTGCACCACCACCGTAGTATCAAACAAATTTACACACACATATTCCTAAAGGGCCACACAGGACTCAGGCCAAACTCTGCCGTAGTGCCAACAGCCATATTGTAAATATTCAATTTACTAAACTGGCAGCATTCCACATAACTAGCTGGAAAAATATGCTGGTGCACACACACACCTGCAATACCTCGACACAGGAGAAATGTTTTGACATTCCGAACAGACCTCAGCAAATGTAATGGAGTAATGACAAAACAATTTTTGAAGATAAACCCCTAATGCGCTACTGACTGACTAAACTGTAAACTAATCCTCTCTGGGACAGTGTTGCCCTGAGGTAATAAACCCAACTTTGGCCTATTACTCACACAATACATCCTCAATTATGATGCAGGACTTTAACAAAGAGGCAAGGCCCCGGGGAGACCAATAGCAGTGTTTGAATTTGTCACAAAAGTCTCTGGAGGCCATGGTGAATCCATTTTTGGGGGCCCTTCCTCACATGGTGCAGCTCCATCATCTCTCTCCATAAAAATAGCACCAAAATTCTTTTTCCTTTTTATTTATTATTTTATTTTTTAAGCTATTGTTGTTTGTGGTCCTATTATTTATTTTGTATACAGGTGTGAGTGTGTGTGCTATAATTCTTTTTTCTTTGCTATATTTTTATTTTTTGTCATCATTTAGGTATACCTTTCAAAGAATTTGAAGAACTTCTGTAAATACATATTCTTTATATGTGTGTATTTATGTGTACATGTTTATGTATACATATACATATTTTTGTATAATGTTTAAAATTTTCTAAACATTGTTGAAGAAAAATGTTAAAATGCTAATGTTGCCTTGAAGTAACACCCTACATTTATGGATTCCCTCCATTTTTCAGTACTGTGTATTCTGGCTCAACTGTTTAAAAGCTCAAGAGTCATCATAGTATTCTTTTAGTCTCTACAAATTAACTTAAATGTGATCATTTTAATTGTAATAAAGTTCAGGTTTAAACCCAGATTCTATCATATTTAAACAACAGAATAGGTCAGTTTCAACTGACTTCAAAGGGCATGAATATTTTGAACAATATCCTTTGTTTTTATTCCTTTCTACTGTGAAGCTTTATGCCTTAAGGTAACACAGCCTTAGTGCTCCCCCCAAAAAAATATTTCTTAAAAAATGTCTTCAAATTATGCTTACTTGGTCTGTTTTATGACTTTTTCTTAGAACTGGCATCATAATGCATATCATGAAGGGCTGGAGTCCAAATAAATAGAAAATATTCATGGTGAATATTTACAAATGTTGACAATAAAACTAATATTTCTTGAAATACCATCATCTGTGTTTTAAAATATTGATTACTGAGGGCAAGGAGCATTTTTCTTCTCAAAGTGGATACTGAGTGGCTTCAAATGAAACCCTGCATTCTCTTTTTTCAAACACCAAAAACAGTGCTGCTATTTGCCAACTCAATGTAAAAGGGCCGCCTGAGTACAGACTGAACACTTGGAGTCAGAAATCTATTCCAAGGTTGTTCCCATGTGATGAAATCAACAATACCGAGGCAACTCCAAGAGCACTGCTGCATGTCAGAGTCGGGCCAAAAATATTTTGTTTGCATGCTGATAAAATCCTCGCCGTGTTTTTAGTTTTATGAAGCAAATGTGCTGTGGCTGGAAGTGAAACTTCAAAATAATGTCTGTGTTTTGCTCAGTGTACTTTGACCTAGCTCCCGCGTGGGGAGAGGAGCAGCATTTATGTGATGTTCACAAAGTGTTATCAACAATGCTTCTCAGCTGAACCAGAAATACTCCCAAGTTGTGTTTCCTTCTGGGAATCTGGGTTATACCCTGAACCTGTTTTTAATGGTTTTACTTCAGGGCTGACTCGTAACAGTGTCCAGTTATTGGTCAAAACGTGTGAGAAGTTGTGAGTCCAGGTTACCTTAGTACGCAGGTGTAGAATCCATTGTCTTCCATTTCAGCAGATCGGAACCAGATGGAGTCATCTTCTTTACTCAGCCGATGACCTGAGAAAATGATTGGCTCCTAGAAGACAAAATACACATACAATGTTATAGCAATGATAAAATAATGACTGAAATAATGCCTACCAGTTAAATATGATTGGTTTTTAGTATAGAGATATAATGGCCCTCTTCCTGTAACATACATTTTAAATATATTTTGGTTTTCTCTGGGCTTGCAAAGGCACCAGAGTGAAGACATTTTAAAAATTGGTCAAACCGTTGAAAAGTTTTCCTCACATAGTTTATCTTTAGGCACATGGGACTAGTGCTTTTATGTCTCTATGCAGGTGACAGCCACAGCCGGAGGCAAGATGTTTTGTGGTTGTTCATCTGTTCGTCTCATTCTCCTGAACTCCATATCTCAAGAATGCCTTGTGGGAATTTCCTCAAATTTGGCACCAACATCTGCTTTAACTCAAGGATAAATCGATTAGATTCTGGTGGTCTAAGGTCAAAAGGTCAACTTGTAGCTTCTTTGCAGCCACATCCATAACTGAAGCATTGTCCGCTGTCATGGCAAAAATGAGCGTGAACAGACATAGATGTAAACTGCAACATGACTGGTTAGTGGAGACATACAACTGTGAGGCAGTAACTCTAGTTTTCCTTATATTTCATCATATTTTAGGAAAAAAACAGCAGTCCAATGTGCCTAAAGATTAAATATAGTATAATCAGAAAATGGCTGTAGCTCGGAAACTACAAGGAGCATAACCAAGTGTTTGGTATCCATGAACTTGCATGTTTACAAACATCAAATTTCAAAGATATTCAAACATATGCAGTGTGGAAACTATGTCATATGGAAGACATTTTATAACCACAATGTTGTCATTTTTCAAAAGTCCTCACTTTGCCTGTTGATAATAGTCCAATTTTTCATGGAATCTTAATTTTCAAAGATGCACAATTTGAAACTACTACCAAAGTTTATCCGTGCAACAATTCAAGACTTTTAACAAATCAGAACAAATGCTGTGGCATTTTTATTTATGAAACTAATTATAGTCTTTGGGCAAAAGTGGGTCAACAGAGGTAGTAGAATTACAGTGATAATAGAGCAGAAGGGTTTAACAATACATTTAAAGCTGTATTACATAAAAGTACTGCTCACAGGATTAGGTTTCAGTGTATATAGAGATGTATATATTATGTATCATCAGGTCTAAATGTAATCCAGCTAAATCCTGTTTAACCATTTAGATCTAATCCATGCTGCTGGGAAAGGGGGACAACGCTTTATTAGAGCACCACGGTATGATTTATCAGTCCCTCTAGTTTCTGTGTATTGACCATTACCGGAATCGGGTGTTTTGATTAAAATCCAACCAATCTGATGGTCCGGCACATCCTGCTTATATGTTATGTTAGTTGATCCTGACAGATTAATAAAACAAGTCTGGGAAAAATCCTTCAAATGAAAACCCAAACTACCATTTCCATTTTAATTTGACACGAGCTAAAATCATGATTTGATTCAAATGCAGCGCCATACCCTGAATCTTCATTTTCAAATTTAGGTAATACATTTTCCATTTTGTATTCTAGAAAAAAAACAAAACAAAACACATCTGTAGTATTTCTGTAATATAGCCTCCGGCACTGAGGAGGATTTCATATTTTGTGATGACCTTAATGAAAAAGACTTTACATTGGTCAGAGTAAACATTTAAACATTCTTCCAATAAGAACATTTAATGAATCCCTGGGTACTACACGTTTCCTGGATCTGTTAGATGGTGATGCATGATAATGACTGTGTTTGATGAGGACTGTTTGGTGTCTGTAAATGTGGCAAAAGTTATGGTTTGGAGAGGAAAAAAGGGCATTATTTTAATCATAAATAATTACAATTTATATTTAGAAGTTTAATCCTAATTATTTTATTGTAAATATAAAACATATAAACACCACTCAAAACAAGTCTTATTTTCACTTTGTCATTGTCAGTGTTGGACTTCCATATCAACCCCATCTCACTTCCAAGTCATCAAATACAGATGTATATATCTGTATCATTGCACCTCGCTGCGTCCTTGTTAGACACTTAAAGTAATTGACATCGTATAAAGAACGTATAAGTCCACATAAGGAGGTGGTCGGGTAGGCATGTAAAAAAAAAAAACACATGTAGGGCTGGCACGATATCAGATTTTTCACTACGTGATTATCATGGCCAAAAGGGTTACTGTGAAATCTACAAATTTGTCTTTTACTTTGTTTATTGTGTGTTTTGTCTTTTTTTTAATACCAGTGCAGGGAGGTGGAGAGAGAGTCTGTAACCATGACTGGACAAAATCACACAAAAAGACCAATTATCTTTAATGGAAAATGTAAAGCAACCAGACCGTATTCAGGCTGGATAAGAGGTGCTGGATTATTTACACTATATTATCAGTGTATTAATAACGTAATATCAATATTTCATTTTGAAATATTTTTAATACCAGTATACCATATGTGATATATGACATCAAACATTGCGTTTGTAACAAAAGTATTTATTTTATCCTGAACAACTGTTTTTAAGGAGTTGTTTTCATGTCTAAGCCTAATGAACTAAACCTAAAAACATTGAAACTTTGGTTTGAAAAGAAATTGTATGCATATAACAAGCAGAAAAATACATTTCCTGTGAATATGGAAGTTTGTTTTAAAAAGATACTGATCGTGGTTAAAGGTGAAATTGACACACAGTACTTGACTGCCAAAAAACTGACAGTAGAGGGTTACCTAGAGTATCACAGTTTGATGCCAAGGGCCACTGATCAAGTGTCGGTATTTGACATGTTGTGAGTGAGAATGTGTTGTCAGTAGCCTCATTAGCTAATTTTCCAAATGATCTTACCTCTGCATCTCCTTTGTTCTTGTACCAGATGAGGCGCAGCTTGGCGTTGGTGGCCATGGTGTAGTTGGTTCGGATGTAGCTGTAGAACAAGGCACATTTCACCCGAACAGGCTCACCGGCCAGGACGTGGTACTCCTTCAGATCCACCGACCAGTCTATGCATCCGTCCACTGCGAGCAGAGAAGAGACACAAACATAATGAGTAATTAATGGTGGTGGATGTACAGTATATACAATATACAGCAGAGAGACTCCAGGTGCTACTCCGCTTTAAACTGCAAGGGAAAGAAACATCGATGGAAACGGAGAACAGAGTTTGAAACTCAAATACGTTCCGAAGCACAACATGAACAATCGTCAAAAACAGAGAATGAGAGACAGAAAGAGAAAGAAAATGAGTGACAGAAAGATTGCTTGGTCTCTAGTAATATTGTTGTAATAAAAAAACTAAATATGAATCCAAGAAAGTGTGTGTTGCCTCTTTTGAGTGTGCTGAAGGGGGCAACAGCGCAGAGATTAAAGAAAGTGCATAAAGAAAATGTTGTTTTTCTCTTTTTCAGATTTTTTTTGATGGAAAGCTTAAGCATGGAAGGAGGAGAGAGAGGGGACAGCATGCAGCAAAGGGCTGAGACTGGAATCAGACCCACGGTTGCTGCAGCGAGGACGTAGCCTCTGTACATGGTGCTCCCACTCTACCCACTGACCTACTGGGCACCCCGAAAATGTAATTCCCTTTCTGTCAAAATTAGTCATAATTACTAAGAGTCATAATTAAACATCTGAAAGAAAAAATTAAAAGACAGTCAAATGAATTTTTAATTGTTTTAATTTTATATTTACAACCCACTGCTGCATCTTTATATTTTGCACTCCCTGTTTTGTTGCGTGAAAATGAAAAAAAAGAGAATAGTAAGAGCAAAAACTGCAGAAAAAAAGAGAGACTTCAGATTCAGCGACATAAAAAAATACGAGGGGGTCGAGACCAAATGACGAGAGGGAGAAGAGGAGAGGAAGCACTGCAGTGTCGGGGGAGAACAGGTCAACCGGAACGAACAGAAAACAAGTTGTAGATGGGAGACAAGTAGGAGCTGGTGAGACGTAGAGGTCAGCACGGAAAATGACAAGGAGCTTTCCCAAATGGACTTCCCTTCTCCTCCCGCCCATCCTCTCCCTCTCCGCTCCCTCTCTTGTCTCTGTCCTTTGGTCCTCTGACTTTTTTTTTCCCTCTCATGGTCTGAGGCTCAGATAGATGTGCTCGGTTTTAACTGAAGCCTTCAGGCACTTGCCAAAAGGCCTTTCCACTGAATTACAGCCTCTGCCCTGCAGCAATAAAGCCTCTGGATCTGTCATTCGCCCAAAAATACCCCCTCAGCCTCACATCCACATTTGTTTTCCTCTTGCTTGTTTATTATGCAACACTGGCAGTAAGCAGTGTTTGTATTAGGGCTGCAAATATACAAACATTATTTGGTTATTAACTGATAATGCTGCCCGAACAAAACTGAATGCCATCCAAGTTTTTTCTCCGTCACCCGACTGACACAAACTGACTCGGCTCAGGCACAGATGTCACACACTGCTAACTCACACTTGTGTCAGGACCTTATATGTTCATGCAGGGTAAATTTAAAAAAAACAAACAAAACATTCAGTATTAAAAATGTGCCTCATATAACCAAAGATCTAGTTTTACATTTTAAAATGAGCAAATTGGCTTGATTGCTTTAAAAACCATGGGAAGAAGGTAATGAGCAACCTTAAAACGAGAAATGGCCCCCCAAAAAGCAAGAAATTAACAAAACGAAAATTACATGAAGATTAATTTAAAACAAAACAAAAGTACATTAAAAAAAACAACAAGAACAAAAAAACAAGCAAACATGAAAAACCAAACAAGGCAAACAAGATTCAGGAAAATAGCTTAAAAGTAATGATAATTCTGTAACATTATTTTAACAATGTATTTAGAATAAGAAATTAATCCAACATGTAAAATTTGATTGACTGGTGGATAGGCTATGAAATGCTGTCAAAATATATACAATATGTTGCTTTGAACTGTTGTAATGTAATGTTTTAATAAAAACAATGATTAATGGACTGATTATATTACCAATTAATCAATTAAGAGAGAGTGCATACAATTTGCAACTCTATTTGGAACATTTTTACCAAGTTGCTCATTGCCTTTTTTCCCATGTTTCGTCACAATGTGCTCAGGGTTCAAGGGTCAAAATACTTGTGAAAAGTGTCTGAAAGCAGCACATGAAAAAGAGATGTCACTCCTGCTTTTAAAGAGCTTATAAACACAAGATTCAGAAGCAAAATAATGCATCTGATTGTTGTCTGTGCAATGAAAAGAACAGCTAGAGGTCAAAACAGCAGGACCTCTCATAACGCAGAAGTATGCCAAGATTTAAACAAACATGCTACGGGCTGAAAATACACAGGTTTAAACAGTTTTAAGTTTGATATTTAGACATTCGACATGTTTCATTAGCTTTTTTGTGCAGTGTGCAATCTTAAAGTAATTCAGAAGAACTATCACGGCCACCTAATTAAATGCATGCCTGCCATATAAAAATTCTAATTTATTGATTTAGATAATCATTTTACGCTGCAAACATTATTTGATGAGTTGTGTTGATGTAATAATGCTGATAATTATGCCAACTTAATATGGTGTGCAATTCAAGCACAAGCTTACTGATTTAAAACAAAATTCAAGTTGTGGTAACTTAATGAAATTGACTGGATAACTGAACTTTTCTCTCCCTTGAATTCAGGATTTCAAGTACCCTCCACTGACGGCTTGACCTGCCTCAGATATTTCAAAGACTGTTTGTTAGGTACCTGTGGGCCAAACAACTATGACCCAAAGGACACTTTCAAGGTGAGTATCATTTCATAAAAACTCAAAAATCAACATTAAATTGTGTTTATGTTATCAATTACTGAGTTAGCATTTTTTAAAAATGCCTTTTATTGCAGAAGAAAAGCTAACTTCCTTAACTCCATACAGTGTGTTGGTAGCATAGGTTTCACGTGCGCACAGTATTTGACTGAGACATTAAGTCCCGCTTTCTCAAATATCACTCAACAAAACAGTCCCAGCTCAATAAGCTCTCGCAAAAGTCAACAAAGTCCGTGAAAACGTATTTAGACAAAATAAACCACAATATGTGACGGCCACACGAAGCCCACCGGCGGTCTGTTTATGGTATAAAGTGGGGACTTCTTACACACACTCTTCATTATACTCGAAAATCTCACGTTACGTCGTTCAAAATGTCACACAAACTCTCCTGAAAACTCTCGACGTATTAAAAAGTTATTACAGTCATATTTAATGCTGTTTAATAACGACAACATACCTGAGAAGAGGAAAGAATAATCACAAAAGTGAGCGCGACCAGCGCTCCGCGAGAACTTCACTCATGAGCAAATTACCGCGAAACATCCAGATCGGTATGAGGAGCAAGCAATCGATATCAGAATCCTAGATCGAGACCACCTTGTAGAGCACAGAAAAACAGATTTTCAATTGAGACTAAAGTAGAAAACACAATTTAAAAAAAAGGCTTAACCCTTTTAATTTAATGTGATTTTAACTATCTTTATCCAGTTTATTGATTTTAGTCAACCTTTATGGAATATTAACTCATTGAGTGCCAGCCCTATTATACTGTATAATGGAAAGTGGCGTGTGCCAGCTTTTCTGGCCATTTTGAGTCATCTTTCAAGACCCACAGGATATTTTGTACAAAGACTCTGAAAACACCGAATATCTCAAATAAAAGAAGAAACTCTCCTTTTCGTCATGGGAAAAACAGTTTGTTTGCACTTTGTTCCATTCTTGATTTATATGAAGTTGAATAGAGGCTAGTTTAATTTAAAAAAAAGACCACTTTTTTTCTAGAAAGCTGAGAAAAATGCATTTTTGTGGAAGGGAGTCTGTCAAGCAAAACAGTGATTTGAATGTCATAATTTTGCCGTCAATGACATAAAAGACATCTGAAAATGGTATTACAAATGTTATTTTAGTGTAAAATAAATATGCAAAGTACAGCACAATGCAACAAATTATGGCCCCAGTTCAGAGAGAAAACCCACAAAATAGAACCAGAGTCCTATTCCATTATTCCTACCTGCAGTATTCGGGTGACCAGGCCTGCTTTGAACACTCTAATTTTTTCAAAGTCATCACTTTGGACCCCGCCAATCCATAAGAGTTTCTTCCATGATCCGCTGGCGACAATGGCCACATGACCCTCTCTGTTTTTTGCGGGGCATTTTATGCCGATATTGAATTGATGTACCTTTGTTGTTGTAGTTTTGAATCACCTCCGTACCGATCGCTCTACTCTCTGTTCCTGTCTACTCCACTTCATGCTTTGATCTATCCGTCTTTTGTACTACAACTACGAATCCCGGCAGCCCCAAAATTATATACAAGGAGCGTGAGAGTGCCCCCTTGTGCCAACCACCGAAAACACACTTTGACAATATATATGTATATACGTACGTGAATGAATTCATGATTATTTGATATTTGATTTGAGCTTTTTTATGAACCGATCATGAGTTGTTATCTTTTTAAAGCCACATTTAACAGCTGTAAGTGTGGACACAGACAAGGGTACAGTGGAGCCTGTGACATAGGCATGAGTCTAACTGACTTGGTTGTGATTGGCCGTGATTGGAGCAAACATGCTCTCATGTGCACTCTGAGCAACAGGTGCATGGAAAGGGCCAGTGAAGATAGAGACTGTCAACACACTGATCAGGAGTAGCACGCTTGACTTTGTTGTATTCTAACAAATTACAGGACCTGTAGTTTAATATTGGACCCCCTGCTCTCACCTGCAGCAGAGTTAAAAGCACCTGCTCCCAAAAGAAGAAGAAGTTGGGTCCCACAGGAACCATGGGATCCTGGTCATAATACATTTCTCAGCAGGGTATCCTTAAAGTTAAAAAAAATCTTTCTCTCATTATGTATGGTCACAAAGATGGTTACCAGCTCAGAAAGAGTGGATCACTGAAGCAATAGAAATGATTACGCTGGAAAAGGTATCTCAGAGTGCAAAATGATGAGACAGATTATGCTGAAACATGGATGCCAGTGCCATAATGTCATTATAAAGACGAAAAAATCCAAGACCACTTAAATTTTTGCTTATTTATTTAATTATTTTTTTATACAAACTTATAATTGCTGTGTTGTTTTTCCTGTCTGTGCTGCTGAAAGAAGTAGTCTAGATCATTATGAAAAAGTAATAAAGTTTATGGCTGATATTATTTGAGGGGTACGTTGGTAAAGAGCTATTTTTTTATTTTTACATTTGTATTTTCAACAAAGAGAAAAAAAATGCAGACCTTTACTTTGGTGTATCCCTTTTTTAAACACACACACACGCCATCACAGCTGCAGAAGGGTAGCATAGGGTCAGCCATATTACAGCACTCTTGGAGAAGTTTAGGGGTTTGGTGCCTTGCTCAAGGGCATTACTAAGGAAGCACCTCTCACACCTTTCCAATCTCATTCTGGGCTGCTCAGGGACTTGAACTGGCGACCCTTCCAAGTCAAGTCTCTTTACAGACTTGATCTACTGTGGCCTCCAGCAGTGCAGGATAAAAGATGACGAGCTGATCTAAAGGACTGTCTCAAAAGCGCAGGCAAAATGTGTTTCACATTTTTGTCAATAGCTTTCTTTCTCTCTTTTATATAGACACTTTATTTTCATCTGCACTCATTGCATGCAGTGTTGCTTTTAGAAAAACACATCAATATGCCCTAATGAGCTACAATTTTTGTCAATAGAATCTTAACATCAAGTTTACACTCATCTGTTTGTTCCTCCCTTTTAAACCTCCAGTTGTGTTTATAGAGAAAAATCAAGTTATTTGGACAAATGCAATGCTCTTAGAGTTCCCATTCAGTTACCACTATTCTTTCTTTCTTTCAAATGGTAATAGGGATCAATTAACCACAGAATAAAGTCTAGCCCATGTGACACTCAGCTTTTCGCCCTCTATTTTCTAACTCACAATAAAAATAAAGTGATTAACACTGGGAATTGTTTTTGTATTTTTAGTATACATAAGGTGCCAGAGTGCATAAAGCAGCATCAAATAGAGCTTGCTTTTCAGAAAAAGTGCCAATGGAGGATTCCCCTTACCCCTCGACGGAGGTCCTACACAAGACCCAATCATCCTAAAATGATAGAAACATCCTAAAATCCTACGTACAAAAATCCTCCAAACATCCTTAAATCCAAAAAATGTCCTAAAATCCTACAAATGTCTTAAAATCCTACAAATGTCCCTAAATCCTAGAAATGTCCCAAAACCCTTGAAATGTCCCAAAATTGTTGAATTGTCCTTAAATCCTAAAAATGTTGTAAGATCCTAGAATCATTCTAAAATCCTAGAACTGTCCTAAAATCCGAAAAATGTTTATAAATCATTGAAAAGTCCTAAAATCCTAGAGATTTCCTAAAATCCTAGAAACATGTGTCAGGCTGCTGCGGCCCCTGGCCTCCTGTCATCTTGCAAAAAGTGGCCCCCCAGCAAAGCAAGTTGAGTATCCCTGGTATAGCTGATTTCTATTTTCTGTATAAATCTGAAGACATTTTAAACTTAAACAGACACTGTGAGTAGCTTTGCAGTCTAACCTGACTGTTTACACCCTGACGAGGCTTCACCCTTGTGTTTCCGTGTTGCTGCCAAAGTGTGCTGTCAGAAGTCAGACGTTTAATGCTGGATGTGGATTGTTACCGTGGCTACCGCTGTGAGTCATTGTACACATGTTTCAGCACTCTCTAAAATGTGTCAAGTGTAATTTGTGTTGAGTTAAGTCACATCCAAAGATTTAGAGACTTCATTTGCATGAGTTTGTGGTGCAGATTTACGACCACGCACTTAATTGGTTACATTTATAGATTTAGCAATATGCATTAAGTCATACAGATGCAGAGAGAGATTTACTAAGGTATCACTGTATACAGACACACACACACACACACACACGCACGCACGCACACACACACACACACACACCAACACACCTAAGCAGATTTATTGCACACACTATCACTCTTTCACTCTCAAATGATTTAGTGCTCATCCATGTCTCTCTCTCTCGCTCTCTCTGACACACAAACACACGCGCACGCACACACACACACACACACACACACACACACACACACATTCTTTACCAGCAGTCATTAAATCATTGACAAGGATGCCCGATATTAAGACAACTACAGTCATAAAAACTCACTGTGTGTGGGAGTGCGTGGGTATGTTTGTAAGATTGCATCAATATGAGCAAGGTTTGAATGGTATCCAAAATTGTATGCGCGCGTGCGTTTAAAATTAAGTAATGAATAGACCAGCCTGACTTCGTGGTTGTAAATTAATGAGCTGACACAAATTGAAGGTGTGAGTGCAGTTCATTCAGCACCTAACACAGAGGATCAAATACACACACACACACACACACACACACACAGATGCACCCAGGGCATCCCATTAATAGAAAATCACATTAGTTTGGTCTACTGGACTAATGCCTTTTGTTTTTGGACGATGTTTAACACAGGTCACACACACACACACACACACACACACATTTGCATACACACTCAAACACATTAGATGACGGGGCCATATGTAGCTGCAGGTCACATAACCAACCTCCAAATAATTCATTCATCGCTGCTTCCGCTCCTGTTTGTGCATGTGTGTATTAATCTTTGTAGGTGAGGTGTGTGTGCTTATGAGTGGGTGTGTATATAGAAGCCCGCCATATGCGTGTGCATGCAGGAGTGCAGCTGTGTGTGTATGTAGACATATTAAATGTGTGGGCGACGTGTTAGCATGGCCAGATATATCATTCCCGTCAGCTCTATTTGCATATGGATGCTCCCAAACTGCAGCATGAAAATAACCCTGGATAAATGGCAAAGTTTCAGAGTTTGGAAAAGTGCAGAGTTTTTGGGCAAAACCCATTTAGATGGAGCCACAAACCCAAATACTGGGTTATACTGCTTTTTCTTTTTTGCTTGGCTGATACAATTTTATCACAGAGGTTTCTCTAAAATGATATCTAAAGTGAAAAGCACCAAGAAAGAGCCCATATACTGTTGATACACTAGCAGGTCGCTGTCCATGGTGCTGAATTTCTTACTTCACAAACTGAAACTTGTGGGACATGGTATTAAGCATAGGGAAGCTTTTCTCCTTTTTTTAACTGATAAGACTGACTCACTGATCGGTCAGTGTGTCAAAAGAGATTAAACAGCAGATGAATAAATAGTATGTGAATACCATTATCCTTCAACAGACCATGTCTTCATGTAAAAGTTCTGTAACTTTTGAAAGGTAGACTTTTGGCACTTTAAGGTATTTTGCTGTTAAACTGTTTTTTGTTTTGTTTTTATTTTTGCATTTTTACGTATTTATTTTAGGATGATTTTATTATGATGTTCAGTGTCCTATCCGGTTTGCTTCACCATAAGCTCACCAATGCAATTTCTTTGTGAAAAGAGCAATGAAGCGTAAGCTGAGTAAATGTGTGATTGACTTAATCTAATAAATTCATTGTTGAGTCTAACTGAATATTTGAAAAAATCGCTCAAGATGCTCTTTCGTTCTCAAGAATAAGACAGAGGAAGTCAAAAAGATCTTGAAATTTGACCTATGAACCTCAAAATCTAACCAGTTAATCACTGAGTCCAAGCGGATGTCTGTGCCATTTTAAAGATATTCTGTCAAGGATTGAGATATCTTATTCAGAAGACACAAAACACAACGACTCCACGACTCTTTACAATATATAAACTTTAACGACCACACATCAGCTGAAATGAACGTAGTTTAACAGTGGTATAGAAAAAATACGCATATATGTTTCGTAATATTTAATATCTGGGAGAGTGTGAGTGATGTAGTTTGTGCAGGGTGCAGCATATTTAGTTCAGGCCTGTCACTCAAACATAAAGCCCTCCAGAGCCTCCAGCCTGTCTGCACGCCTCCCACAATCCCCTGCAATACCACTACAGCTGCTGCCATAATAATAGCTTGACCTGACCCCCCCCCCCCCCCCCCCACACACACACACACACACACACACACATGCACAAACACACTCAAGTAATGATCCTGACACTCACACAAACACGCGCACACACTCATGAAAATCGCAGCACACACGGTACAAAAACACACACACTCATGAAAATCGGCGCACAGACCAAAGTGACACAGCGAGTACACACACACACACACACACACACACACACACACACACACACACACACACACACACACACACACACATACAAGTCTATCACCACTGCAGGGCAATTTACACCCAGGTAAGAGGAAAAAGAATAGAAGGAGAGGAGGAGGAAAAAAACAAGAGAGAGAAAAAGGAAGGGCAAGAAACGAGATTAGAATGAAAGAGAGAGAGAAAACGTACCCAACATTTGGCCCAGTGTTTTGTGCTGATGTTCAATTTCAGCACACAGCCGACTTGATGGTTACTTCTTTTCTCTGAACACATTTTATGAGAATAAGCTTTAGCCTCGATAGAGCTTTGTATGTGTATGTGCAGCGGGAGGACACAGTGTATGTGTGTTGTGTGTGTGTTTGTGTGTGTGCGTGAAAGAGAGCAGAAAGACGCGTGAGAAGGAGAGAGACAGAGTGTGTTCGCCATTTTCAAAATGACTCCTCGAAATGAGTTGCAAACCAGGGGAGTCTACATTACACATGAATACACACACAAACAAACACACACACACACACACCAAAGCAATCTATTTTGTGAGCTGTATGAATATGGTAATGCATGTGTGGGTTATGGCCTTCATTCAGTGCTATGGAGTTACAACAGCATATCTATCAGCATACAAGGGTTGTAGTGGCGCACGCACACACACACACACACACACACACAACATGCACAAGAACACACATGTAACCCACACCCAAAGCTCAACCTCATATTGACACACATACACACACACACACACACACACACACATTCGCACACAAGCGTCTGTGCTGAATAAATGGCGTTGACCACAATCTGCCCTCTGTCTAATGCTACCAAACAGACTGAAATGTATTCACCCTCACACGACAACACACACACACACACACTAGTGTTAAGTCTTTCAAACAACCCGTATTGTGGAACAGAAGAAAGAAATAAGTGGCATTTATTAAAACACTGGCAGCCAGACAATGTCAAATTTGTTTTCCTCCACCAAATCACCCTCTATACATGCTGGAAGGGAAGAATAGTTTGGTAGAAGTTCAATAAAACATTACCATATTTTCAGGATGTGGAGGCTTGATTTGACTGACTTTAACAAAAAAAAATAAAATCAACATATCTATACGTGCAACTAAGAGGCAGTTAAACTGAGCACTGTAGCTTAAAGTGTCGCCCATTCCCAAGGAACACTGTATGTGCCTCCTGTATACAGCCTATGCTGAGTATCATTATATGAATTACAGTCTTGAATTATTGGATTAATGAACAATCTTTCAAATCCTACAATGTGAAAACACTTGCAATAGAATATGAGGACATGTAGTGTGAAAGACTGGGATCCTATATTAACTTTTCCCAAGGTACATACTGGTCACATGCAGCAGTGTTTCCAGTGTAACAAAGTATATTTACTCAAGTATTGTGCTTAAGTACAGCCTGTGGAGAGTGCTTGACTTTGGCCCAACTCTTTTCAACATGGCTGTGGAGTCGCAAACTCCACTTAGTAGTGCACTAAAATGTGTGTCTGGAAACATTTGAGGTGAGAAACAGGCAACACAGTAACAGAATCATGATCATGATTTTTTCACAGATTATTCGTCTCATGCTCTACTGTCTGTAGTGAAAGTTAAAAATATATGACAAAAATTAATTTTTACAAAAGTTACCTAATATAGCTTTGAGAGGTATACTGTGCGGGAGTTTCCTAAAAAATAAACGTACAGACTCATACAAAAGTAAAAGTAATAAGAAAGTAGATTATTGAAAATGACTATGAATTATGTATGAATGACAACAAAAACCATACTAACCCAGCTTCATTAAAATGCTGTTTTGGCTCTACGAAAAATCCAAAGCAGAAATTGTCTGGACACAGTAGCAGCGAACAGTGATAACTCCATAAATAGTTCTAAACAACAGCAACAGTGCTGACAGAGCTAACAGTGTTAACCAGAGGGGAGCTGGAGAGTGGAAACACCATTAGGACACTATTACTCCAAAAAATCTTTACATAGCAAATAGTGGTTTTCTGCTACATTAATGCTCTGAATTTCATATACAGAAAATTTGATATGACATCAACTCTGCTTATTATATTTCCATAAACATGGCTGAAAACACTATTCACAAGCAATGCCTCCATGCTGTCATTTAACCTGGATTCACTTGATGTGAAACTCTGATCCTACTTATAATTTGAGGTCATTTTCACGGACACAGTTCCAGGGTCTTTCAGTGAACCTGCAGCTTGCTAAAGTGAAGTTGGAAAAAGATGAGCACTCAGCTGGTGAGGACTGGTTTAGTTGTTATATAAAAAAAATGACCACCAAATGTTCTCTTTTCCTTCCTTTTTGAAGGAGCGCCCTCCCTGCCAGGGTGCTCTGCCAGTTTGGTCATTTGCTGGAGCACAGACAGCTCCACACCACAAGGTGCACTTGTGTTTTGAGCTATTTTTGTGACTTTACATGTTGGAGGCCAACCACCAAACTACACCTCATAAGACTCACCACTTGTGTACGTTCTGCACTTTCTTATGAAAAAGAATTCAAACAAAAATATTTCTGCTAGTGTAGTAGGTTTCCTCTTCCCAAAAAGATTGATTTATTTAAGACATTTCCATTCTAGTGTAACTGTTTACTTTTAACTGAATTGCAGACATCTGTTTCCTCAGAGAGGAAGCTCTTGTGGGAGCTGCTTTGGACTTTTCCATCACTAAACAGTCAGAGTACCCTGGAACAGAGTGGACTATCTTAAGGAGAAAGATGTGATTTGATTGGTCAGGCTGGAAGCCAGGCTCACCACAGTTACAGTACCATTTCCAACTGTGTTAGAGTCGAGCCATGTGCCTCTTGAAAACATTCACTGAGCTCCTGCCATGTGCTGTTGATTCATGGAAATAAACCTCAGCGGGTCTGAAATTCATGAAATATATTTAAGAAGTGGTTGCTTGGTTTTGTTTATCGGGTCATGCAACAGAAAGACACCAGTGTGTGAGCAAAATCTGTGATGCAGGAGGAGATGAAAAAGACAGAGTGTGGGAAAAGAAGAAATGTAGAGGATGAAGGAGTAGTTTTGACCAAAAGTATTTAGCCCTTTGAAACCTGAGCAAATTGGCTTGATATCTTTCAAAAACATGGGAAGAATGCAATGAGCAAGGAAAGAAGTAATAGAAATTTAGAAATTTACCCCAGAATTAGCAAGAAATTAATAAAAAAAAAAAGTAAAAGAAAATTACCTGAAAATTAATAAAACAACCAACAAAAAACAAAACAAAACAAAACAAAACAAAACAAAACAAAACAAAACAAAACAAAACAAAAAACTCAAAAACAAACAGACTTGGAAAAAAAATCGAAATTATCCCATAATGTATTTTAAAATATGTAATTATGATAATTATAAATGTAGATTTTTTTAGACAGCTCTCCCTTGATTTTTTAAAAATTATTTTCTTTCTACTAAATTTTATTTTTATTTTTTAAAAATAATTTTCTTTTTAGATTTTTTTTTTTTGCAATTTGTGGAACATTTCTTATCAAGTTGCTCATTGCCTTTGAGAGAAATCACACCAGTTTGTTTTTTAGTTCAAAGGATGAATGTTGGGAAAGGTGTCTAAACACAGCACAAAGACATTGATGTTGCTCTAGAGTTTCAAAGGGTTAATAAGTCTTGCAGAGGTGAAAACATGGATGAATGGAAGATGGAGGGAGGGGCTGGAGGAGGATGTAGAGGAGGAACAGAGGAGGCATATGTGGAGGAGTTTCAGGGAGCCAAATCAGGAGAGATAATAGGAGAGAATGTTTCTCCTTATCGAGTTACTACTCATTGAATAATGACAGAGGAAACAAAGATTAAAAGGAGGAAGACAAAAAAAGGAAGATAGGAAAAAGTTGTTTGAGGCATTGCAAACATAAATAAATCAATGTCAAATTAAATGAAGTACTGTGGTATAATTGTACTAATAAATGAGATCAGAGAGGAGATGATTGATGATCCATCTCTAACAGGTAATGCTAGTGTTTCTGAAAATTAAAACCAAATTAAGCCGAATGCTTTCTGGTGCAATCCTCACACCTCTTCTTTTCTAAACCAGATGAAAATGTGGGGTGATGCCTCCTCTGGCCTTTCACTGCTTCCACCATCTGCTACTGACACGAACTATCAACTTTTTACAGCCTGGTTGCCAAAAGACAATGCTTGTGTTGTACATTTCTGCAAACCCCTGATGCATTACATTTGTACATTTCTTACATATGATGTCACTGTTTCGAAAGTTCTGTAGTTCTGAAAAACAAAACAGGTGTTTTTTAACAAGACTTTGACAGCACAGCCAGTGTTGATTTTGCTACCACAGTGTTTCTTACAGAGACATCTGTGGCATTTCCGGCCATGATTATGCCACCTAAACTAGGTGGGTTTTAGCAAGACATTTCCAGCTCTGACTGCTCCACCAAAACTTGATGGTTTTTAATGAGACTTAGGTGGCCTTTTCAGCCGTGATTTTGCCACCAACACTGGGTTCTCTTTAGCTAGACACAGGCAGCGTTTTCCACAGTGATTATATCACCAAAACTTTTTTTTAGCAAAGCATTAGCAGCATTTCCAGCCATGATTGTGTCACCTAAACTTTTTAAAGTTTTTTTTTAAGAAAACCTTAGTGGCATTTCCAGTGATCGTATTGTCAAAACTGTTTTGTTTTTTTCCCCCAGACAATACATGATCTTTTCAAAACTAAAAGCAAGTTGTTTTGGTGCCTAAACATTACTACAGATTAACCAAAGCAGTGTTGAAATGTAAAGATATTGGCTACATCATATCATACAAATGACACACTTCTGTGGTATACAACGCGTGATGCCAACATTTCTTCTGGCTGTTGGATTGACTCTTCATTTATGGAGGAAGAAAGTGTTGTCTTTATGTTGTGTGTAAAAACATACACATGTGCCATGAAACAATGCAGTAGGGAGCAACAAGTACAAGAACAGATAGTAGTGGAAGAAAATACAAGTAAAAAGCAAAAAGCACTGCTGCCAAAGAATTAGTCAGGCAAGCACAAGAAACACAAATGAGAGGTGACAACACTGGAATGTCGAAGGAATGGAAATAGACCGAACCAATTAGACAACGTGTGGGAGGACACTAATACAAGCAGATCAATAGAGACTTTTGTTTTTAAATAATGGAAAGATGGAAATGTCAAACTGGTGATGAAGTGACAGGTAAGACAGGAAAAGACAATTAGAGGAAAAAGATGTAAAGAAAACTGTATCAATCACCTGCATACGAGCTGCAATGTATACACGTCTATTTTCCACCTAATTGCACCTGTTTCTTTGTATAAGGACACCACTGTCTGTGCTCCATTCATCTTTGTTGTATCAGTTTGGTGCATCAGCAGCCCACTATCCTTTTGTTGATCATAAAACATGAATCTAATCTTTGGCTCGCTTGGACAGCTTTATATGCAGAAGAGTGATGATATATTTTATGTTTATTCAGATAATGACTGTTTTTATTACTTGTTGAACTCAGGATCATCTCACTTTCTGCTGCAGCTCAGGGTTAATGAAATGTTCTGTGTGTTTTTATCAGGACTATGATCTTTTGCAGCGACCAGGATGAGGAAGAGTGTGTGTGTGTGTGTGTGTGTGTGTTTGCATACTTGAAAAATAAGGAGAAAAGGAAGGCATTATTGTTTGCTAAAACATCCAAATAAATTTATGCATTCCTGATGAGTGACATCTTGTGGTCATGTGATTAATGACAGTTGTCTCTCAATATAAAAAAGTGGAGGTGGTGTGACCAGGAGAAAAGTCTCCGCTATAACCTGCAGGGTGAGGCTTTTAATGACTGTTGGAGAAAGTTAAAGGCAGCTGTTTTTTTTAGGCTTGCTACTTGTACTGTAAGAAGATGTGAAGAAGTGCACAGCACAACTGTCCACAAAACAATAAATAAAGCTCTCTGCAGGGCAAAACTAAGTAAAGCTTAATCCATCCGTTACATTTCTCAATTCTTTCACCTTTACAGCTTTTGAAAAAAGAGTGTTTTATTACTGTGATCAATATATAGTCTAACAAAACAAATTCAATGTAAAAATAATGATTATATATAGTGGTAAAAGAAGTATGCAGATGTCTTACTTAAGTTAAAGTAGCATTACCACAGAGAAGATGTATTTTTTTCAAGTGAAGGACATGCATTTAAAATTGACTTGTGTAAAAGTACATAGGTATAAATTATACTCAGTAAATTTACACACTGTGCAAATCGGGCCAATTCAGAGTAAAACATTTGTATTGTTGGATTATAGCTAGTGACACATTAATGCTATATTTGGTAGCTTCTATAAAAACAATTTTTTGTCATATTTACTAAAACTGTCACTATATCCACACAGTAGCACATGAGACAGATAATCAAATTCCTATTTTTGCCTCAGATATTCTCAAAAGTAATATTTTAGTGCACTGTTTAGCTGTAAAATGAGAATGTTTTTTGATCTGGCCACCGTGTTGTAAACAGTTTAACAACCTTCTCATTTTACAGCTAAACAGTACACTAAATTATGTTTCTGGAAACTTAGAGGTGAGAAATATGTAATTCAGTAACAGAATCTAGATTCATATTTAATAAGCTCTATTTGGCAACAGTTCACGCGCAGTTGTTTTCCTTACGCCATTAGAGGTAAGGAGCATGAGTTGTTTTTCCACAGACTTTCAATCCCACGTACTAAGGTCTGTACACTGTACTTTTAATGTAGCATCCCTAATGTAGCTAGAGGTCATTCTAACTGTTCAACCGCCACCAGTTTAGTCCAAAACTTCTAATAATAATTTATTAGTTGATCATAGTTGAGTTTTAGTTATATCTTGTATTAATAACTTAAATCTGTGAAGAGTAACAGCTGTCAGATGAATGCAGTGGAGTAAAAAGCACTATATTTGTAGTTCAGTAGAAGCATAAAGTAGCCTAAAATGGAAATACTCAAGGAAGGTATTAAATAAGTACCTTGAAATTGTAACACAGTACTTGAGCAAAGTCTTGCCACAAGCAACCCTCCCGCCATAATAATGTATTATACCATTCATAAGTGTTCATTAAAACATAACCACATGTAAACACAACCACAATATATGTTCCTATTAGTCTATGAACCTTAATGTTATCAAAGAATTTTTCTTGATAATTTTAAATGTGAATCTGTCATCCAGCAACATACTTTATCCGACTCATGTGGAATGTATGCTATGTTATGGTGGTTCATGAGGAAAAGCATGTCCATAAGGAGACAATGCGACAGACATACAGTTTAGGTATTTGTTGAAATAAGGTACAAAGGGTTTGTGTGTGTGTGTGTGTGTGTGTTATACGATATGTATATAGCAGACAATTATATCACTGTTGGATCTACAATAAATAACTAACAGATGCTCAAACAGACACAGAAAGTTATGATTCTCCCATTTTCTACAACATGAAACTGCCAAAACAACTTCCTCCAAACAGACAAAGCTTCACAGGAAAAAAAATCGGATTTCATCCTACTGACAGAAGTTCTCTTTTGTTTGAATAAACAAAGATTTTAAAATTCAACACTTGATTAACCATCTTGCCACCGTGGAAATGTTTCCACTGCTCCATCAACACGACAGGAACGAGCAAATTCAACTTTGAATGAATTACAGAACCAAAGAACTTTCAAACTCTGACAACACTGTCCGATGTCATACTGCTTCTTCGTTTTGTTGTTATGTGTGTGTTTATGTTGATATATATGCATCTCCCTCCCTCTCCATTTGTCACTGTGTTGATGAAGCGTACGGCACAGCCACCCCAGCATTTGCCAGTTCTGTAGGGTGTTACATGCACACACACAAACACACACATGCACACACAGGGTCCCCTTTGCTTTTTTCCTGCCCGTCATCAATAAAGAGAAGTAGCTGCACACCTGTTCACTGACAGCACCCCGCAGAGAGAGAGGGAGAGCTGGGTAAAAGTGTAAAGGGTGACAAAGGTAAATCTTGACAAAGGGGGGATGAGATTATTATGCCTCCAAAGAGTTAAGAGTTAATGAGTGAAAATCACTTTAAGATATAGGCCACACCTTATGTAAATACTGTATGTTGACAACTTTACATGAGGGTCATAATGCCTTTCTTCAAAACCCCTTCAAGTCTTTCACTTAAGACTTCAAGACTTTCATACTCTTTTATATGACCTTTATGTTATATTATCAAAAGACCAGGGAAAAATGTCCAGACAAGTTCATTAATAAATGATATGTTTAGAGTTATTCTACAAAATTAAACATTTTTTTAAATACATTTTAAATTTTTTATTCATGCTTTTAGCAGTTTGTTAAGGTCATTTTTATATTTGTATTTGTTTTTTTTTTTACTTTTATTTTTTTGTTGCTTATTTTAAGGTCATTTTCTTGTAACTTTTTGTACAGTTCTTGCCAATTTTTTGGCCATTTTTCATTAAGTTGTTCATTGCTTTCTTCCTCTAATGCCTTTGAGGGAAATCAAGCCAATTTGCTCAGATTTCAAAAGTTAAAATCCTTGTCACTTGATATCATTACTCTCCGACTCTTCCTCGTTCTCCAGCAATGCCAGTGCTCCCTCTGAAACACCAGGTGCCAAATATCACAGATCTATCTGACACGCTCCTGTCTCGTCCTATAAAACCATTACTGAATGTTTTTGTAATGGAGACCCATCTCAGAATAACCAAAATTTCCTGAACAGAGAAATGAAGCCGGCAGATTCCATGTCTGAAAGGGGACGGAGGCTTTGCCTGTGAGACTTTGAGTCTGATAACAGTAAAGATTTTTGATCTGGATAAGAGAGAGAAACAACAGAGAGAACGAAGACCTTTTTCTACCAAACTTTTCTCACACACTCAACGTATTTATGACGGCAAAGGAGAGACAGATAGAGAGTGCATGTAAAGCTGGTAGAATAATGAACTCCTACTCCTGTCACATGCTGCTGACAGTCTCCTGGCACCTTCACATTCCTCCTCTCTCTGTTTTTGTGTTCCTCGTTCAATCTCGAAATCTGTTCTCTATATCTTCCTCTCAACTCCACCTACTGTACCGCTTGTTCTCCATCATCACTTTATCTTTCCCTCCTCTCTTTCACTCTCTTTTTCTGTCTCTGCGCCTCTCTACCTGTCTATCTATTGAATATTTTAAATCAGCCGCAGTGGAATTGCTGAACAGCAGCAGGAACAGCCCGGGAGCACGTCTTCATCTGACGCAAAACATGTCAGTGCTCTGCTCCCTGCTTACATGAACTGTCAACGCCTTTAGAGAAGAAATACACACGGAAACACAAACAAAATCAAGTGGTGAATCGATGCACTTCTAACTGATTTCAATGACCCTCACTTCTCAGTCTTGACACAGTCGGCCTTAAATCCGCGTCTAATCGTTTAACAGAGCTACAATGGACCGAGAAATCACCTCTGAGGACACGGCCTTGTTCTCCACAAAAAAAAGGTCAGAGTGAAGGCCACGGGATATATTCTTGGAACAAAGAGAAATGAAGAACGTATGAGAGAGAAAAAGATGGAAATATTGAAAGGAAGCAAAAAAGGAAGAGAGGTTAGGTGAGCAAGGCCAGCACACATCAAGGTCTTTGCAGCAGTCGGAAACTGCGACTTGTGCCTGTGTGCTTCAAAGATAAAAAGATGCTCCGAGATGCTCCTCACTTAAAAAATGTTGGTAGTTAAGGATTAGAATTTGGGTTGTGTATTTAGGATTTTGTGTACCTGACAGACGGATTTTGGCAGGCGTTAGGTTGACTGAGCGTGTTTGTTTATGCCAGTTCTTCTGAAGTCTGACATGCAGGAGGGGGAATCTGTGCCACCAAACCTGGCAACCTCACTCATGTCCGGTCACCTTTATTACCTGCTGTTACTCACACAGTCACCCCGAAAACACACACACACGCACACACACAGACACACTGCCGGCATGGCGGTTATGTGGAGTCCCCTGTGTTTCCTAAATTACAACCTTGAAGTACTTGTGCTTTTATACTTAATCAACACTTTCTTCTTTCATTTTCAGAATCAAATATTGTAATTTTTACTTTCTTTTTTAATTTTAACATTTCACATAAAAAGCAGAACAGTGACTTGTTGTTTCCTTGTTAAACCAGTGGCTACCAACCCTGAGAAAAAAAACCCAACTGTCATCTTATATGGTTTCATTTAAATAACTATCGCTAGTTTGGTCAGCAGCTCTACACTGTCAGTTTTGGACATTAAGGAGGGCGGTGTTAAATTCTGCTCCCAGTTGATAGATTTACATTGGGGTTAGTTGAAAGCGCATTGCTTAGTGCGTGCGGATCAAACATCGACGACTTGTGACCAAGCCACTAAATTTGATCCACTAGGGCTGAGAACATTTTGCAACATTTCTTAACTCTGGAAAAAAGGGGAAAAAAATGAGAGAAGTTAAAAAAATAACTACAAATTTGTGTGGCAGAACTGTCTTTACTCTTTGTTGGTGCTACATTAATGATCTCATAATCCCTCAGTTATGTGCCTTGGGAGTCTTTAGGGAGGCCTGACCCTTAAGAAACCAGTGTCCCAAACTACCAAAACTCATATAAAGTGATTCAAATGATCCTACCTCAACGAGCTACAACAGTAAAATCCTATTGTATAGTATAACAGTCCAATAATGTCACATTCAATGATGATGGCGAATTTTGATGTAAAGAGGACTTTTACTTTTGAAACGTAAATGTAGTTAATTATATTTCTGTACTTCTGAAAAGACAGGATTTAATAGCAAGATTTTATCTTTTAAAGTGTAATATTATATGAATGGATTGGTACCTCTACATCAGTAAAGTAGCCTCTACCGCTGCTCATGGTCATGTCTATTGTCACCAGTTGGGAAAGTCACTCTCCACAGCTCATTTCTCCTGCATTCACTGAGATAAAATCATATCACCGTTCCATAAATGGCACTTGCGCTGTCATTTTGCAGCATTTTGTTTATTGAAGTGCTGCACAAATTATCATTGTTATTTAATGAGATGCACGTAATTGACGGGACAAATGTTTAATAACTCATGCGCTCATTATGGTCCATGTTTGTTTGTCTGCATACATCCTTGATGTAATTAATATGACAAGTGATCCACTTAAAGAGTGCGGGTAAGGAAAAGGAGAGCTCAGCAAACTATTTATTGGCTGATAAAAGACAGATGAGGGTCAGCGAGAGTTCAGCAACAGGGGGCGTCCTGGAGCTGGTATACAAAAAAAGAGACTCCCTGATTATCTGCAGGATAAAAGGACTAGTATTTGAGGATAAAACAGAAAAAAAGGAGAGGATTAGACATATAATTGGAGTCAACCTGAATAATTTACTTGCTTTAGCTTTCTGGCCTCTTCCTAATGTCTCTTCGAGTTTGACATTTGCTCGAGACAAACTTAAAATTCCCCTTGAAAACATGCCCTAAGCAGATCATTTGAAGCCAGCTAAAAGATCCCCCCTAACTTGTTTGTTGACTCACAGTGAGAGCAGTGAAAACTTTGCTTTTGGACCATTTCCAGTGTACTTGTCTTAAGGGCACAGTTTCTGTCGTGCTGTTTGGCTTGTATCATCCCCTTTGAAATTCATAATGCTCGAGGCTCCAATGATTAAGCATTTAGGTGACAGTATTTATTTGATTTGCGTAATGGGACTGAGAATGCTGAGTCACTATTGACTGTTAATGATTCTGTGCTAGACTTCAAAGTGCGATGACTAAAGACAGACAATGAAGAGACACTTAAAGGGATAGTTCACCCAAAAATAAGGATTTAGTCAGTATCTACTCACCTGCATGCCGATGGAAAGTCGGTTTAAGTTTTACAGTCAGCAAACACTGCTGGAGTTTCATAAGGAAATGGCATTGCACTCATCTCCCATACAATTCAGCACAAGACCAACAAGAGTTTGCAGTATCTACATGCCAGTGTTTACATGCTACCTGGAGGCCTTCCCCCCATCACACAGTAGTTTTAAATCCGATAGAGGGACTTTTTTCTTGCTACCAACTCCACAATTCTCTTTCGTTGGTCTTGCAGGAGCATGTATACATGAACACAGTCCCCACACTAGAAGCTAAAGGCTACAGGCTACAACAATGCTAAAAAGATGATGCCAAAAATGTTTTTCAAAACAACTTGGGACCTTGGGGCTTCAGGACTCTTGGATTACTTTGGACAAGCAGTATGGAGACATTTTGTGGTTTTATTATGTTGTTTTTTTTAACATTTGAATCCTGGTCACCATTTGCTTCAATTGTATGGGAGGTGAGTGCAACCCCTTTTCCCCATGAATCTCCGGCAGTGTTTTGTGGACGATAAAGCTTCACCTGACTTTCCACTTGGATGAGGGTGAGTAGATAATGACTGAATTTTCATTTTTGGGTGAACTACTGATTACATCAGTGAATATAATCTATGACTTCTCATGGTGGTCAAAACTGAACAACTTTAAATTTTCCTTTGTTTTGTTAATCTTCTCATTTCTTCCTCTTGCAATGGTTTTCTTCTAATTCATTTTTTTAAAAATATGAAAGTAAAAATAAATGCATCTACTTTGTGTTTGTCATTACATGTGTGCCTGGTTGTGCTCATGTGCACCTGTTCCTCCTCCACCATGCTGCAAAGAGGAAGTACTGCCCTAATTACTCGAAATTCCCAGTGGATGATCCGACCAGTTTATGCTCATCACAATAAATTACACTCACCTCCCTCTGTACTGCCACACCGAGTCCTTCTCCCTGTCTGTCTCATCGCACTCTTTCTACAAGCATTGCTTTTATTTATAATATTTCATTCTGCATTTCTCTGGGGGGAACATTCAGAGCAATGGGAAAATACTGATTACAGCCAGTCAACGCACGCACATATTGTACACTAACACACATATATAAAGTATCTGTAGAACACTGTCAACATATATGTTTTACCCTGATAAGAAAACAAATGCTACATGTGTGCTGATATTTCCTAAAGCCACTCATCATACCTTTCCTATTATTTTTTTGTTCTGAGTCACACTACAGACCTTTGTGCTACAGATTTGTGTAGGAGCATATTCACATACGCATTAATATTCCATTTATATCCCACCTACAAAAATATTCTGGCTGTGAGGTGACTTATGTAAGCGTCACATTGATTAAATATTCAACATTTCATATCAGAAAGCAGCACTATAATGTGGCGACATCGAAACATTTCATTCATAATATATCATGCCCATACCTGTACAAACTGCTGGATGTGCATGCTTTACTCTGACAGCTGTCATTTACTTCAACATTACATTACTTGACAGTCTGCTGACGCAAGCTGGCCTGATGTACTCAAATACAGCACAGCTCTGTGAATCTGCCTGCAAAAGTGTCTTTATTAAAGTGGCACTGGGAGTGATGTTTTTATTTACTTTTCAATAGATACAAATATCTTGTTATTTAGTGACGGGTAGCTTGGCCACAAGAGAGGCGTAAGTAAGAGACGCGTGGGAGGTACACAGGAAACCTTATTAAGAACTGGAGCAACAAGCTGATATGAGTGGGTTATGACAGTGGCTTTTGTGCTTTGTGATATGATGAAGAAGATGCTGGCTGCAACCTACTGGATTTACCTTCTCCTGTGTGAAACCTGTCGGGCCTATGTTGTAATGAAGCATGAGCATGGTTATGATCAAAACATTAATCCTTTGAAACCTGAGCAAATTGGTTTGATTACTTTCAAAAACATGTGCAGACAGCAACAAGCAACTAAACCAGACATGACCTGAAACTTTTGCAAAATAATGATTTCAAAAATCAAAGAACATGACCTGAAAATGAGCAACAAAAAAGAAAAACAAACAAGAAAATGACCTTACAAAGTGCTGATTTTGTTTTGTTTTGGGGTTTTTTTTTCGATAATTTTAAATATAAATTATTATAATTACAGATGGAGTTTTTTGGAAATTTTCATTCTTTTTTCTTTTTTAGATAATTTTCTTATATATTCTGATCTTGTTTTAAAACTGCCAAACCCAACCGCCTATTTTTAATGAGAGGCCATATTTCCAGTTGTATTTGTGGGGACCAAACCAGGTATTTTCAACAAGATGTCAGGAAATTTCCAGCTGTCTGTAGCAAAAAAAAAAAACAAACCCAAAAAAACAGGCTTTTTAAAAGTAATTTTGGGACATTTCCAGTCTTGTTTGTGCCTACGAAACTGAGTTTTTTTTTACCCAAAACATTATGTTTTCCGACCCCTTACCAATTGTTTTTAGTTTTTAAACCTAATCACGTGTCAATAACAGTGTTGCCGCATCAAATTGAAAATTCCAACAAAAGATTTCCACATATCCATTATATATTTAAAACTTGTTTGTTTGTGTTAACACACCCAGTCCAACATTACAGTTAGATGGATGTTAAATAACGTTTATTAATTTTAAAAAGTCAAAAAGGTTATTTTCAATCAAAAAGCAAATGAAATGATAACTAAATCTCAACATCCCTGCATCACTATTGATGTTTTTCAAATCATCTCTCTCTTGCTTACACAAATAGTGGCAGAGATGAATTAGTATTCTGATAATTAAAAGTTATGTCTGTGCTCTACATGATTTATGTCAAATGCTGATGACAGTCCATATAAATGTGGTATAAACTATATTTTGAATATGCTTGTTTATCTATTCTGCACACGAGGGTCTGATACATTTTATGTTTCAATCACAGTTAAGTTTTGCTACATTTTGCAGACAGAGAAAACCCTATTAAAAGTGTAAATCATGCACCAGCTCGAAATAAAAGAGATAAAAAGATTAGTTTTGTCAGCCATATCAGCTAGCTCTAATTACAGTAACGCTCTATCTTCATATCTCTGTAATGCAAACACTATTGCCACAGCAAAGTTTTTCTTAGAGAAACCAAACCAAGGACTTTCCTGATGAAAAATACTCCCCATAATGGACTAAAAAATCCACTAAAATGCACACAGGCTGCAGAACTGTACTGTGGATGAAAAAGTGCAGTACAGAGCTGACTTTGTAGGCCACCCTTATCTGGGTCAAGGGGGGCATATTCATTTCTAAAATGCACTATATATATGGACCATGGTAATCATTAGTGTGAAAAGGCTTTTACACATCGTTGGGCATTGTGCAGGATTACAGAGCGCAAACATGGTTCCAAACATGGTTATAAAATGCAGGTTTGAATGGCAGAGTTACAGGTTCAAGGTTGTTTTACCTTCAGTGCTGAAGTTTTAACAAGCAAGACACCCTGTGCCTGCTAGCTGCAAGGTTGAAGGTGCACAAAAGAAAATGGATTATGGAGTATGTTTTGCGCATGTGTTTTGTGTTTCTGAGTGGTTTGTTTTGGAGCACTGGTGCTTTTTGGGTCGTCAGTGAAACACATTTTAGTAGCCATGAGCAGTTCCATTTAGCCACTCTTTTAGCTACTGAGTAAACACATCATAGACCCCATCATGTGCTAAAAAAAACACCCTTCATCTCGAGCCTCAAAAGCAATCAATAAAGAAAAAATACAAAGAAGAGTGCCACCAATAAAAACTTAAAGTTTCCAAGGAGAAGCGTCTATGTATTTGGACACACCCACTTTGATTGATTGCTGTTCTGCCTTAAAACACCACATAGAAATAAATCATTTTTTGTCACATGGAGTTATTTATGGTGGTCTCCAGTGAAATGTGATCACATCAGCTCCTTTGACTTGTGTAATTTAGTGTGGTCTTACATCACAAACTGCTGATTTTTAATTGTCCATGTTTCCGGATGATTCTGGCAAACCATGGTTGCTGGTTGTTGAATGATTTAACTGTCCACACATCCCAACCTCAACAAGAGGGCCGTATGGTCCCTTCTCCCAATCCACAGCAGGAACAGGACAGCACCTCACATCTTCATATACAGTACAGTCTGTGGTGGTGGTCGATGGTGTCATCTGACCATCTGGCGGTGTATAATAACACTGCGAAACAGTTCTGCCCCTTCGTGTTCTCAGCGGCATATCATGCAGATACGAAAGGTGGCTTTTGATGTCGGATTATACACCAAAAGCACTGCAAAAGCAGTGGAATTTGATGACTTCGAAATGAGAATGGGCTGTGGAGGCTAGTGTCACTTCTTCTCCATCCTCTTTGATGTTTCTTAATTTGAAAACCTTGACCTGTCTAGATAGCTAGAAGTCAGATGATGGTGAGTTGACAGAATGGCGAGTTGATTTCCAAATCTTGATAAGTGTCACACAGCCACACGGCCACCACCATCCAACACCAACCACAAAAGGCACCATCAGCACTTGCAAAACATAAGACATAAGAGCCTCAATTATGCACAAATTTAGCAGAGCTGACAGAGAGGCAGCTGGATATGTCTGCCCATACATCATTTTCAACCACCAATTACTTTTAATCTTGAACTGAAAACTTAAATATATTTTTCAGCACCTTCAGCCTTGAGTCCATCTCAGCTGTTGTAAATGGCTGTCTCAGTGTCTGTCAATCTGAATAATGCAAAGTGGGAGGCAGGAGGATAGCCAGACAGCTGAGGGGCTTTGTAATGCAGGGTGACACATTGGTCAGAAATAAACTATTATAATGGCCGAGTGCGTCATGAATGGGTGTCCAATACACTCCTGATTAACCGACAGAATGTGTCAGAATATGCTCCCAATGGGGATGCAAGAAAAGAAAAGGGAAATAAGAAGACACTGAGACAGCAAGTAATGAGATGGAGGAGGGTAAATAGAGGTTGAGAGATGTTTGACTTCTCAGCAAAGGGGAGAGTGGGGAGTGATGAGAGCAAACGAGAGATGACAGAGAGGGGTGTTTTCTTAGAAAAGACAGATGAGGAGATGGAGAAGAGTGGCAGGAGGAAAGACAGAGCAGAGGGGGAGGAGGAGAGAGTGATAAGGAGCAAGACAGAGAGGGAGAGACAGCCTGTCTTTATGGTGAGCTGTGAAGAGAAACAAGTTGTCCAGGAAGATTTATTCTGCTGAGAATGAAAAAAAGGTTCATTGGAGGGAGTAGTTTAAACATCAGCACATATTCCTAGAAGTAAATAATTTAATTTGAAATTGAATAGGAAAAATATATATTTAAAAAAATGCATTACACTTTCCTCTGTGCCAGTTTCTGTTGTGAATGGATGACATGTCCCTGTGAAAATTAAAACCATCTGGGCGGTAATTACGCAGTTATTTGTACAAGGAGCTATAAACTTTTATGTTTTAATGGCTCTTGTAAGTCACGATTCATTACCAGCGTCTTCATCGTTCTATCTGAATTCAACTCGAGTCCTCAGATTGCAGAGAATTTGAGGCTTTGCAGTTGGTACAATTTTTAGCCCTGAAATGTTGCTCGGATGGATCAAAACACGAAGCCTGTCAGGGTAAAAGACATCATCCTAGATAGCAGTTCTAACCCTCCGCAGACCCTCTGACACTGGCAGTGTTGGTGAGATGCCAAAAAACATCTTGAAGCTTTTAACATTTGGATTTCTGTTCAAGTGAGACAGTGTGGATTGCAATCAGACATTTTGGTTGCAGCTTGGTTGTTGAAAACACATTGCTGTGTGAGCAAAAAGGGTGCTGGAATACAAACTCATCTTTTCTACCTCGAACCACACCCTCTCCTTTGAATATCATCTCTCAAAGAGGGCATTCAGGTGTGTTGACGGTCACTCTGAAGGTTAGCCGTTGGCTTTTAAAAATAGTCCCATTTCTGTCAGACATTTTTCAAACATGTAGGCGACTCAGTGTCCCATTCAGCCTCTTTGTATCGTCTCAAGACACTACTGGTGCCACCATTCTCTGTTAAATATACACTGAATACGCCTGTAACATATCTGAGCAATGCACCGGGGAATGGCTCTGGGGATTTCAGGTAAACCGGGTGACATAATGCTTAAACTGTTTTATATGAACTTCTGCCAGAAGTTAGCATCAACAGCTAGTAGGCTAGGTTTATAATGCATTGCTAAATGAGCCTCCTGGCTAGCTAGTTATAACAGACTAGTCTAACCAACCAAGTGTACAGAGAAGATACTACCTTATATGCATCACCTTCTCTACCTTGGTGGTTATAGTGCGTTATTTAAAACGCAATTTACTGTATAGTATTATGTGCATACAGCAAATAGATGTGATGGCATAGGCAGTGCAACTGCAAAACCCTCCCTGTATCTACCTTTTATAGAACGAATATTATAACTCTGACCTTTGACCTTCCAGATGTACCTTCATGTAGTATTTGAAGTTTATTCTGCTGTTTCACTCAGTCTAAGTCACTTTTGAAAGGACTGTGTTTTCTCACACATCATTAAGTTGCAGCATGACACATCAGGGAACAAACTCTTTCAAATGACAGTTTCCTCACAAGATACCAACTCCTATATTAAAGCGACAGGATGGCATTTTGAAAAGTACTCTGTTACTTTCTCTTTGCCAGACAGAAGTTTTTAAAAAAAGAAAAGAAAAAAAAAGTCAATGTCAGTGGAGGAAAACGCAGTGGAAATGCAAGGAGTAAAAGAGCTGAAGAGATATATCGAGACATAGAAGGGAAAAGCAGCAGAGAGAGTGATTCTCTCTTTGCTTCTGAAGGACAGAGGAAGAGTTGCAGACACTGCACTTCCAATCAGATAGGAAAAGACCCAGTCATCAAGGTTTAGACTGAGTATATGTGTGTGTGTACGGGTATGTGCAGGTATATGGAGGGAAAAGTGAGCACTATGAGAGTACAGGACGTGTATGTGCGGGGCTGCGCTGTGGTTGCATATGAGGGATGTGTCACTCTGCATCTATGTAGATGATTTACTGTGTGTGTATGGGTGCGAGACAGAAGCTGTCAAATCAAAGCTGACACACAGCAAGTACAATCTGAATAATTTATGAATATGTAAGATCAGATTTGCAAATTGATGGATTTCTGCAGTGAAATTAGAGAAGAAACCAGGAGTCTTTGGCATGTTGAACCTAATTCGGTTCTCTTACATGCCTGTTCACGTCCTCCCACCTGCTTAATTTGCATTCAGAATACTAAGTAGTACATGAGCTAATGGGACCTGAGAACTGAGATCATGTCAGACATCATGTTAAAGCATGTGTCATTATTACTAGAGATTATCAGAGCTGCAGGTACAAAAATATCCCTTGAATTGAATCTTGAAAATGTTTTAGGGTTAGAAGAGAAGTTGGATTTGCCTTCTTCTACATTCCTAATAAGCACACAGTAAGATATAGTTCAGTCTCAATCTCAGTAAATGAGCAAAGCACGTACACACAGTACACACAGCTCACACAGCGTGGCTAAAGTCAGTGCAGTCATCTTAATCAAAACAGTATTACATCCAATATTCTTGAATAATGATGGCAGCTTTACAGCAAGTAAACATCCTCAATCACTATTCTCCACACCGTGTGTACCGAATATTCTCCACAGTATTTAAAAAGTTTCAGAGCTGTTGAGCAGTGAGATGGAGATGTTTGGCTGATGCTGAGCATGTGTGCATGTGTGCGTGTGTTGTATGTGTGTGTGTGTATATACAGTATGTGTGTGAGCAAACTTTAACCATCTCAATGGCAGACTGGATGTAGCAGAGCTGAACGGTGCCAAATTCTGTGGCGCTGCCCATGGGACAAGTTCTTTCTCTCTCTCTCTCTCCACACACACACACACACACACACACACACACACACACACACACACAGAGGACACATTGCCATATGGAATGTTTGTCCAACTTAAACATCCATCTTGACTGACACCTCCTCCCCTGTGTGTGTGTCTGCGTGTGTGTGTGTGTGTGTGTGTGTGTGTGTGTGCTGTTTGAGAGCTGGATAAGGGAAACTAAGAGGAAACAGATTGAAAAAGTGGGCGGAGGACAGTGAGAGAGTTGGGTATTAAGGGGGTTGGAAGGTCTGAGGTCAAAAAACGGGAAGTTTAGTTTTTCCCAACTCTCTTACTTTGGGAGCGCCTCATTTACTCGCCCCTGCACACCAGGTGGATGGGAGGACATTTGGGAACAAACCCACTGGTTCCAGGTGGTAGAAAGAAGAACACAATCAAGTGCATCTTAAGTAACTTAAGGGATGCATTTGCAGCACATTAGCATTTAAGTGAAGTGTATATTCAGGAAAGTAGCAAAAACATCCTCTGTACTTCTATACTTCGGTTTATGTTTTAATGCATATCCCTGCATGCAGAAAATCTATTAAATCCTAAAAATATGGTTGGAAATAATTTCTTTGCAAAGCCAGCCAACATTTTTCGCTTCCCTCATTGTGTGCTACCATGGTATTATAGATGACTGACGGTGCTCCTCTACAGTCAAATGTCAAAATAAACCCTTTCTACATTATATCTGACTGAATAAACATGACTCACTGAACTGCATTTGTCTTTGCTCATGATTCTCCAACTGGAAAAAGATTGCACAAGGTCTAAAACGTGTCCTGAATTATCTGCCTAAATCAATTTCTGAATAAGCTGAAGGCAAAAAGATAGCCCATGCAGCTGCTGAATTATCAGGCCATATGGTGTCAAACTGCTAAAGTTTGGAATCATTAAACTCTTTTAAAAGCATGTGTTTAACCAGGGACTTGGAAAACCTCAATAAAACATAGATTCCTAATCAAAGGGAATCTTTAATGCACTGTAACATGTAAGAAATGATCAAATTAAGCATTCTGATTACATTTTTAACCTTTCAGTTTGTTCAGATTTTTGCAGAGCACCTTGACAAAAAAGTCAAGGACTGCGAAAGTCATTAGGATGCATCCTCTGGGGAACATAAATAGCTGTATACATTTTAATCTGAATCCATCATCCAGTTGATTTCTCTTAAAACCACAACAACCACAACAGTTGGTGGTGCTTAAGGAAAAGTTCATTCTCTGGGGGCCATGAATGTCTGGCCAGAATTTTATTAAAATCAATTGTAATCAAGTTATTGAAATATTTTATTCTGGACCAAAGCTGTAAACCAACCGACAACTCAACCTTGCCAACTGTGCAGCGTCTACTTTCTCTAAAAAGTTTCGGAAATAGATATACTGAGATGAGTTATCTGATATACAACCTCTGCAGGCAAAAGAGTGAATTCCTTCCTTTTTCATAAACAAGAAAACATGCACTATTACCTTGGGAATATGACATGCTGTATAGTCTCAATATCCCTGTGATGGCTGACTTCTAAGATCTAGCTGAAATCTTTGTTAATCAACACTGACTCTTGATACCTGACTTTTTTTTTCACATTAAAAGTTGCTAATCAGGTCTTTTTTGGAGTAACACACATGCATTTTATACATATACTTCACCCCCAAAATGATCATTTGTTTTGATTATTGGTACTCACCATGTGTTATTTTGAAATTGGGGAAAAAAAACTTGGTTCTCCTCACAAACTTGGTGAATATAGAATCCAAAAAGGTGATCAATTGACATAATCAATGGTCCATGGTTAACAAAAGCAACAACTAATTACAAATTTCCCACCAGTCAAACGATCATTTGTTGGGTGAAATTCCTTCACAACAGTGGGAACATCTAATATACTGAATGTTTGCAGTTTGACACTGTCTTTAACGCTTTAAACCTAAGATTTTTTTCAAAAACATGAGCAGAAGGCAATAAGCAACAAAGGAGGAAATGACACAGAAATTAGCAAGAAATTTGTGAAAGGTACAAGAGCATTAGCAAAAAAAGAAAATAATAATAATAATAATAATAATAATAATAATAATTTTCTGAATCTACAAATTTCTTGCATTTTTTGTTAATTTGCTTATTATCTTTCCCCCCGTGTTTTTAGAAATCAAGTTACTCATGAAAAGTTTGAATACTTGTGAAAGGCCTCTGTATGCAGCACAAAAAAAAGTGATGTTGACCCAGATTCAAAGGGTTAAACATTTAGTAGTACTACATATCCTGATCTCTTTAAATGTCTGACTTTTAGATTAACTTGATTGCACTACAAAATGAAAATTCACATCTTTCATCTTGCCAAACTTACTGCGTCTCAAGAGCTTTGGGTATATGACCTATAAATATTTTTGGAAAATGATACTGCACTTGTAGTTTAAGTGTCTGGATTTTTTTCTCTTTAAGAACAAAGAGCCCTGAAGCATGTTTTAGTTGAAAGGAGCTGTTAATCCCCAAGTTGCCTAGTTAGATCAGGGATAAAATCAAAATGCTCTTGTCTTTAGAAAATATCTCCTCGTACAAAATATCAATAAACCATCTCATAGTTCGGCAACGGAGCAACAAGATATAATCGGACAGCTGAGATTACAATCACACACACTCTCCCCCTCCAGCTGCAACATAATACAGAGATGATAAAAGTAATCTAAAACACAGAAAAGAGGAGGCGAAGAGGAGAGGAGTTTGTGGAGGAGACAATAGTTGGAAAAAGAAAGAAAAATAAGGAAGAGGGAGGTAAAAGAGGTGAGGAAAGAAGAATAAAAAAATATCATAAAGGCAGGAAGATGACAAAAAATAATGGAAACATTATCAAGAGGGGCAAGAAGGAGAAAATAATTTAACAGAGATGAGGTGACGAGAAGAGCAGAGAAGAGGAGAGAGGCAAAAAATGAACCAGAGAAAAGAGGGGAGTTCCCTTTACACTCTTAATTGGTTTACGAGGAGCAGAAAATCCACTCAGTCCCATGAAATAGTAGGAGCTGATGACAACCTTGTACATCCAAAAAATGACTTTTTTTTGTATTGATACCAATGTACTACATCAACACACACACAAACACACACACACACACACAATCCGCAGGTCTTTGATCAGGTAAATAGGTCAGTGGAGGATATGTATTCACGAATGAGTGTGTGCCTTTGTTTGTACACAAAGCCAAAACTGAGTTATTTCAAGGACTGCAGCTACTGCAAATGTCGAATATTTTTGCTGCATTCTTGCTGCATTACTGCTGCAGTGATGCTCAGCCTCTATAATGATGCATCCTGTTGATCTCATAAGAAAACACAGCAAAAGGCCTGGTGTGTTAAAAATGACAGCGCTTAGCGTGGAAAACTTGTCAGTGAACAGTGTGAGGGTACCGGTATCAGATCACTCAGTAGCCTATAATATTTACATTCTCCACAGTGAATAAAGGACACTAAAAGATATTTATGATAACATTACCAAGTGTTAAATAAAATAGTGACACATTTTCTTCTTTTCCACAGAATTTTAGCCAGCACGAGAGTAAAATTACGAGCCCATTCTCATTCCGAACTCCTCAAATACGTCTGCTCTGTCAGTGCTTCCGGCATACAAGTTTGATGCTAAAAGCCACCTTCTGCATCCACCTAGATGGCGTCAGATGAGTACGCGTCTGGACAATATAATTTTTACCATGTTCACCATTTTAATTTTAGCTGATTAGTAAGCAAACATATGCTACTTAGCAACAAACTCAAAGTGACACCAATGGGATTGTCCCTGATCAAAATCTAAATCTGTGAGAGGATTAGGATTGGGGCGATGCATCGACATAATCGATGTAATCGATTACATGAATACATGGATTCAGGTGACGTGCGTCAACGTGTCGCACCATTTCACACAGCGCAGCAATGAGAGCGTGAGCAGCGCCGGACGTGTTGTTTTTTGTTTTGGTGCTTGTGTACCATTTTAGAGCGTGAGCTGCGTGTCAGCTGCAGCACATCTAGAGAAACAGTGCCTCGCTGTTTTTTTACTTGCGACGCTCGCGTTTGTGAACTCTATACCACTTTATACTGCAGTTTAAAGTCTCTGTCACAGAGATGAGGAAATACAAAGATGTTCGTTTTATCTCAACTTCCTTGCTTCCTTTTCAAAACAAAAGATTTCTGACTGTGTCTCTGTGGACAGAACGCCATCAGTTGCTGATACAATGCATTTTATTTTGAAACATTTACAGGGCGGGGTTGTCAGCTGTGCAGGAACTTGTATAACTTCATAAATGAGAGGAATATGTGCTTATAAATATGAAAATACAGCACTCATATCAGCTGGCAGCGATATGCCTGAAGGCTCAGTTAAGACTGGTCTATTTTGATGCAGAAAGAATGTACTAGTTCTAATTATTTCTGTTAGAGAAAAGTTATAGTGTTATTCAAATTGCACTAATTTTACTGTAAGATGTTTTGTTGGACTGCTAGATTTGAGGTTTGTTACTGTAACAAAGAGGAACTGTTTTGTTACGCCTCCTAAAAGTGACTTGAATTTTACATTGTTTTATTCATTTTGCTGTTGGATTTCTAAATGTAGATGCACTACATTCCTTTTACTTGAGTGGAACAAGCTCTTGCATTCATTTTATTTTGGAGAGACTTTATTAAACAGATTACCAGTTAAGGCTGAGCTATTTTTTGTTGGGGAATAATGCCCTGCAGCATTTTAAAATGTTATTTTATGTAAATTTGCTGTTATATTAATTGATTAATAAAAAAATAATAGATCAATTGAAAAAAATAATTGATAGATTAATAGATAAAAAAAAAAATAACGGTTAGGTACAGCCCTAGAGAGTATGCAGGCGGAGGTATGGGTTTATTTTATTTTCTAAAGTGCACCAAGAGAGAGCAGACCTCATCATCTCAAATGTGACAAAATGAAAACACACAGCAGCTGTGAGGCTAATCGGAAATGATATACAGATAAATTTGGATCACTCAAATTTAGGCGGCACAATGAAATTCATTACCAGGGAAAGAATAGTGGTGCAACATCAAAATGAACACATCTCAAGCTGGATGATGATTATGAATTATTATTATGAATGTTTGGTTTGTGCAGAGGGTGTGTCACTCACGTATTATCGCCGGTTGATTCACGGCATTCATTTCCGCTCTCGTTCCCTCTGCTGTATAACTCTTTCAGTCCAGTTAAAAAAGGTTGAGGGAGAAACAATATCAGATCATTAAATCCTCTCCCTTTCTTTCTTTTTTCTCTCCATCTCGCATTGTTCTTCTCTCATTTTCTCTTCCTGGCATCAGCTCTGTGTTGACATTATTGCCGTCATTAATTGTAGCCTTGTCTGTGATTGTGTGTGTGTATGTGTGTGTGTGTGTGTGTGTCTGTGCACACGGGCGAGTGTATCACTGTCCCTGCAGTCAGCCTGAATCACTGCAGGAAACCCTGTTACTGTAGCCAATTAGAGGCCACACACAATAATATGCCACACACACACATTATTTGTCTAGTGGGCGAGATGGCTAATGCCTGCCCAATATGTGACCATCAAAACAACATTTTTCGTTCAGTGATCTCTTGCTGCATTTAGACATAGACATAGTATTTGTTTCTTTATCCACTGTGTCTATATTTCTGTCTGTCTATCTGTCCGTCTGTCCTGCTCTTTTTGCTTGTTGATTTTTCAGACAGTGAGGAGCCAATTACTGTCCAGGGGTCTCCGCGCTCCTTCCGTCCTGTCTCCTGCTGGTTGGCTGAGAGCTGACCAATCAAAGGTCTCATGGGGGGCAAAACGCTGACCCGAGGAAATGTCATCTTGCTGAGTGAAGATGCCTCTGCCAATTAACTTAACATGCATATGATCTACACACCACAGCCAGTCCTAAGCATGCGTTCTTGAGTTCAGAGCCTTCCGTACCTTGATTTGTGGAGAATAAGGACGGCTGTGAAGATACAAAGTCAAGTCTAAGCATAAAGAAAACCCATTTAATAGCATTTAGTTTTTCTGATGCTTTCACGAGAATGACTTCACTTCTGTGACCAAAGGATAAACGCGCCAATAGCCAAGGAGACGTTTTTTTTTTTTTGTCTTTTTTCTCCCATCACAGTGTATTGAGGTTGCATGTTTCTCAAACTGTCACCAAACTGCTACCAATCCTTTTGCAACACACTGCCAGCTTGATCCAAAATGTTATTTTCCGAAAAGCTACTGTATTCCTTTGAGGTGTGATGCATCACCAATCCATCATAGTCTTTTTGGAGAGTACACTGTTACTGGGATTAAGCTGCACTTGGCTTTGCTCCAGGCTTATGATGTAGAGTGGCTCTGTTTGTCCAAATCAAATTCTAATTTTAGATGCATTTTAGTTACACAGTAATGGATGAATCAATCATTATAGTCACAATGGAATCAAAGGCTTTTCATTTGATTAAGTGACTTTTAAAGTCCTTATAAAAACAGCTTTTTTGTTATTTTTCTCCATTACTGTGCATCCTGGAAAATAGTGTCTTTCAAAAATACTCTATCCTGTATTAGTAAGCATTCTACACTACTGACGTGGTGCACTGTCTTTTAGCAAAGGGATATGATATCTGGCCCTGTAAATATACAGTACTGTTTTAGTTCACGTTCACTGCTCTCTTTCACTTGTTTTCCAGTCGCAGCAGGCAGCTGTTTTCAGTAATGAAACTTTTATTAACCCAATGTTCCAACCTGATCTCACAGAAATATGTGAAATGACCACAAACTCTAAAGACTGTATTTAAATGACCACAAACTGACAGTATTTTTCATTAACACAGGGTTAATGGAAAGGCAATGAGGATCCTTTGTCATGGTGGATGCACAAATTCCTTAATTCAACATCACACAATAAGTTGTAGTTAATGTTAAGTGCTTATAGGTATTATACCAACACAGTCTCTCTCTGAACTCATCACATGGTGACGGTTGGTCAGTGACCATTCACATCAACCTATGACGTTGTAGTTCGCCCTGCTACAGCGATGCCAACAAATGCACATGTGATGGGATGAGGCAGCATGTTCACACAACAGCGCAACAGTCACGGTGGTTGGGATTAGGCAAAAGAGGCACATGGTAAAGTGTAGAAAACACACACACACAGCATATCCACAGCCACATGGGACGCAAACTCTTATATTAAGTGGTTATCCAACCCGTTCTCACTCAGAACATAATACGTTGATGCAGCAAGGATACCTAAAAAGCCATGGGTTGACATGAAAGGTCATTGATGCAGTGAGACCAGGTCTATTATACAGAGCAGGAAAATCAGCGTAGAGAAGAGAGTTGGTGGATTGGTTAAAGAAACATGGGACTTTCACTGCTGTTTGTATCCCTAGTAAAACTTAAAGTCAACATTGACTTCTTTTGACTCTTTTAACTTAACATACCTTTGACTTTCACATAGTTATGTCTCTTTACATCATGTACTCCTGACTCTATGACACACTTGACATCACTTTACGATGTACTAATGTCCAAAAGTAACAAATATAATCCTAAAACACAATCTTTTCCTAAGCCTAACCAAGTAGGTTTGGTACCTAAACCCAAACGGTCCGCCACCACATAATTGAACGCATCAGTACAACTACATAATTCAATGTTCAGAAGTTGTGATCATTTCCCCTTTTTCTGAGATGACATTACACTGTACACTGCCTGCCCAACAAACAACAGACAGACAAAGTTAACAACTAGCTGGTAAACAAAGTGGAGCATTAAGCAGTGAAAGAGGTAGATATTTCCCCAAGATGCTGGTGGAGACCAAACACAGAGCTAAAAGGAGAGTGAATGTTGGATTTAGATTTGTGGCTAGTGACACAACAGATGAATGCTAATATTGCTCCATGTCTGTTTAATCTTTAAAAATGCAACTTCTTACTAATATGTTCATCATACTAACTTCTTCTGCCCCTCAGTGGCCACTAACAGTGATTACTGCTTTAAATCACTGTTTAATTGTGACTCTTCAGTAAAATATTTAGCACTAAGGGAATGATTTGTCCTGAATTTCCTGTTTATGAATGTTTAAACAACCTCCTCCCCCAGCAGACATGTTTTAAGCGACATAAGCTAACTATGTACAGCTCAGGATTTGTTCGCAACAAGGAGAATTTCCTGATTTCTACATTTGTCTGTCACACAGAAGCCTCCCTGCAGTTTTCAGTGGCTGAAACCCTTTCTGTGTCCATGTAAATTTTTTACATGCAAGAAGGAAGCGTAACTAACAGACTGCAAACTCCTCTTCAAGTTCATTTCAGAGCCCTGCTGCTATAAAAAGGTGCATTTCAGCTGTAGTTACATTTGTATGCAAGTACCTGGCGTGTAGTCACAAAAGCATCTCTCTGCAAGTGTCTGCGCCCTAAACCCCCTCTGTGTATCCGTGCACATTCATGTTATACCACAACAGAGCATGACTAACCAAGTGAAAAGTTCCATTTGGGCTTCATCCAGAGCCTGTTCCCTGTAAAGACTGGGCCTTCCACAACAGCTCTGTGTTCATGAATGTCTCACATACACCGTAACCTCACAGAGGTGTTGGCACCCAGCGTCTCAAACCAAACCCTGCAGTTCTCTGTAGCACTGAGAATCATCTGACTGGGTTTGAACACCGGGATGTTCACATGGATACTGAGGCCCGAGGCCAAACCGAGTAGGAGGTATCAAGAGTTGCTTCCTCCCAACTGCACACAGAGGGCAACTTTGAAATACAAAACAAGTTCTCCTACACCTCGCTTACTCCTTGAGTTTTCTTAGACGGATCTCTTCCTGTCTCTCTTACTTAATCTTTACATCTGTATCTTCCGCTCTTTTTTTCTTGAAATACTCGGCTCTCTAAACTGCCAAAGACACTTCCTCCCAGCAACCCGAAACAAGACGGAGACGGAGGTTTGAAATAGAAGAAAAGGTTTCTCTGCAACCATCAGCGATGCTCTTTTCAGCTCGTCTCCTTTTCCAATTCATGTATTCTGTAGAAAGGTCTGCATTCTCACATAGACACACACACACAGACAACACTGCATTTTTCATATACCCGAGACCTTTTCCCCATGAAAGCATTCTAGGTGGTAGAATGTGTGCTCCTTATATAATCTTCACCAGTAAGGTTTCGCAGCTCGGCTTGGAAATTCCTCTTCTTTTTCTGAAACTCTGCCTTTTCTGTGCTCCCTTTTCACCTTACATTAACCTGCATCTCAAATCTAGATCATGTCTTTGCATTATTGAGATGGAATACATTTACTGTATGTGGGACATTTAAAAATGCACTTCCTCACAATTTTAAAGATGACAGTACCAACCTGGCCTTGAGTGTCCCCCACCCACGATTCGGGAAAATCTCAAAGATTTCATCTCAGAGGTTCCTAGATGGATCAAGGTTTCTGATCCTGGCCACATTTTCATTGAACCTTGGCTGAGTTTACACTGGATTTGATGTTTTGTGGGTTTGATGCCTGATCGTCCAGGAGCGAGGGCTTCCGCTGGGGAAATTCCAGTTTTAGTTTCATTTACTCACTAAGATCTCTCTCTCACTCCCCTGACTTTCCAGCTGCCAAAATACAAATGAAACAAGAGGAGCTGATAGAAGCGCTGATAAGCTCGTTAATGACTAGGCTTCATTAAGGCTTGCAAGCAGCGGTGAGAGATTCACTGACTCTCTTTGCGCTGGGTTTTGCCTCTCAGGCAAAGAGGTTGGAAAAGGAAGTGCTAAAAAAAAAGAACTGCCATCTTCTCTGTCTGTTTGATAATACGTGTTTATTTATTTAATTTTTTCACCTACATAAAGCAGAAAATTGTGCGTGATTCAAGCACAAGGTCGTAAGACAGTGCTATTTGTAGTACAAATGGAAATACGACACCATCTGTTATAAAGTATGATATCTCTCTCAAGGGAACTAAACACAATTATGTAGTTAATGCATTAGTATCGTCAGTTATTTTCTAACTTGACATGAATTTACATAAATACAAGAAACAGTATTCACGTCTTTTGTTTACATAACCTTGATTGGTCCCCACACACATTTGAAAACAATCCTAAACCCATGTCCAGGAGGCAGTGGAAAAGCAGTAAGAGCATTTGAAACTTGAGGATCTTTGATTTTTCCCTGAACTTATTTCTCAACCTGTGCAAACATCTAATCGAGGTCTATGTTAAACAAAGAGATGCTTTGCCATGTCTGTATCCCCAGTGATGTCAGCAAGGTTATCTTGACTTGAAATCTCAGCATGGAGTTTAAAAACATCTGGGAGGGTCTAACAAAAAGATGTCATCATTTTAAATTATGGGATTTAGTGTTCTGCAGCCATGCAGGGACTCAAATTTGGGATATCTTGGCCTCTGCTGCTATGAATTTGACCATTTTTTTAAAACTAGAATTACAGCCTCACAGTTGTATGCCTCTGCAAGTAAGTCAAGTTGTAGTTACAGTTTATATCCATGTCTATCCACACTTATATGTAGCCATGACAGTTGACAATGCTTAAAATATTGAGGGTGATGCAAAGATGACGCACACAGGGCACACGGCAGCACAGAAGATCTCTACAATCACCAGTTCCAAAGCGGACCAATGCAGTCCCTCCTCCTGTCCCTAAGTTATGGTGTCAAGTAATGGCTGGAAAAGGGTTTTCCCATCATTTTTTGTTACAGTGAAGTTGACCTTTGACTCTATAGATGTCATCCCTTCATCATTTTATCCTATTTGACATTTGTGTACAATTTTGGAAGAATTACCATACAAATTATTGAGTTATGCCAAATTTAAGGGAATTCCCTCAATGACTTCGTAACATATCGCATTCACAAGAATGAGATAAAGTTTAGGTAATAGTGACGTGTGACCTTTAAGCACTGAAACGTATTCTGTTCTTCTTGAAGTCAAAGTGGATGTTTTTGCCAAACTTGAAGAAACTTCCTTTAAGGTGTTCTTGAGGTATTGTGTTCAGACGACTGGGATGCATTGACAACTCGAAAATGTAACGTCTCTGGCATCGGTGAGATAGGCATAAAAGTGTTTCTTTCAGAATTGTTCAAGTACCAGAATGCTGCAAATCCTGAGAATTTCATGATTAGGATTATGATTAGCCTCTGGGGACAATCGCCAATATTTTGAGGGTTCTGGTGTATAGCCAACGGATATCCCGGCTCAGACTCTCTTTTGTGTGCCAATTATTGTTTACATTCCAATTAGTACTTCGAAACAGGTCCACAACATTTAGGCTCATCTCAATAAATAAACCAATACATGCATATGAATGCAGATAAATCAGTAAAAAGTTAATCAAAAGCTAAATCATCAGTTGATAGCACATGCCGTCTGAGATTGCATTTAGCCATGTATTCTACCCCCTCTGCTCTCCACATGGACATATTTACCCACATGCAACCAAAGCCTGCTCACATGGGATTGGTCAGTACTACTTGCACGCACAATACCATGAGTCTACGAGCACAAACCAGAATGCTTCCAATACCATAATCTTGTCCCTGTGGATTCTGCATACGTGAAGATATCTGTTGATGAAGATCACCCTGATATAAACTATATGAGCCCAACAGGTTCACAAGCTTTATTCCAGATAACATCAGGAGAGGCTCTGGGTACCTGGTTTCTCCAATAGTGACTTCTAATGAAAATTACCCACCTCTAAATTCTAACAAAGACTTTGAAATTCATCAAAACTGCCTCTATCCCTAAATCACATACTCCTTTCCCCTCTCCATGCTCATTTCAGTCAGTCCTTCATCATTCCACTGATAGAAACAGACAAACAGCAGACCTGGAGAGAGTGGCAGAAAGGGAGATAGATAAATTGATAGTGACGGAGAGGGATTAACAATGAGAGAAATAGGGAGAAAGAAGAGATTACAATGGAGGAGGGGGGGGGGGCACTACTACAATTGTGTGAAATGATACCGGGGTTATATAGCGTGTGTGTGCGTGTGTGCGCACATGTGCAGAGGTCACGGCGGGGCTGTGGGCAGCATTGTGAAAAGGACGATTGGTGTTAAATTGGGGTGAAAAGAAGCTTAGGTAGAAATAGAGAGACTGAGCGAGAGAGAGCGAAAGCAAGGGAGAGATAGTCACCCTTCACTCCACACATGGATTAGAGGCTATAGAGACATTGACAGGCTCAAAACCTGGCTTACACTGCTAAAGCCCTGCAGACACACACACACACACACACACACAAACACACACACACTCACACACACAGCTCAGTATGTGTCAGGCCTAACAGCTACAGTATATTTAGCGGTGGAAGAGAATGTCTGACTGTTTGGCTGTCAAGATTTCTCAGTTTTGCTGAGATTTATCTGCTGATTTTGAAGGTCTCGACAGACTGGGCACATTTTTAGACTATTCAGATGGGCAATATTCTCAGCGTCTATGACAGCAATATTTCTCCATGCTCCTTTCATTATCCAGCGGCTATGCATACATACAGAATTATAATTCCATCTCAATGAGGATCCCAAAGCAACTGTTTACCAAACAAATAAGTGGTCTGATGAAGTACTACTGTTGGAGAAGTTTGTTGACTAGCCCAGTTGAATGCCAATATGTTGTAAACTTCTTTTAACTTAGATAATAGGCTTTGCAGAATAAACTTATCCTACACTATACATGGATATATATAAACCATACCTATAAGCATGATGGAGCTTTAAGCTGAATGCTATCATCAGGACCCTAACCTGCTCATAATGAATGGTGATTTCTCGCAGATTAAATTGACATAGAAAGTGTGAGCATGACAACGTTTGGTGATCTGTACAAAACACAAAGAACAACTGGGGCTGATGGGAATGTCATCAGTTTTGCAGGTGTTTGGATAAACAGTACTCTACAAATGAGAAAAATTGTCCCGAAAATGGTAGATAAAAAGTCAGAGATTGAGCAAAGTTGGTTTAACTCATCTTGAGGGGGTTGAGTGCGTTTACTAATTAGCTGAATCTGAAATGCTGATATATAACAACTCATTTGGCTGATATTGATATCAATATATCCACTTTTGTCTAATTAAAGGGATCATCAAGTCTTGTCTGTAGCGGAATTAACGTCATATTATTAGCTTTTAATTTTTTCTATTAATGCACCATATCAATTTTAATTAACAGACCCTTGAAAAATGTTCAAGTTGCAAAATACATCATAGTTAATACCAATGCGTCTGTATTAAGTGCGGTGAAAGTTTTTCTAAAATTGAATGCAAATTCAAAGCAAATTAAACTCTGCAGTGAACTAAAATGTAGATTGTGGAACATTTACAAAAATAATGCAGACTACAGACTTGATGTTCATTGTGATGATTTACACAATTCCAATTCATGAAAACCAGTGGCTCACTATAGAAAAACAAAAATCATCAAATATTTGGCAAGAGATTTCAGGTAAAGTGTATTACTTTTTAATGAGTTATCATTTATAAAGGGTTAATACTGTAGGACGTGACTAATGGCTCTAATAACTGTCAACGACCCCTTTTCTGAAGCTTTATAGATCAGATATAAGTCATTCATAAGAAGAAATTTGGGTTTTGGCTGCAAAGTCATTAGATACAATGTATGAATCATTTAGTCTATCCAATTTGGCTGGTTATGCTTTTGTGTTGTCACAATGTCACAGGATAATTGTATGTAAAGCCCCTTGCTACAGTGTTCCAGTCTCTAGCTGAAAAAAAAACGGAAACAACACTTTGCTTTATCCTAATTGGTTAAAATGTTGCTCATCCACATTTCTAATGCACCATCACCTTTACCTCGCCACACAATGGTTTCACAATCCCGACTCAAAGTACAAGGGTTAGAAGTTAGTTAATCTTGCCAATGATTTGTTTTTGAGAGAGAGGATTAAACACCAATTTATTCCTTTTCAAACAGAGCGAGAGAGAAGAGACCGACGGAGGCAAACAGAGAGAAAGAGGGAGAAAGAGTTCTCTCTCCAAATGAGTTTAGTTTAATTAACATTGTCATTGTTTGAATGGAGAAGACAATCTCCAGAGAATTACAAGATAATGTGCTGCCGATGTTTATCTCTTAAGCTAACCCTAGGCCATTTATAATGAAATTTTTTACTGATGTTGATTTATTGCGACAGCCATTTTATTGATTTCAGAAGCAGTGGGCTGGATAGATTTCATGATTGTGTGAGTGCTGATGTCAAGCCCTTAATATATTATCCCAATTCTAATCATTACCTAAATTACTTTAATTTGGACTTATTTGTTGTTGTCCATAAATACATAATTAAGAAAAATGGTATTTTTGTCTTTGGGCACATTATTTAAAAAAACCCCAAACATGTAACTCAAACTTATATTGAGTGAGGAAGGATAGCACCTGCTGCACCTTACTAATTCAATTTCTCTTTCATATCCATAGTTTTGATTGTCTAACAGGAATTTTCTAATACTTGTTCAACCAGAGGATGCGTTAGCATATTGACCTGGTAGTGCGATTGCTGCTGCCAGTCTCTATTCTATGAAACAGGTCTGATATTGGCTAAATGTCTACCTCCCTCTCAATAGAGAGGGACATTACACTGGTTTCAGTGTAATGTTAATCATTAACATTACACTGAAACCAAACTAAAAATCTGGTTGATATATCAAGCAGATTTGTTTAACAGGATGTCCCTCTTAACTTGTCAAATAGGCTATCTTTGCTTGCTCAGTGAGACTTCACAACAAATTATGACGCTCTACGTACCCCTCTAGCATTACTTTTGGACCCTCAGGTAAGATTTTTATTGATTTTTACTTGCTAAATGCTTGTGCCTCAAAATTAATGTATGTGTTCATGGGAAATTTACCGTTTCTGCTTGTTACATGTACATAGTCTTATATGTATATAGTCTTATTTCAAAATAAACATCCAACATAGGTTTACTTTTTTTTTAGGTTTACGTCCTTAAGTTAGTCAACAAAAGTACGTGGTTTCGTTTGGAAAAGATCATGGTTTGGGTTAAAGTGAGTTTGTCTTACCATTATAACATAGAGACATGTACTGTACGTCATGTGGCATGTGTCACATACATCATGTGACATACTACTCTGTGTTGTTTAAAAAACACTTATGGTTTCACAGTGGTCCAGGGTGGAAGTCCTGTGTTTGTTTGACCCATCTGCCACCACTCCTGACAGCCTTAAGAGTTCTCAAGAGGCCGGAAAAAAACAAGTCAAACCCAACCAACCTGTGTGAACTGAAGCCCGAACTTAGCCTGTATAAGATCATCACATAAAATACTGAGCCCGAGCCTGACCAAACCTGAACACCCCCAGAAAGCACTGGTTGGCCGTTAACATAACCCTGATGTATGTTCAAGTGTTTGTTTTCCTGAAACATTTGGTTTTACTGAGTTATTTACAAAAAGGAGATTTTCCAACATGATTGACAGCTGTCTGATCCAATCCGTCTGCTTGTGTTCAATGTGGCTGCTTGCGACTAGTCAGACTGGTGTTTTGGCGAGAACTCCCTCACTGTGGAGATCGTTACTGCGCAGAACCTGGCTCTGAATGGAGTCACCGGCGCCAGATAGCAGCGGCTGAATCCAGGATATTTTAGTTTCACTGAAGCGTAATGAGGGCAAGTGTCATAAAGTCTGTGTTTTATACGTGTTGCAAAAGCTCAGAAAAAAAACCCGACTTTATCCTGTCCAAAAAATATAATAATCATGTTACTTTTTTGGCTTGTAATATTGTTTTGTGTGAAGTACTCATGGATGACATTCCTCCAACTCTGGTATGACAAGCTCTTTTAACATGGATATGTGAATATACAGTACATGGCCATCACGTGTAAGAGGGCTCTAATTTACTCTTCAATGAAAAAAGAAAAAAAACAAGTGCACAGCACCTCAACAATGGTTTTTCAAGGCTCCCTGATGTGTGAGTTTGATTGGGCTCTATACCCATCTGGCCCACTGATGGGCTGGTAAACATGCGGCACTCATCTGTGACATTGAAGTGGTAACCAACATTGTTAACAAAGGTGTTCCATCCATTACTGCTATCAGGCTATTTTTCAGGCATGTGAGACTGCTTTTCAGGAACACCGGCTCTCTTACTGTCACTCCTTATGTACCTCTAACCTGTATTCTCATTGATAATCCATTCAATTCTCAAATTATGACAAGATTTAAAAAGAAGAAAATGCTAGGCTGGAATTTTTTACATAAAAGTGGTTGGAATCTGGTGTTGTGTCTGATGTTATAGCCAAGCATTTCACAGCCTATTTTCCCATCCAGCAATAAAATCACAGCTTAATGTCATTGCCAAAGTGCTCCCATCTATTCCTGATTCCAGTCTATTACACCCTGTATTCTTCATTTAATGTTCACACTTAGATCTGGAACATTTTCTCCTCCATTACATTTTTTTCCCTGGCATTGGTTTCCTCTGATGTTTCTTCAGCGACTCTTTTATTTTATTCCCATTCTAGTCTCTTTTTAAAATACTGAATGGCACTTAATCTGTAATCATTTGTTACGTCCAACATGAGTGTTGCCTTTGTAAAAACATGCCTCGATATCTTAAGCTCAGACCTCACACTCCCTGATCCTTTCTTTCAAAAATCCCATCCTCTCACTCTGCGACTACGTCTTCATTCAGGGACACAAATTGGCCCGTCAGAAACAAAATCTCCTCTCTGAGAAATATTTAGGTCACTCTTTGGAAGTGGTGCTGCTACCACAGCTGCCATGAAAGCGGTTTCTTCCACATCACTTCAACACATGCTGTGCTGGCCTTCTGCTACTTTTATGAGTAGCTATAGCATATGGTTCTTTTATTCTGTCCGATAGATCTCTCCTGCCTAAAGGCCTGGTTGCACCAGAAAACAGCACAGCAAAATTCATCCATGCGTCTTTGTGAAATATTTGGTGCTAAAAGCTTGGTGCAACAGTGAGCGGTCTCAGGGTTAATTGGTGAATGACTGTAGCTCACAAGCCAACCACTAACTCAGTAGCCAGCTGGGAACATGCGAGCACTACACAGTTACAATCAATCCCTACACCCTTAGGGTTCACTTTATATTACTCACACTCGTAATCTGCGCACAAAATGCACTTCAATCAAACTTTGACAAATATCATACATAAATAATTATTTATTAAGATTATTTTAACCATCATAATCATAAATATCAAATATTTATTAATGTTCAGAATTCTAACCCTTAAATGTCAGGATGCCACTGATGATTTTAGATGAAAAAAAGAAACACAAAAAATGAATTATTTTCAATGTACTACATGCTAAGTAGATTATTATTATTAGTATTATTACTATTATTATAGCCTAGGATATGCCAATAATTAGCAGCAACATTGATATTCACATTATTATTTTTTGAGCAGTATGAAATACTCGTACTCATACCGCTCTGCACACATAATGTGCTTTTCAAAATCCGGCTATAAAAAATATTATACATTAATATGATTTTCTACTTTCATTGAGTTTTTTAACCAACAACATTCCAATTATAAATATCAAATATTCATTAATGTTCAAATTGTTAAACAGGTCTTGTGATGATGCCACTATGTTTTTATAAAAATACACAAAAAATGAATTATTTTTAAAATACTACATGCTAAGTAGATTTCTTTCTTTTTTTGATAACCACAGCCGGGGTTATGCCAGTGATTTGCTGCAACACTGATTGTGACATTTCACCTAGTGGAAATTGCTTATTTTCGCCATATCGCAGCATCATCAGGTGAAATTATGAGGAAAAGGCAAAGAATGATGCCCAGAAATAATAAAATGTATGTTTTTATGCTTTGACGGCTGTGGGATCAAACATTGCAGTTTGTATGGGTGTGGGTTTCAATGGCGTATTTTTTGCACTTAACAGTATGAGTGTAACAATTTTGTTTAAACAGTGTATTTCAGACTTTTTGCAGGGGCTGAGCTGGAAATTCCAAGATTACAAACAAAATACACAATCTCACCAATATGAATGCCATATGCACAAAAACAGACAAAATTATCAACAAATTGAAGAATGAGAAGCACACAAAATGTGCCGAATGTGTCCCTAAGGGTTATCTTCTATGTATTGTGTATTGTGCGGCACACCACCTGGCATTTTATTCTCAAGACTGCACAGCACTAAATTCAATAAAGAGTTATTGCAGAGGAAAAAAAACCCAAAAAGCTAAGCTAATAAAATGTCAAACAGTCTTAGTTCACTGTCCCACTCAATAACTCAGCATTGAAAAAATCTTGGTGTCATTTTTCGTCAGAACGTCAGAATGTCAAATCAATTCAATTCAGTCATTCAGTCCTGCTGTTGTTATCTTAGAGATTTCAAGGATTAGACCATTTCTCTCTACAAAAAAAAGAAAAGAAAAGAAAAGAGTAAACTGTTATCCATACTTCCATAACTAGTCACTTGGTCTACTACTCCTTGCTCCTTGGCATTAGTAAAAAATCCCTCTCCCATCATCATCATCATCATCATCCAAAACTCTGCTGCCAGGCTGACCTCATCTCACTGATCTTGGCTTCCCTACATCTGTTGCCTCTAGAATTGATTTTAAGATATTATAACTTACTTTTAAAAGCTCTGAGAGGCAACTTGTAATCTGTCATTGACACAAATTTTCACGTCAAAGGGGCTCAAAGTTAAATAAAACTAAACCTGAAAATGCACATTTATTTTGCTCTTGCAACCAAAGCCACTAATTACTTTGACTCCATTTAAATGGCTCAATGAAGACATGGAATTTTGCCGTTTTAAACACTAGTTTGACCAAGCCCAAACATAGTTAATAAATCAGAGGAAAACAAAAAAAAACTAAAGGTGCCAGTTTTCATAAAACATTCTATGTTCTCTTAGATCCACATTTTCACATGTTGGAGCAGCAGTTACTCCTCGTAAGCTTCCTCCTACCAGCACACGCTGCAGTAAGCCAACATTTCCCTAAAACGTCGGTTGCTATTAGGAGCAAGCCGCCATTTATTGCCAAACCTTTCCTTCCAGCTGGCCTCCATCCGCTTAGTATTTTAGTTCAATTATTTGAATATGAGTATCTACTTTTTTCCATTTTTCCTGTTGTCACCATCTCTACTTTTTATTTGATCCTGATTATTGTCGTATTCATTAATTGAAGTAAAACTGCATGTCACATTGTCTTGTGTTCAGAGTGAATAGGAAATAATAAAATTTGCAGGGAATTAGACATAAACTGGAACTTTTTTGGTGGATAAATAAGCCCAGTTTAAGGAAATTAGTAAGAAAATAAGATCATTTGTATGCAGTCGTGATAAAATTAGGGGACAGTGGTGAAATGTCACTGCTAAACCACAGCGGGGAGATATTAACATTCAGACCTATTACATTTTAATGGAGTGGACAGGGAGAGATAATTTGGGACGGACCATATTGTTGTTCATTACTGAACCTCCCTCTGTGGCACACAAGCACACACCAACACTGACCAGCAGGTGTGTTTGCATGCCTTTGTGTGTGTGTGTTCAAGTATCCTTTGCTGTGGTGTGTATCTGAGAGAAATGATGGATAGATGTCAATGGAAGGTCTCCTTCTCACTCTCCCTCCCTGTGTGTGTATGTGTGTGGACGTAGGACTATGTGTGTGTGTGATAGATGGTTGTGAGAGCAGAGGTCTTAGTGTATTTGTCCAGACTCCATTAAACACCTGTTCCCCGGCCTAATGTGTATGGCCCTGTGTCCTCAGGCTGCTGTGACAGTACAGCAGCAGAAGATGTTCTGTACACAATCTAGCCTTCAAAAGAGAACCATTTTTATGTGAGATATTATTTTTACCAGGACAACGTTTCACATAACAAACCAACAGAAGATCAGCTTTACTGTACAATAAGCCAGGTCTCCAACACAAGATTCATGATTGTCAAATCAAATTGACTTGATTCATTCTGATTTTATATCAAAATCATAACTGTACAATTCTCAAAAAGGTATTGTAAAAAGTATCACCTCACTGGTATATCTCTTCCCGTAACTAAAAACTGAAAAGTAGATTGAATGCCTTCTTAGAGGCAGTGAAGGTGTGGGTGAAGAGCTTCAGGTACTGGTGAGATGATGAAGTATAACTCAGAGGACAGTTTTCTTTCTGCTCTTGGAAGTCCTGTTTGAGTAATAAATCCATGACTTTGAAGGCTAAGCAAATGCCAAAACGTCACACTGGCTCATAACAGGCCTTTTATGAGACATGATTTAGTAACTATCGAAAGGTTTCATGGCAACCGTTCTTGGCAATCATTACATCATAAGTCTTTGCAATTGCAAAGTAGATGTAACTGTGCAAACAAGCCATTCACAGTTCAAAGTCTTCTACCAGGAAACGACTTTGCAGATCCCATGGATGCATTAAGAAGATCTGGATTCAGCACAGAGGCTGGACCCTGTCCTATGAGAGCTGCTCAGTTGCGCATGAAGCAAAAAAGGTCTATTTCCGCGGTATAAAATTACCCGCATCTTTCTTAATGGGCCCATGAGGCTTGCGGACTTGAGACTTACGGCAGCTGAGTGTGCCCGAGTGAGTAACTTCCGCCAATGGAGCAACTGACCTCTGGATTAGTGCTTCGCTAGCTTGAATGGTGGTCTAAAAAGATAATCCCGTGGCTCTTTTAGACTTTCCAAATGTTATCAAAGTGGATGGCTTAAATCTAGATAGTGAAATGAGACATCTCTTTCCTCATGTTAGTCAATGGGAAAAACACTTTGTGGCCCTGTGGGCATCACATGATGGACCCGGACGGTGTAATTCCACTTTTGTCCACTATGTCAAATTTGCTTCCGAGCCTGGTGCACTTCCTTGGGGCTTGGCGAATCCTAGAATTGCAGAGGAATGGCCAGTCTTACTCTGCCTGTGATTGGTTTATGCTGACCAGTCCCACTCATAATGCCTACACCTAACCAATTCACCAATGAAGACATCAAGAACGAGCCAATCAAAGGCAGAGTATGGCAGGTCATTTCTTTGCTATACTAGGATTTGCAAAATTGCTTTCATGAAGGTGTGTTTGCTTGCATGCATTTGATTGGTTAAGTTTGTGCCAAGTGTGGAGATAGATTTTATCAACATTTGAGGCTCAGTTCAAGATGGTTCCAGGGGCATGCTCCCCCTTTAGATTTTTTCCCCCTTTTCCGCAGCAACATGCACTATTTTTCAAATTATTTGAAATAACTAAAAAATGCATTAAATCTGGACAGCCTTTGGGGGAAACATGATTGTTACCAAGGGGGAAAATCAACCCATAGAACCTGAATCATGTTTTGTATCTAATTGCTTTCCATCTGCCTTCATCACTCTGAAACAATCACAGCACAAATGTTGAGGATGACTAATTTCCACTGCTGTCACCGTTAAAGAGGCAAAAATTGTCTTGCATAACAAAGGTTGGGTGGGAATCTGATGCTAACAGCATAACTGATGTTAAAGCCTTTTTATTGTTGTACTTTGCTGAAGTCGAGTTCACAGAATTTAAGTTAAATCTGGGCTGATACAAATGCAAATCAAGGATCCAGATATTGCCAAGTAAATGTGGTCTTCAACACTCTGAATTGATTATTAGGCAAACAGAAGAACGTTTGCTCAATTATAATGGCTTTCTTTAGGGAACGGCAATGTCTCAGGGCTTTTGAGCAAACTATTAGGGCTGAAGCCCCCAGAAGCCACCCCTGCTCCACCCCTGCTCCGTCCCTGCTCCGCCCCTGCTCCACCCCTGCTCCGCCCCTGCTCCGCCCCTGCTCCGCCCCTGCTCCACCCCTGCTCCACCCCTGCTCCACCCCTGGCCGCTGCCTTTACTTTGCATTCTGTATCGGCAAAAGTTTAGTCAGCTTAACCCTAATTACTAGACAGAAACCCATTGAAATGAATGAAGAAGCTGGATTCTTATAACCCACTGCTAATGTTGGTGTCTAAACATGGCATATAAAAAGTTAAAGAAAGAAAAAAATGTAAATCACTTCAGTACATTTGGCAGCCAATGCTTGTTTGGGGATAACTAATCCCTCCTTAATACACTCATACAATAACATTAAATCTTGGTTCAATTAAAAATAATAAATCTTAGTACAGTACATAAGGTGGAGGTCGGGGTTGTGGAGGGAGCTGTGCCAACAAACAGTATTTAGCATATCCGCAGAGTAACAGTCAGAGATGTCAGTATATAAAAGCCATGCTGAACACCTGTGTAAATATTAGTAAATGTTAGTGGTCAGCTGGCGGATAAGAAAAAATGTAACGCCTGCACACTTAATCCATGCCTAACAAGCTTATTCAAGACAACGTTTTTATCCAGCTTGGATCCTCGTCTGACGAAGATCCGAGCAGGATGAAGAAACTTGTGTTGGATGGAGGATATGTGCAGGCGTTTTACCTCATGTATGCTGTTTTTTGATAGCCTTCCATCTACGTTTTGCGTGTATAACTACACTCTGTCAAGTGGTCAGCTGGTGGCCACGCAGCTGTGAATAAGCCAGTGATTCACATCAGTGTTTTTTGATCCAAACCCTTGGAAAGTTTCCAAAATTAGCACCCCTACCGGTTAGGTTTAGGCAAAGAATCATGGTTGAGCCTTGCTATATTACATAACATGACATGACTATGTGACGTGACATGACATTAGGTACATTATATGACGTTAGTTACGTATGTAACTCACTCTTGACTTTTGATTCACATGGGTCAACATCCGCCTCCCTACACAGGCTTTGTGGCTCTTAACCGTACTTAGTCCTGAATTTGCTGCTCTTCATACTGTGTCACCTGACTTCCTCCTTTGCATCCATAATAATCATGGTAATCAAATATGCATTAACTAAAGTTACTGTTAAATACAGCAATTTTACAGGAGCATACTGTTAAGTCAAAGTAATGCAATGGGCTTTCACTGTGAGGTTAAAGGTGAGCATAGTAATTCATACTGCACAGTAATATGTATTCATAACTACTGTGATATCCAAATACAGCTGTGGCATATACAGCTTTGATTTCACAATAATTTATTGTAAAACTGAAACAATAAAGTACCGTGAAAGTAATAGAACTAGTTGCCAGTAATTTATTTTTTCACCTCTGAAACATCTGCTGTTATGTTCATGGAATTTCAGTGGTTTAAAATATCATATGGGCACCACAGATGGAACTCATCTCCAGTAGGGTTGGAAGCAGGAATTTCAGGGCTATATCTCACAATACTTCCTAAAACAGTACAGCTACCATAGTTTGACATCACTGAGTGTAAGTGAGAAAATGTGTTTTGGGTGTGAAAAAAAAAATCATGAGCATTCACTCACTCAACTCTTCCACTAGGACCCACTAACCGGGTCGGAGCACAGTGCAATCGGCTGCTCTACTACAAGTGCCTTCACTGACCTTAATACGCCGCTTGTTGTCCCTTCTAATTCTGTGAAGCACTTTTGCTAATAGCCTCCACATCAGCCGGTGACATGACTGTCACCATAATAACCTGAGTGTAACCACTTAGCACTAACATTAGCACCGGCTGTGGCAAACGACAGGTACAACTCCCACAACCTTATTGAAAGTGTGTGGCAGCCATGTTGGGGCGCAGCAGTGAAAATCAACCTGATATTGGCTGTCTATCACTGTTAATTGTATGGAGATGACTTTAATAAGCCCAATGAGTGTCAGCTCAGTCAGTTATCATATGGATAATGTCCTCAGCATCCACGTCTCTGTCATGGCTGTCAGTGCAATCGAATTAGCATGACTGAAGCACTTAGCATTAACATCAGTATGGGTGATGGCTCACTACTCTAACTGCAGCACTTTACATTTATGGAAGTGGTAATGATCGCTCAGCATCCATCCATTCTCTCTCTCTCTCTCTCTCTCTCTCTCTCTCTCTCTCTCTCCTTTCCGGATGTGTCCTCCTGTCTCTCCATATTTCCTCCTTTCCTCCTCCATCTTTCTGTATTTAGTTTACTTCAACACCTGTCCTCACCCTTCCTCTGCCCATTTTAATTATGTCCGATGATTGATTCTGTGTAGCTCTGCCATTATATTGTGATTACAGATACTGAAGTTGTCAGTCAGCCACGCACTCACACACACACACACACACACACACACGCGTGTAAACTCTCACAGATAGCAGTGGATTCCTAATGAAGTGTCAGCAGTCTTGCGGCAAGCAACAATGGAACCCAAACAAATGAAAAGGCCGCATGCACGCACAGACACACAGACACACAGACACACACACACACACACAGTCTCATGTCAACAGGCTCTCCTCTTCCAGCTAATAACATGTCACTCGTGCTGACACTGCACTATCTACTAAACCAACACTGCCTTAGTGAGTGTGAGTGTGTATGCGTGTGTGTGCGCGTCTGTGTGCAAGACAGAAGGAAAAACGAGCAAGGAGAGTGACACAGATTTAGTGTGTGTGTGTGTGTGTGTGTAACAGGAGTGGGCAGGGTGGATTAAGTCGGCCATAGTGAACACACAGTAGCATGGCTTTTATTTTAATCAGTGTGTTAATGTTTAAGCTGTTAGTGAGAAGGTTCGGTAATTCATTCATCCCCGTGCCAGTCCATCCTTCCCTCAGACACACATTTCAAAGACTCGTTGGAACACATCAGTGTGTTAAGTGACTCAGATATTTGCAAAACAATATCCTGAAAGCATGAATGAGGTTAAGATAATTCTCTCATCTTCGTTATTGATACATAATTTATCAGAATGATTTTCAAGATGCATTATAATAAATGGAGGCCGGACAGATGAGGTAATGGAGATGAACTGAGTCCAAGGCTTGGAAAACACATACAGTAATTCCAGTAAACCTGACATAACGCACTCATTTTTGCAGTCTAACACAGCAAACATTACTAAAATGTGGAGAAACCTTTCACCACTTGTAGTTTTCTAGGGTGTTTTTTTTTTGGGGGGGGGCTTTTATGTGTCCTTGTTTTGTTATCTATTGCGTAAGCCCACAAGGACTCACACTTCCTACCCATGTTTCGACTGCCAAAAAAGAGACTGCAAGTTAGTAAACACTGATGCACAGTAAAACTAGTTTTAAAAAAATGGCCTCAAAAATGCTTCCTGAGGAAGGAATTGCACATTACATGTTCCTGTACACACACTGTGTTTTGGTAAGAGAGCTCCATGGGGGACCCGTAACTCCTCAAACTTTTTTTTTTTAAATCTGAAAACTGAAACCTGGACAAACATGTTATTTGTAATTCTCTCTCTTGTTTATCTACATACGAGAAAATATCTCTGACATAGGGGATAAATTTCAACAACAATGCCTGAAAACTAGAAAAATTCACCTTTGGTTTCTGCGCTTTCGTATAGGAAAAACTTTATGTCGGCATAGAAAATGCATAAACATCCCCTTAACAATCATAAAAGGCCATGAAAATCACTCATTAAGCAAAATTTAAATATTGAAATAATCTATTATTTATTATTCTTTATTCATGTTACCAAAAAACATATGTTTTCCTATTTAAAACCAAAAGTAATGTGAGTTTTTGGTTTATCTGTAAATTAAATGTTGCAATAGCAGACCATTATGACTTTATGGATTATTCAACACATTCTTAAAAATAATTATTCCTTCATGTATTCCTTTTCTGCCCAGGGAAGTGGCACTTAAGGTATGGTGATGTTTAACGTAAGGTTAAGTTATGCCACAGAACTAAAACACTTAGTTACAGTGAGCAAAACGGTGCTGTTTTGGTTGAGAACTCCAGTCTGAGGCCTTTGAAGCTCTTACACTAATGCTTCCTGCACTCCACTCCTGCATTGGCACTGTATTGGAGATAAATCATGGCCTGGAGAACTATTTAAAGACAATTCCTCAGGTAAATGGGCTGGTAAAACACTATTTACACTATGTCCTGTCAACCTTGTTGCACAAGAACTTCCACTAAAAGCAAAGGCTTCCCGAAAAGCATATGCAGGCCAAGTTTAAGCTCTCCTATAGAAAAACAAAGACTTAATGACTTAACAATTTTAAAGAAACATATCCGAATCAATGACAAAACTGAACTGCTGAGACATTCATTAATAGGTGTATTGTATGAAAAAGAAAATTCCAACTGATTTGTTGACTTTTTAAGATATTTTTTGATACGCATTTGCAGTTCAAAATCTCTTATTTGGCTTCGTGAGTCACGGAGAATCCACTTTTCAACAAAGGGCTATGCAGCACAAAAATATCAGTGAAACCAAACATGTTTGGTGGGAAATGAGCTGAGCTGAGTTGATCATCGGTGCTTGTTAATGCTGACTGTCCCTATGTGAAAAGTTACAGTCAAATTAAAATGCCCTCACCAAACAAATCCAATGTCATTTTCTAGTCAGGGCTGCTGCCTTTGAGTTTAGATTTTTTTTTTCTTTTTTTGTCTGTGTTTGCGGCACATCAAAGTCATCATTAGCGGAAAATATCGAGGCACACAGGTATATGTGTAGACGCACATGCAAATGCAAAAATCCCAGTGCTGTCATCATTAACTAGGTAAACACAAATACACACACACATCTTTGAGGTGTTTGTGTATGTGGCTTGTGACTATGGCAGATGGTCTGAATTATACAGCTGAGGAGAAAGTGGTAATCACTGAGAGGTGGTGAGTTTTTGTCTTCTTTAACTTCCTGTCTGTCTTTTTGACTGTCACTTTACTTTTCACTGTCTACCTGTGCTTCTGCTCTCTCCATCTGTTTTTTTTACTTTACTCTCACAGTTGCTTATCATCCATGTTAAAGCACTATAGAAAAGGTGCAAACTGCACCCAAGCCTGGTAGCAATAGATCAAGACAAATAAAGGGACAGTTCACACCAAAATCCAAATACATGCTGTATCTGTGACCTGTAGTGGTATTTATCAATCTAGTTTTTTTCTGGTTTGAGTTGCAAGATATTGCCGATAGAGATGTCTGTCTTCTCTCCAATATAGTGGAACTAGATGGCACTCAGCTTGTGGTGCTCAAAGCACCAAAAGAATACATTTGAAAAACTCAACAGCAACATCTCTTTCCAGAAATCATGACCCGGTTACTTGAGATAATCCACGACCTTGTTGTGAGCAGTTTCATGTAGGCATCTACTGCTAGCTCATTTTGCACCACTGAGCGAGTTAAACTTACAGCTCGGCTGAGGAGGATGCCATTAATGTTTACTTCTCATGCTGTCTCTGAGTAGCAGCAGTAACCTCCCTGGCTAAAAAAAAACAAAAAACGAAGCCAACGTGGTGAAAACTGCAGTTCCTCTAATGACCACTTGAGGCTGACTCCAAGAGTGAGTCAGTCCCAATTGACCCCCATGATAAAATGCTCAACTTTTCAGCAGAAATAAACATGTTTACAGTGGTGAATTTTTTTTGTCTCTAACGCCAATTTAAACATTCAAGACATCTTTTTTCTTATAATACTCACCTGTTCACATTAGGCTTGGGGTTATGCTTTGGCACTGCTTCTATCTGTGAGAGCCACCCCTCACTCCTCCACAGCTCTAACCTCTCGTCCAACTATGGTCACTTCTGGTTCCAAAAAAACAAGATGGCGTTGGCCGAAATTCGGTACTCAAGGCTTCAAAACAACAGTCCACAAACCAATGACGTCATGGTGGCTACATATATCGATACTGAATGTATTAGTCTGAAAATAATCCTTTCCCCTGAAATGTCTTTCACCATCATGGTAAAATGATGTTCATATAGAAAACACCTAACTAAATCATCCAGCATTAGCAGTTTTAACATAATGCCAAAAAGTAAACAACAAAAGCTAAAGTATGCTATACAACATTATGATGTCCAATGTTGTGACAAGTAATGAAACTGAGGATGGCAGTGACATTTTCATTACCAGTATCTAGGAAGTTGTCAATCTCTTTACAAAAAAGGTAGATTGCAAAAAGTGTAAAAAAAAAAACCACTACCTTGACGGAACGACAGTATTTGGAAATTAATGAAAGAGAGAGACAAAGCCTTAAAAAAAATTAAAAACGGGGCTTATTAGTGATCGACACATGTTCACCTCAGCGAGAAACAGAGTGGTAAAACAGATTTGCAAAGCCAAAGCAGACTTTTTTATTGGATTAACAGAAGGGGCAAAATGGAAAGATAATATGGGAAAACTTAAACAAACTATTAGGTCGAAACAACAATACAAAGCCCAATAATATACAGCTCCAGGTGAATGATATGCTAACTAGCAATATGGATGTTATCGTCAATACCTTTAATTATTTCTTTATAAGCTCAGTTAGGGAATTAACAAATCATTTAAACAGCCAGTTATTTCTTTTAAATCTCTTGATGAAAGCAAACCTGTGTTTTACATAAAAGACATAACTGTCTCTGAGGTTCTGAACATCTTTTCTCCTTTGAAAAGCTCCAAAGCCAAAGATGTATTTGGTCTTGACAGCAGCTTCTTAAAACTTAACAAAGAGGCTCTTGCAAGCCCAATGACACATCTGATAAATTTGTCCATAAAACAGTCAAGTGTACCAACAGTCAGAAAACAGCCAAAGTTACCTCAGCCTTTAAGACTAGCGATAAAAACAAACCGCAAGAACTATCGACCAATAAGTATTTTACCAATTGTTTCGAAGGTGGCTGAGAAATGGGTCTCCATGCAATTAATAGAACATCTTAATATATGTGATACCCCTCTCCACCCAATGCAGTTTTGATTTCGCAAATATCACTCGACTGAGACAGCCAGCTGCTATTTCCTTGAGAACATCAAAAGTTTATTAGACAAGAGTGGCTATGTTAGAGCCATTTTCTTGGATCTAAAACGAGCTTTTGGCACAATTAATCATGATGTGCTGCTGCGGTCTCTCATTTTAACTTCTCAAACAGCGCCCTCTAATGAATGAAATCATATCTGTCTAATAGAATACAAGCTGTTCAGATTAGTGATTTATGTTCATCTTACCTCAGCTGCTCAGCCGGTTTCCCCCAAGGCTCTATACTGGGGCCTATTTTATTTAGTCTTTATGTTAATGACTTACCAAGCATTTGTTCAAGTGTAAGAGTTCAGCTATATGCAAATGACAGAGTATTGTATACACATGCTAAGACAAAGCAAGAAGCTGCTGCTGTACTATCTGCAGCCATGGTACCAATGGTTCACTGGCTTCAGAGCTCATGCTTACATTTTAACACAAAGAAAAACTGTATGCATGTTTTTCTCCCGCCAGCCAGCAGAGGGCCAACAAACAAGTGTGCTTGTCACTGGAGAGGGACTTGATGTGGTGCCCATACGCGGGGGCTAATGGCAAATCCTGCTTCTTAACCATTTTTGATAATGTCTGTGGATCTGTTAGTTGTAATGTGCAAAATGTGTCCATTTGTCTATAAAGTGTGATGTTTTCTGTGTTTTGTCTTCTGGTCAGCTAGATGTGATTTGTCTTCTGTTTTATGTTCTTTGTGATACCTGCCATAGGACTAGGGATGAAATGTAGATATTGTGCTAATTTCCGGCATATTTACATTGATGCGCTGATATGTTGCTGATATGTTGATTAATGTACATTGTCCTAATTCAATAAATTTAATAAATAAACATCCATCATTTTTTGGTAGATGCACGCTGCTGACACGGTTGATGGGTATAGCTCCGTAGAATGAAAATGGTTCTTAAATGACACTGCGTGCAACAAGCTCTGTGGATTATCCTGATTAGCTTTTTTTTTGTTTTTTGGGGTGCTTTGAGAAGTACAACCCAAGTGCCATCTAGTTTCATTATATTGGAAAGTAGAAAAAACATCTCTGCAGCCAATATCTCCAACACAGCAACTCACACAAAAACAATCTAGATTAAATAGTCCTATAGGTAAGAGGAAAAATACATAATACTGCATAATATATGTATTTTTGGTTTAGGGGTTACCGTCCCTTTAAATGAACTCCTGAGCTTCAAATTGATTGAGATTTTAATGGGGATGAAGCAAAATTAACTGATGTGATTGAGAAGAGACACTTTATTGTACTTTTAAAAAACTTTTTTCTTTTCCAAAGTTGAAATGTATTGTTGGAACACCTATTTATCATTGGTGCTGCTAATAACAGCACAGTGTGGTTTGGGAAAGGAAACATGAAAAGCCCACATTTTTTGGTATATTTTTAACATGTTCCAACATGTTCCACAAGAACTCCTCTGCGTATTTCAGTGCAAAAGCAGTTAAAAAAAACAACTTTGCAGACATTACAGTGTTTCTGTGTGGGTTTACAAATGTAATGCCACTGTGGTATTGGTGGGTTGTTTACCTACAAGCAACATTTGTCTATGGAGACCTTGTGTTGTGGAGGGGGCTCTGTGTCAAAAGTTGTATTTCTATATTTAAGTTGATATCATGCTGACATGGTGCATATTTTTCAAAAAATGTATCTTATCTGACATACAGCAAATCTGGGTCAAAGTGGTGTTTCAGTGTAGGAATGCTGTTGGGTGTCTGGGGCTGTGGGTAAAATGAGTTGGAGGAATATGTTTAAGGGGGACTTCACGGACCTGCTATTGGGGCCCACAGCTAAAAATGAGCTGTGGGCCCCCATAGCAGGTCAATTTATCCCTGCCTTTATTCCAGCTGCATTGTTATATGACAGTGTATTGTTAGTCAAAACCCAATTTCTAGCTAGGAAGGCTTTTGTATCTCAAAGCATTGATTCTCATAGAAAGATGTGTAGTTCAACTTGGATTTAAAAATGGCTTTATAAATATCAATTTTGTTTTCATGTCAGGTTATGTAAAGTAATAGATCTGTGCAAATTGTTGATTTTACCATCAGTCTTTCCTGGCTACTCATTTTCACAAGAATATGGATTTCACACCTGCAGCTAAATGCAAGATTAAAGAATAGATGGTGATACATTATTCCCTCATTTCTCTGTCTTTTCTTACTCTCCTCTTTGTTGAATCTGACAGAAAATATACTGAGCTCATGTAACATCATCACCAACTAATATTTGTCGGGTATGATGGCCTGCGTATGAAAAAGTAATTACAATATCTTTTTTTCTTGAGCTGATGATGAAGCTAATTCAAAGTCTCACTCTAAATATATTAATTTCAAATAGTGCATATTGATGTTTATTCTTCATGCAATATCGTTGAAGCAGATGTATACAGAGAAAAAAAGAGGATCGAGGCTGAATATCATTTTCAAGCAAATGAGACGAGTCTGATCATCTCAACTGCATTCATCACTTTCCAACACTGTCTCTCTTTTCAGCATTCAGCATACAGTGTTACACCTTTTAAAGCTCGCTGTTAGTGAATTTAAAATCTTTTTTTTTTATGTTACAACCAATTTAAAGGAGGAAAAAATCTGGCAGTCAAGTTTATTTCCTGCTGAGATTAGATCATGAAATGTCTGTAACTACAGACTAACACACAGAGTGGGGACAAGAGGAAATTAACTGTTGAGGGAAATTAAGATGATAATTAAACAAATAGGAAGCATGTTTCACAGCTAACTCTGTTCATGTGGGAGAAATCAAGAAAATAAGCTCACTGCATACTGTAGTATAGAAAGTTGGTCCAGTAAAAACTGAAGGGAAGGATGTGAAAGTTCAATGTTATGCCTGCCAACATGTTTTTGTGCCTAATCCTGACCACACATCAACCAAAGTGTAGTTGAAACCTAAAGTTTTAATGTATCCACTACATAATAATGTGCAAATAAAATGTTTCTGTGATTTTACAACACAAACTATGTACAATGTACAAAGTAACTTGTGGTCAGAAGTGACAGTTATGGGATAATGATAAATGCCCAAACCCTGTAACAGGCACAAGTTACAAAGCGAGTAAAGTAATTTAGCAACTTCAGTAACACAGCAATATCTGTCTAAAAGTTTATCTTAAAGTTTGCTGACATCAGCTATTTTTTGTTTGCAGATGTCGGCTCTTTTTGCTTGACATAAGGCAGCAAGCTACTACAGTACTGAAGTACTGACCGAGTCAGGCTAAAGCATATTTGTGTAAATAAGGGATGTAGCTACCGTGACACCACCCACTGGTTTGTGGTGTTTTGAAACCTCAACTTTGGCATTTTGGCCGTAGCCATCATGACATTTTGAAAGAGGTGACCATATTTGGGAAAGAGGGTGGAGGTTTGGAGGAGCAAAGGATGGATTTGACTCTATTTTTTAAATTTCTTATTTCATTTGTGGATTTTTCTGTCATGTTTATAAAGTAGCAGTCATCAGCATGGCTTGTCTAAAGTAACAAATGGAGGGCTAACCCAACAAAAAAAAGCAGTTCGCAAAACCGTTCTTACGTTAACACAAAAGCACTTCAAGATGATTGCAGGAGTCATGGATAAACTGTCAATTAAATGAGCGGCAGGTAATTGTTATGAAGTCAACTTCTAAAAAAATACCTTTTTTTCATCTATAGTAGTAATGACCTTTATTTTTAAAATACCTACCATATACATGGATCTGACTCATTGACTGTAGCGATGCCTCCCAGACAGCCTTTCTCTATAGTGGCCCCGCTGGTAATGATGCATAAAACTGCGTAAAATTCACCTTTATACAGTTTTCATGAAAAGCAAAAAGCTGTTAAGAAGTGAAATCATGACAAAAAAGCGTCATGCACAGCTTTTTAAAGTACAGTGCCACAGCAATAATGGCAGGGAAAGCAGGGAAACAAAAGACCAAGACCATTCATCAGGGGATGATCATTCCCTGTTTTGCTCTCTTTGGTTTTCACATATCTGTTTTCCTGTCTCTCTTCCCTGTCTCTTTCTCTTCAATGTTTTCTCTTCCATCACCCCTCTCTCTTCCCATGCTTAATGAAACACACACACATACACCAATAATCCTCTTTGCAGACAAACATGTACTTGTACATGCACAGATATCACTTATGTACACTCACACACAGACACACAAACTGCCAGCAGCTGCACAGTACGTTTGGACAGGACCCTGCGAGGATATAAGGATGCACATAATTACTAGAAATGAAAATGCCAGGATTCATGAAGCGGGAGAACAGAGCAATGGGATTCGCCGGTTGGGGAGGTCAGGTGACCACCCGGGGGCACGAAGCAATAGACAGTCAGCCCGACTTAAATGAACAGATGATCTGGCGCTCCCTCGCTACCGCTCTTCACCTTTTCAGCTTTCATGCTGCACATTTCTCCGGTCACCAAGCTGAAGTAATTAATTCTGCTCTCCTCAAGGCCTTTGAATGCATAAACGAGTGTGATCAACAGCTTGGAAATGCTAGAGTCCCGATACCTGAGCCCTCAACCCTGTGATGTTTTTAAATACAATTCCCAGAGAAAAGCCACTTGAATTTTCTGTTTTGATGTGAGGTCTTGCTCTTTTCTTTGTTTAAAGTGGTTACAAACAGTTCTCTTGGAAAGAAACTGCTGTTATGGTTTGTGGAAACAGGTTTACACGATATGCATGTACTTTCACTGTTGTTTAACAATATTCCTGTTAAGCATATCAATCATCTTCGGAGCATTAAGTCACTGTAATCATAGTAATCCATCAAGTCACATATAATTCAGTCCCTGCTTGTGTGGAGTGCTCATCATCATCATGCTCATCACTGCAATCCATCTGAATGCACCAAATGTGGCTGCTATTAGTGAAACTCACCCAGCAGTTTAACAATAATGTGGACTTTTAATTAATGTGAAAACACAGTTATGAGGTTTTCATTCAGCTGCAAGGTGTTGAAATCCTCTAACTCGCAAGATTAATTTAGAATAACCGTACCTCCTGTCCTTTTGGCAGTGATACTTTGTGTGTGTGTGTGTGTTTGTATGATATGTAAGGTGGGAATAGGAATTCGCCAAATTAATGAATTTTTGGCTGGCAGGCCAGACACACAGAAGCTAACACAATCTTGCAAGCACAAATATTTTCACCTGGTCCACTAATTAGGTTTCAACCTTTTCTAGGTGAAAGGCAAGATGGGAAATAAAGGAGTAGAGAGAGGGGGGAGAAAATGGAAAACTTTTTCACAGAGACACTGGTAGGAAATGAATAATACTAAGCGTCCTTCCCATCAAAACTCCAAGGACAGAAACTAGCGTACACGTTAATAGAATTAGCTATTTTCAATGATTACTACCTTCAGAATATGACATTGAACCTTTAGTAGGCCTCTGTGGTAAATTTGACAACTTTCTCCTGAAAACTATTACTCTATCCATGTGAAACCTGAGCAAAATGTCAGGATTTCTTTCTAAAACATGGGGAAATGACAATGAGCAACTTGGCAAAAAAGTAAAAAGTACAAGAAAATTAACTGAAAATGAGTTAAAAAAAAAAAAAAAAACAAAGGGGGAAAATAAAAGAGAAGGAGCTGATCTGAAAAATGTGCTTTTACAATAAAAAAAAAGAACTAATCTAATTTTAAATATTTAATAATGATAATTGTAAATGTATATATTTTTTGGTATTTTTCCCTAGCTTTATTTAAAAATTATTTTCAAAATCCACTGAATTCTTGCAAGTCGTGGAACCGATCTTGCAAAGTTGCTCCTTGCCTTCTTTTCCAAGATAAAAAAAAAAAGAAAACCTGCTCAGATTTTGCAGATTTAATTACTTGTGAAGGCCTCTGAATGCAGCACAAGAAAAGTGATGTCGTTGTAGGTCTCAAAGGGTGTACAAGCAAACTACTGTGCTTATTATCTAGCTAACTGATGTTGCATAGCTTATTATCTTGCCAACTACCTGCTTAATTGAACGATACGCAAGGCATACAGGTGTTTTAATGGTTATCCTGTTTTTACTCCTCTAACTTAAAGAAATAGGAAACTTCACCTGGCAAACATTTACAGTGAAAACAACCATTTACAAACTCTCACATAATGCAGTTTAATCCAAGTCTCTTTAATCCAGATGTATGCTCAGTAGGCTGTTTCCCAAACAAACAGCACTTTCTGACAAGAAAACTGAACTAAAAGCAAAACGTAATCTATGCTCTCTTCAAAGCCAGACTCCAATGACAAAATCAATAATTTGACCTCGCTGAACACATGAACTGCTGTTCTACCACTGCCTCAATCAGTTTGTTATTGTGTGACTTTATTGTTTTAAAGGGTTAGTTCAAATTAACCAAAGGTACACAATAACACAACGTACCAAACAAGGCCGTGTAACACCAGCAACCCCTGTGTTCAGTGAGGTAAAATTACTATTTTTTGTCAATGTAGTCTGGCTTTAAAGAAAGCATAGATATGTTTTCCTTTTAGTTCTTCAGGAAAGGGCTATCTGTTTGGGAAGTATTGAGCTTGAAAGCTTATAAATGAGACTTTTGTTATACTGTGTTAAAGTTAATATAGTTTTGCTATTTTTAAAAGGGAGCCTTCTTTAACTTCAGTACATCAAGAACTTTCTCAGTTTTTGGATTCTTTGTTCACTGGAGACAAGCGAGAAAAACATTTTTAACATGAATTTAAACTAACACGGGCTGACTAACTGATATGCAAATGGTCATTATGAGGTTGAAGCATTCCTTTAACAGTGGCGGCACAAAAACTTTTAGTTTGTGATGAAGGTGTTACACAACATCATTATATCATCCAGGAAGAAAGAATATTCTGTTCATTTCCTCTCCTTTCTTCTGTCCGTCTCACTGCCTTTCTTCTCTCTCTTTGCACCGCTATGACTTTATTCCCATCACTTCCCCTCTTCGTTCTATCTCTATTCAGTAATTAATTTGAAAATGTGCAATGAGGCCTCACAGAGGCGAGACTACCAACATCTAAATTAAAAACTAAACTTGTAAACAAGATGACAGATGGAAACTATCTCTCCATCAGGTTTACTATCTTTCTCCTATCTCCGTGTTTCCTGTGCTGTCTTCCTCTGTTTCTCTCACTTTTTAGTTTGTCCAAACATACCAACCCATTTAAAACCTAAATGCTTAAATCTTCTCTTGGCACTTGATGACAGAGAGAAGTGGATTTGGGAAGCTGTTGTAATTTTAAATTACCATCTGTCATCTTCAAATGAACGTAAAGACTTTCCTCACCAGAAACAAACAACAGCTCGAGTTACTCATGGAAATGACAAGTTTACATTTAGTACTAAAGGCAGAGAAAGTGTGGCACAGTCGTAATGCCATGCCAAAAAAAACAAGATAATCTTTCCATGTTTCTGTTTTAGTTGCCAAAAGGCATAATTGACACTTTGACTACATATGCCACTAAAAATAAAAAACTCATCATAGTAATTCTTGCTCTAATTATGTCCAAAGATGACCATTTTGTGCATTTTTTTTTTTTTTGGTACAGGACATTTTCTTGACTGGCAATGTTCTGGACAAAACACCATTTCCAGTTTAGTGATGCAGACTGCGGCAGCCTCATCCGGACATTTGAATAGCACAAGTACTCTACACTCTTACCCTTTACATTTTCAACCAAACAAGTCATCTCAAGTGTCTCCACCCAATGATGAAAGTCTGTTTACATTTTAACTGCTGAAATGACATGTAAGGTCAGGCATCAAGATAAAACACAAGCTTACATTACTGTATATAACAGAATCACAATCTGCCATCATAAAGAGATGCTTTTTTCAGTTAGGAAAACCTACTTCAAATGAGACTAAAATAGGCCTTAAAATATACATATAATATACACATAATATTCATATACATTAAAAACCTAATTTTAAATTGTTGAGGGATTACAGGTAATAGCAAACAAACTCCAGAATTTTACCCGAAAAACGAGTTGTTGGTTTCCTGTGCGAAACCATTAGTCAGTGGAGTTATTCTAACACAGTGTAGTGTGCTAGTATGTGTAGCATGACATATGTCACATGGCGTGACATTATTTTAATAATAACCATATTTATCTTGAGCCAAACTGTGATGTTTTTTCAACACTTGACCATGTGCTTTTGTTGCCTAAACTAAAGGGAGTAAACCTAAAATGTAAGTGTTTTACCTATGTTGAAAACATATATTTTTTAAACATGGTAACAAGCAGAAACTGTACATTTCCTGTGAAAATGGAAATGAATTTTGAAAAGACACAATGAAATAACAATCGTAAAGTGACACACTGTCCAAAAAAAGAGTATGTCATGTACTAGTATGTCATGTTTCAATGAGTGGGTCCAGTGATAAAGTAGCAGTATTGACAAATTATATAGAGAATGTGCCCGGGTTACAGTATCCAAATGGACAAAAATAGATAATCTTAAAAGTTACTTAGAGATTGCTGTCAAAGGTTGTGATGAGGTTTTAAATAGCTTTTTCAGTGCTGGTTACATATTTTATTATTACTTTAAAAGTTGGCCACTAGCACAGTGAGGAATTTGTCTCTGTTGAACCAACCTCAATTTTACAAAAAATAAATACATGAAAAATTAAAGTAAATATTTGAAATCACTGTATTTCTTCAAAGGCTGTCTTTACCCACTGCAGTTCTTATGGCTCACTGATGATGCAATTTTGACCATGTTTAGTTATTATACACACCTAGAGAGGTCTATTGCATTTTTTAAAGTTTATCTCTAGATTTTTCCTCTTCTTTTAAATTAATAAAAACTAAAATCTTCTAACGGATGCCTCATTGTCTGGATCAAAGACTTCCTGTTCAATTTAGGACAGAGGGTCTTTTTCAATAGATGTACAGTATGTCAGAGCAGAGCCTTGTTAGCACTGAGAGGCTCCACAGGGATCTCTGTTATCTGCAATTGTATTCTCTCTGTAGCTTAATGAACTCTGGTTCCATAGTTTCAGCGCAGCCCATTTAAATATGCTGATGACATGGCTTCAGATGGACTTTCACAAAAGGATAATACATGTGACTGAAATCGGTTATATGAAACATTTAGCGGCCGTACGGGAAAAGCACAAAGGAAATTACAAATGAAAAGTTAATCTCTAGAGAAAACAAAATAACTAGCACTTACACCTGCTGTTAAAAAACTATTAGTGTCAGTTAGAAGATGCTTACCGTGTAGAATAATCACAATATTTTCTTCAGAATTGTTATGTGGGAGTGTTAGTGCTTTGAACTAAATATCTTGCTCACAATGGTAATGCTAAAATGCTGATGTTTAGCAGGTATCGCATTTGCTGTGGTCACTATACGTTTCATGTATTAGCATGATAACATTTAGCAAATTGCACTTAACCCAATGTCTAGCTGAGGCTGATGGGAATGTCATTAGTATTGCTCATATTTAATCATAAACCAGAGTGAACTGTTGATGATGGGAGAGCAAAAAAAATGAATGTATCACCAAAATGAGTGCAATTCACTGAGGTGTGGACATGAATGTTTGTACTAAATTTTATGTCAATCCATTTCAGAGTTGTAGAGAAATTTCACTGACAACTGCAAATGTCAATTTCATGGTGGGACTGGAGGAATAGTCAGAGAATCGCCAAAGTCAGTGTAATTCATCGACCTGTATCACATTTGTGCCAATCCAGATTTTACCGAACATCCTGGAAATCCACCAAATCAACACGTTCTCACTCCCAACTCATCAAATATGGCAGCTTGATCAGTGGTGCCACACTTCAAACAATAACACTCTAGGTAACCCTCTAGTGTCAGTTTTTTGACACTTACATGCATAATGTCTTTTCCAAACAAAACAAAAACAAATATGTCAATCTAATGGTGGTGTGAGGAAAATTCGAGGAATCACTGAAGTCAGCAGCGTTTAGAAGCTAAGAACTATAATTTTTTAGGCAATCCACCACAGAGCTGCTGAGATTAATTTTGATTGACTGATTTAATTTTATTATTGTGTCATGCATAAACAATGCCCAACGTACAAGACGCCATTATTAAAACAAAGAGACCAGAGACCAAAGAAGACACTTAACAATAATATACTAACCAAACAAACCATCCTGACATTTCTTCCAGGCTTTAGCAACAAAAGTGGCCAGCTTATAAACATTAAAAGTTAACAACCATTTCATCCTGTCATCAACTATAGTCTAAAACATTTCAGGGTTTTGACCTTACATTTCATTCATCTAAGGTGCTCTAACCCAAAACAAGGTTTCGTCCACTATGGCAAACTAACTGGAATACTTCAGAGTACAATGTGACTGTGACATGTCCTATACAGACAGTCACACTAACAGAAATGCTATTAAGGCGAAGACATGCACAAATTGGTCTCCATTACCCCGAGGAAGTTATTTTCTGTCACTATTTTTTCACAAAGAGCATAATCACACTGAAAAAGTGTTTTCCCAGACTAAAAGTATTTCCCATTTACTTTGTCCTTCTTGTCCTTGTACTGTATATCAAAATCACCTTCAGGCAAACGAAAACCGGTTCACTGACATTAGGCAATGCCAGCCATTCTGCCATGTTGTTTCTCTTTAGTACTATTTCTTTATACTGCCACAATATGAAGGCTGCGTCAGTCACCCTGAGTTCAGTGGTACGTGAGCACCGATGCCACACGAGGACAAACCACTGTGTCTATTCCCTTGATGAGAAGCTGCTACACTTATGTCTGTCTGGACAAACACACTGACCTCAGATGTCTGATACTGTAATAAAGCGGATGAAGAGATGCCCAGAGAGACAGAGGGAGCCAATGAGGGCAGGGGAATGGAAAGAAAGGAAGAGATGGAGAAGGGAGGGAAGACGGGATGTTAGCTGTCTTTTTAGCTCCCTGATTTTCACTCTTCCCCCCATGGTGAAGGGCAGTGAGGGGACAGGGCTGCTGTCCTTGCCCAGGTCAGGGCCTCTCAGCCTGGGACAGCATACCACTAATCTCCCTTCTAGCCAGAGCTCCATATTGGCAGACAGTGAGTTTCCATCCAACTGTCAGGCACACTTGATGTGCTCTGATGCTGCAAAGACGTGTACTCACACTCTAATACACCCAAGAAATACTGTGTTGTTCATTCTGAGATGTTGTGGCGGCCAGTTATGTCAGTATATTTCGATCCGTAACCTTTTCACCTGCATTTCATTTGCAGTATTTGCAGTATTTACTTTTCAAAATATACATTTTCCTAATTGAGAATTGCCCATTCATTTTATTATCATTTACATATGTAAATGTATCTGGATGAAAGCCCAAACAGATTGCATGGCATGGTATAATACTCCCGCTGAGGAATACAGCACAGATTGAGTCAGTATAACACCTGTGTAAACTAGCACACAGGCTAGGCTGGAGGGATTCTATTTAGTTTGACAAAAGTTTAGATAAGACAGAACAGCAACAACTAGCAAGAGATGCTATTGTACTTTTTTACTTAGCATCTCCTTTTTTCTGTCAATACTTGTATATATCTTGATGTTGGCTGTTTTACTACTGTACCATTTGTCTGTGACGGTACTCTTGATTTCTTCACTGGCATCTTTCCTAAATGGTGCATTCAACAAATTTGTTCTTTTTTTTTCAGTTGTCAATGGACAGCTGAGAATCCTACAAATACATTCATTGTGAATGACTCTGCAGTTAATGTCCAGTGCCAGTGTTCAGGAAAGAGTGTGCACTTTATGTTGGGACCTAGAAAGGTGGTTGCCCAGATTGTGGTTGTGGATGGGTTTGCAGTGCATTCCACCTTTATGCACAAGAATATAATTAGTGTTCTATCACAGGCCTGCAAATCATTTTTTGCCTTTTTGAACCACAACTGTCTCTTATATTACAGATCGTTGCTTTTGTTAATTTTTCAAGATTTTGTAGAATCGTCCAAATTCAATATTCTGTCCAGTGAACCTTGGTATAGATCTCAACTATTGTAGCTTTTGATCATTCAAATTTTACAGGTATAAACCTGCAGCCTTTTAATGTACAGTATTCTTCTACAACGGCTTGTATGATATCTGATGAATTAACTGCCAAGAAATAAGCGCCTCTACCTGTTGGGTTAGGTTTAGGAAAACAATCATGGTTGGGCATTGTCATCTTATTTACTAATTGTAAAGTTACATAGGTTAGGTTTAGGAAAGAAACACAGTAAAGACATACATTAATATATATCATAATTCATTTGATTTCACATGGAACACACACACCAGTCTCGTGGGTCCTGTGTTTGTTTGACCCATCCACCACCTCAATCTTCTGTGTTAAACTGGCTTTTGCTCTTTGTACTGCTTCCCCTTTAGCTGTTCATCATATTATCGCACATTCATCATATTATCGCAGCCTTCACAAGTACGTGGGTTATATAAGAATTACCATTCTTATGATTACGTGGGTTATATACAAATTATTGGCTCATGATTACATGACTTACATACTACTTCGGGTGTATTACATTTCCTAAATATATACGTGTATACAGTGCATAAGAAGAGCCTAAACCTTTTTGTACTTAAACTGTTTCTGCCTTTTTTGTTTTTTAACTTTACATGATGTGATTGGGCTGTGAGCTCAGTCAAGTACCTCTGAGTGCACATCAGTATGGTATGGTATCAGTATTAGACACTGATGGACAACTCACAGCTGCCACTGTTTTGCTGCTGAGTGTGTCTCCAATTTCTTTCCTTTCTACCTTCTTTCCAAATGATCCTGCTGTCATTTCAAAAGCTGTTGGCCAGCCTTTCCAAAGCAGCAAACCTGAAAATAACACCATTCATCTACTCCTGTTATTGGTGTTCAGGTGTGTTCAGACAAAGTTGTAGCATATTAATGAGAGAAGTTAGGAGAGCAATCCAACTTCAATGGACTGAGATGTTAGTTAAATGTGTTTGCACACCGGCAACACACTGCAGGACACTGAGATAAACATTAGAAACAGTATGCTAATTTAATTAGAGGCTCACATTAAGGCATGATTGGAAAATAAGTGCAAAGTACACCATTAGATTCTAGACACCAACAGACACCAGACCGACTCAATTTGTTGGCCCATTTATCAATGCAGTTGCCCATACCTCCACTTCTTCATCATCCATTAATGCATGCATTCCCAAACATTTATCCATCTATCATCCGTCATCATTGTCCCTCCACCCGGAATAAAGTCATACAGACACCCGATCACTCATACATCCATCAGTTAGCCAGTCAATTAGCCACCCATCCATCCAGCCAGTGAGCGCCGAGCCTGGTTGAAGCAACCAGTCAGGTCAGGTCTTGTGAGTAATGAAGAGGAAGAGACGGATTCACAGAAAACCACAGAGTTAAGACCCATATATCATTCCTCTCTGACTCACTTTATGGCTCCTCTCATCTCTCTGTCTCAACTCACCTGTCCCTCTTTTCTCTAAGACCCGACTGTTTAAACTTTCAACTCATCTTTTCACACAAATTGGACTCTGGCCTCTGCAGGGACACAAATGGCTGCTGATAGCTGTGATTTCTTTTCTCTTTGTCTGGTGGTCTTTCACAGTTTTCTGGTCAACAGTGCTGAGAGATTGCAGGTGCAAAACTCCACAGCTACTGCTTACAACTCTGGGATTATGTGAAGTGGTACGTAAATATAGTTTTCCAAGTGTAGCAATCCAGTATTACTTGTTTAAAAAAAAACTGTACCTGGACCTACAGCATAATGAATATTTGGAAGGACAAAGATCCAACTAAAGAGCTCCCAGGCATGAGGTGCATCACCCTTTGCTGCCACCTAAGTATAGAAGCCAGTAGGTTTACATTTGCTGTATTTTAGCTCATTTTACCAAAGAATGAGAGGATAAATATATCATTATGTTTGTATAAAACTTATACTTTGAGTGTAATAAGAGAAAAAGCCACACCAAGAATGAGGTAACACTTTGTAATAAGGGTACAATGATAAACCTAATTAATTCTTAACTAATGCAAGTTGATTTCATAGATTAATTATTGCAGGATGTATAATGATTTCCAGGTGCTAACTATTATAAGAGATCAGGTTGCTATGACTTCAGATCATCAGTTGACCCTTTAAACTCTGCAACAGAAATTGTCCACCAGTGTCTATGTTAGTATTTTTGCTAACTGGGATGTCAACTATTGCTTCGAATGCTTCATATCCCTATAATCTGTACAACCTAAGATAAAAGGTTATGTAAGTCTTATGTTCATATGGATGGATATGTTCATTTTTATAAGCAGAGCGCAAAGGAGTTGTGATAGACTTATCATTCATTCCTCTGACGATACCGCGCTTTTGTGGTTTGCTCCACACGTAACGTAGCGCAATGATGTCATTATGAATGTGCGAAGTGATGACACAGAAGACTGGCCTTAGTGTTATGCTGCAAAATGAATGAATGTTCTATCTATTATGATTTCTCTTTTTAAATTGATATATACGGGATTATGCAAACAGTTGTCTCTTGCAGCCATTACAGAGAAATCCCCTGGAAAACTCTGGCATAATTCTGGTGAAATACTACATTTGCACCACATCTAAGGTAACTTAATGTCAGGTCATGACATAGTGAAGAGGGGGACAGAAGCCTTACCTTTCTCCTCCAAACAGAAGGAATGTTTATCTTTAATCTTTCATTATTATGGTTCTTATTTTATATCTATTTAAACAACATCATGCAAACAACGATCCTGTGGCCGTTTGCAGGATGCCTGTTTTTAAGGGTTAATGAATGTTAATTCACAGTTACTCTGCTTCTTGATATTTGACCATATTAGCTGGAGCCCAGGGTTGAATCAAAGTATTTGACTATTCAGATTTTTGTTCATTAGGTAGATATTTGGTTTGCAATTGTGGGATTCACACTGCTTTTGGGTCCTGAATCTTCAATTTCTCTGCTTCTGCGTCACAGCTTTAATAAGTCTTAATTCAGATTTGGAGCCTTTTACTAAAAGCATTAATGTTTAGGCCCTACTCTCTTCCCATTGGCATAGAGTCCGCATGGACAACGTCTGCTGTTGGACCATCACTATTTCACTCTCCAAGTGTTCACAATCAACCAAAAGTGATACAGAGTCAGACTACCACAGTGTCACAGAACAGTAATGTATGTAATAGTTTAAATTAAAAGCACAAAAGCGTACAAAATATACTGTCTTTAAATATAAAGTGTGGGCCCTTTTGTCTCCAATAAGGGCCCTTGTGGTCCCTCTTGTTCAGTATGGCAGGTTGGTGAGACGGAGGAGTAGGGAGAACATCAGCAGTGCTGGCTGATGAAGAAGGCCCTTGACTGGGGTAGGCACCTTACCAAGGTACAGTTAAGTGTGTATGAACACTGAAACTCCACTTAGAGAGTGGACAGGCCCAGCCATGGTTATAAAACAGTTTTGCAGTGTGCTGCTGTCAAACTGGGGGCTAAATCTGGCAACTGCTGCTTGTGTAACTACCGAAAAGAAACGCCACTGTCCTGAGGAAACCCCTGGCTTCCAGTTTTCATCCACCCAACCATACATCATGAATAGACCAGCATCTGATTTTATATTGCATGTGTTTTGAGTTTCATACAATATTTAAACTCTTACAACATCTTTATCAGTGTGCATACCCTGCAGACATGCTGAAATTCATCTGCCTCCATTCTTTCATATTCATCTAATGAAGGGTTTGGACTGAACTTTCTTGGTGAAGAGGGATCAGAGTCTGTTGTTGAAGCTCTTGTTTACTGGTCAATCAATGCTCCAACCTTCAGCTAAAGAAAATCACCCACTTGTGGATTTTTCTGTGAACAAAGACATCTTTCAGAATCCCACTGGCATTACAACACAAATGACTAAAAATCCAGCCTTGGACCATGCCTTTACTTAACAGTCTATTATGTGGTTTCCAACAAGTATGAATGGTATTTTTTCACAGTGTGTACCCAATAGTTCAACTTTTAGCAACCATTATTGAGTACCATTTCTCATGAGCCCATCACTATCCAAGCCAAGATGACTTTATTCATACAGTCCAATATCACAAATCACAACCTTGCCTCAAGGGGCTTTACAATCTGCAGACAATGACTATTATATCCTTGGAACCTTCCATTTAGGTGCTTTGGACAACTGACTAGGATGCCATGGACATCTGCTCTACCTTGTTTGGTCTACTGCCACAATCTTGGAGACTCCAAAGAAGAATGACAGTCATTTCAGAAAGTGAAACAACATAAGTTTGCTTAAAAGTGACAAAGGCCTCTGTGGCTGTTGTATTATGACTGTTGCAAAGAAGGACATCAAGTGACATAATTAGCAAGCAAAAAAGTTTGCTTCTATGTGTTGTCCTAGAGGGAATGGACAAACACTAAAGTTTGTCTTTTGGAGGGCTTGTTGGAACCCAAATATGTGGCTTTATACATTCTAGTAGTGTCACTGTGAATTGTATTATGTTTAAAACTACTACGTTTCCTTAGTTCAGTCTACTCTCTGTTTATTCTACTGTATCCTACATTCAAGTTTCAAATTTTAGGAAATCTTTTGTTAGGCCTGATACAGCCAGACCAAGTCACAAATGTGAATTAGTCAGCAATCTCTTGTTTGTTTTTGATTTTCAAATGGCATTATTAAAGACCATAGGCCGAAATGCCTCTGGAGGCAACTGTATAGACCTACAACCAATTAGATAACCCTAAAGCTAGCTGCAAGATAGACTAAACCTTAATGGTAGCTACACTGTTTGCACAGTGCATTTATTGTCTATGGTTAACTGGTGCAATGCTAATCCTAAATTTTAGCTAAAAAAAAAACACACAAACAAAACAGTCTGAAAAGGATGAAAACAATATGTACCAGTACTGGAAAAACTGTACATCCTACTCCTTAGAGGGTCTTTTAGTGATGCTGAATAAGACTTTTTTCAGCAACCAAAAGGTTAACTTTTATGAACTGAAAACATAATGAAATAGCAACATAGCAACACATATGGCTACATCTATACTCTATAAATCTGTGGTTACTCAAGGGTTACACCACCTAACCAACATTAACACTGTTATAGTGACATGTCAACAGTTGTCATCCACCTTTCACTCAAAATGGCCATGCTTTTAATTACGCATAACTTTAAGCCATGACTTTCACATAAGTTCACCCAACATACAGTTGTGATGAACAAGAAAATTAGCAATAGAGATCAAAACAGTTTTTATATCAGGCTGTAAACATGTTCATTTCTGCTGTAAATTTGGGCATTTTAACATGGGAGTCTATGGGGATTGACTTTCTTTTAGAGCCAGCCTCAAGTGGCCATTCAAGGAACTTGTTGGCACTTACGCACTGACTTAATTTTTCAGACCTGGAGGTTGCCCCTTGGACCAGATGCATCTGCCAGAGCAAATAAAACATGAGCTTGTAGAATTGTCTGGCTCCCAGACTGCGTTGACATCCCCCATGTGAAGAAAATGTTATGAAGGTGGAACAAAGTGCAGCCACTGATAATGTTTTATAAATGCTGTACAGTTTGGTTTTGATCCCTACGCTATCTTCATGTCTGGGATTTTTCTTAATTTCACCTCATGTTCCACATGTACAAGCATTACATAGCTACCACATTACTATAAATCAAAATTAAAATGTCTCCCGCCTGTACAAATGAGTGGTTATGGAAACCAACTCATGATAACATATCCTAAAATGTTTTTGGTAGACGAGAATTAGCATAATCAAAGGCTTCCCTCCGTATGTCAGATAAGTTAGTTCTTACAGATCGCTGCAAAAGAAGATGCAGAAATAATCATGCAAAACAAACAGATTTGGCAGATTTCAAGGGATTGCATGGGTAAACAAATGCAAATAGTGATATGATATAAACACATATACATATTTAAAACCACCCAGGCCTTAACACATGCGCATAATCCCTCAGAAACTGTTTATATGTGATGATGGAAAGTCGCTGTTTGAATGCCTTTGACTCAGAACGCAAAATAGATTTTTAGATATATATCCCACCCACAAACAGCGTGTTTGTTTTTACCCCGGCTGCAAGTGTGCACTCCTATTTGAGTATCGTTGGAAGTATGCGTGTGTGAATATGTGAGAGTGGGAGGATTTATCCTTATGCTAGTTTATAAGTGTGTGTATGTGCTTATTCAGCCTCTCCCCCCAGTCAAACGCGGCTGAATTCTTCTGCACACACATAATAACTGATTTGCATATGATCTGGTGTGTAACTGAATCAACCAATCATGCTGTGTTATTTTATATTCACTTCCTGTTTTGGGGGGAATTTGTTAAGAGTTCTATCAACAGCACGCTGCAATGACGCTAAGAGAAAAAACACACACACATCACAACACTGACTCATTGCCTAGAAGATGACACAAAATGTACATCTGAACACAAGCACTGACTCACCTAAGAAAGGACACACACAGTTAGATGAATAGCCTGCTGACAGATGTGATGCAGAGTTGACGAAGCAGGCTGAAAATGTGGCACATTACAGACAAGATAGAGAAAGAAGCAAACAGAAAGATGAAAAATCAAACTGTACCAACACCAAAACTGTCACTTTTCACAAATCGAAAAGACAATCATACTTGATTTTAGGTTGCTGGTCTTGTATTCACATTTATTTAATGGGTTGTAAATGGGTTTTCTATATGCAGTTTGTCACCCCTCACAGGGCAAAGGAACGCTTCAGCTGAGGATAAAACATAAACATCTCCAAAATTTGAGTGTTGAGTGGCTTCCCGTAAAAGCAGCAATTTCAAGCACCTTAACACACAAAATTTGAACAATATTTTAGCCTCAGTCTCTGGGCATCAATGTGTCTGCTGTCAAGTCTGAAGATGTTTTGCACTTACATACAATGGTTAGAGATCTTATTTTCATTTTACTGTGTAACAGCAGCTGTTTGGCACTTTTCCACTAGCTCACCACCACCCAATACTTAAGAGACCCACTTTAGTAACATACCACTCTAATTTTTCCAAACATGTTTTACACAAGGCACATTTGCAGATTGCAATAAAGATCGGCTAAACAACAATTTGTGCCCGCTTGATCAAAAATACAATATGGTAAACAAGCAACAGCAGGGAATTAAGTAAATGCAATGCAGAAGGAATCTTTTAAAAGACAGGTTTGCTTATGGTGTCCACGAGAAAAAGGAGAAACACTGATGAATCTATTTGTTGAAGTGCTCTTGCAGATATGTGTGAATAGAGAAGAACACAAAGCACAACACTTACTAAAAGCTGAAAAAAAAAAAATACATTAAGGCCGAACAGGTCATTGATTTACATGAAGTAACCTGGTCAGTGTTTGCATTCTGCACCCAGTGACCATCCATGATCTATATCGATGAAAGGAGTCACAATGCTCCCAACTTAGTCCATGTTTACTCATCAAACATTGGTGGTAACCCACTCCCCCTACACCTGATCAATATCAGGGTGAACCCAAAAGGTCAGTGCAACAAGAACTCCCATGGCTGAACCCATAGAGTCAACCATGGGGCTAACAAATCGCCATGGGCATCTGGGGTCCCCTCAGTATCTGCTTATGACTATTTCAAACTATTTTTCAGTGGTGCGTGGTTGCCTTAGTTGTTGAACTGATGCTACAGTTATTAACTGATGTCTGTTTGGTACAACAGCATTAGCACGGTCAGAGCAAAGAATAGCAGAAGTCAGATATTACTCATCAAGCAATGAAAATAAGGAGAGTTGACTGAGAAGGCTTTGGGGGAGATTTTGCTGTCAGAAAGAAAAGCAAAGCACCTATTTGGCAATACTTTGGAGTTGAACCCAATGCTTACAGGGAACCTGATAAAGTTAAGGAGAGATAAGGATTTGGTTAAATCCACACACTGAATGAAATAATGGACTCAGCAACTGTGATGTCACCCATTGGATTATGGTCTCCCATTTGAAGCCTTGTGGTCATGATTTGGGCTGTTGCCATATTGTGTTTGTTGGAACCAGAAGTGGCCATATTTAGATGACAGGAAGTAGCTGTGGGGGGACGAAGGGTGGAGCTGACTGCTAACAGTCATTCAAGCACCCCTCCCCATTAATATGTAAACAGGTGAGTTATATAAAAATTTACCTCCCGTACAGTTGTGATGATTGATGAACTTAGCCAAAAACCAAAACTGATTCTCTATCAGCTGTAAGCATGTAAACAGGTATGCAGCTGTTGGCTGCAACTCTTCATGTAAAGCTCACTGTGACCTGTCCTTCTTGTTACAATCCTTCTTGCAATATTTTGAACTGATCTGGTGTCAAGAAAATGCCAAAAATGACTGTTGTCTTGTTTGTAGATGCTTTTTTGATGAACCATAGTGTTAGTGCTAATCTCACACATTGCATTTTCTGCAACCGCTTTGTGAAAAAGTTAACTAGTGCTTCACCAGTTAAATGCTTTCACTGTGAAGCTGCAGCAGGAGGAACTGTTTGGTTTGCATTAGCAGTGACTTAAAATAAAATAAAATCTAGGGATATGTCCTCACTGTGGCATCCCTATTAGGAGGATATGAACTTCTCTCTCAAGCTCTTTTTATTGAAAGCTTATTTTTTCATGGGACTGCTGGTTCTTTGTTTAGCGTGTAATGTGTACCACCATTAATGCCTTTGAGGAGTGTCTAACCAAACACGTGTCCTGTTATCCCTTTATGAATGATTTACCATGCCACGCCTCTTTCTATGACTGCAGGCTTTTGCTCCACCAACCATGTGTGGCAATTCAGAACAGTGATTAACACTTTTGCCTTTACACATGGTCGGACAATACGTCATGTGAACTATTTCTTTCAAGCATACCCCAGTGTCTGCCCTGGATACACAGAAGACAAGCTTCTTCTAAACAGTGGATTTCAACAAAGGAACATTTTACTGTGAGGAGCCAGCGCTAACCACTGAATCATTGTGCTCCTCTCTTACTGCAACAACTTCAAACTTAATGGTAATGAGAAACACGGTTTCTGTAATCGTCAGTTTCCGTAATCAGGGTAAGGACTTCCTTTCAAAGAGTTTTGCCAGATGGCGTGCGTGACAAGGAGTTTAGACATGTAGTATTGCTGTGATAAGTCTCTATCTAAATAAAAAGAGAAATCCAGGTGAACATTGGAACAGATGGAAGACATGTCCTTTTTAACAAAACACTAAAGCGAACAAATGAAATAAATAAGTGAAAAAAAGTCTGTTTCCAGAGCTAGAGAATGGGTTTTTGCATGTAACTCCAAACATGTGGTCACACAAGAAAAAACCTGTCAAGAAAAAGAAATCCTTGTGCTACTAAAAGCCTTTTAAGGCTTAAAACTGGGAGTTGAAAGTATCAAAGCTTCACTAGTTCATTTTTTATGATTTTTATTTTCAAAGTAAAGCCTTTTAAGGACGATTTTTAAGTCACCTGCTTTCTTTTGTTGTCTAACACACAGAAATCCCTTAGACTGTACATTTTTCAGACAAGATGAGAAACGTTGATGCTAGACAGCAAGAAAACAGACACTTTTATGCCTCTTGAGAATTAAGGGGTGAAAAGACCTGTATGCCTCTGGGGGGAAAAAAGAGAGGGAGGATAGAAAAGAGGAAATATGTGACACATGAAGAGATAATAGAATTTTACATGACACATTGCTTACTTTTACTGTGTGTATACATGCTCGTATTTGTGTGTCAATAAATAACTCTTAAGCCCTAAAAACGCTGTTGTTCAAACATTATTTGTTTAACAACATTAACAAGGATTGTCTGTAGTTCTCTTTTTTTTTACTCCACCATTTTTCAAACTTTGTCTTCGTCTTCCACACATACTCACACTTATACACATGCAGTAATGTACTGTAACATTTATCATAGAAGTCAGAGTTCATCCTTCCCTGTGTGTGAAATTACGACCTCTCCCACTCACCCGCTCCATCTCTTTTTGGATTCTTCCCTCTCATCTCTCCATGCTTTATTGATCAGTCCAATGATTCTTTTATCACTCAAGACCTTTTCCTTTCTAAGGAAAAGGTCTTGAGTAACCATTTAAGCCAGTTATGAACCATCAAATATCATGTGTCAGATTCTCCTATTATTCATAGGCGGGGTTGGCTTACATGACCATAAGTCACACGTTGCTCGAAATCATAATTATTCAACAGCAGCAATATGAGTATGAGCTCATACTCAAGCTGGAAGGATTTGTATAGTTGCATAGGATATGATGATGATGATATTTTTATATAACATGGCTTACAGGAGCTCAATAGTACTATCAGAACATTAATATAGCAGCAAAGCACTATTTGCTGTGTAAAGATAAAACAGAGTAAATGTGTCCTAAGCAAAGAATGAAGTCATGCTATCTCTGTGTGTATTGTAATCCCAGCTGCTCTGTGGTTTTATGTGGTAGCCAGTTCAGCTGTGTGTGCATGTTGGTGCATGTAAGTCCCTGTGTGAGTATCAAACTGGCCGGCCAGTCGTTGCCCCTTTGCACTGCATTTATATGGTGGATATGTCGAGAACGCCATCCAAACTCATGGTGGCAGCCTTGTTGCAAATACGTCGGCCCACCCTCCGTATAACTCCATCCACACAAAGTTAGCTCCGTCAGCACTGTTGCTGTTGTTTGCAATATTTGCACTCTTAGTCCCTTTAGCTGATAGCTGCTAAGCTCTTTCCATGATGAGAACAATGTGCTTGCAATCCCGGCTTAGACTTTGAATCATATATGTGCTCCAAATATCTTAGCTGAGCTTTTTCAAGGAACATGTTTATTACAACAATTTTTGCAGTTTTGTCAACAATTTCTAACAGTAAAAATGAAGTTGAACTTCGGTTTTGCAAAGATCTAAGAAACAGTGCAACAATACTATGTGAAAGTCCAATGGGGCAAGTAACACATACATTAAAACAGTCAGTTAGGTCTTAAGCAAGTGAACAGTTCAACTTTATTATATAAGACTATCAAAAGTATTCAGATTTAATCCATCAATTTCAGACTGGATGTTAATTTGGACCCGCTTATATTATGCTGTCTTTTAAAGTTGTAACACCTGTATGAGGGTTGACACAACCTCAAACTGTATTGCAAACTGCAATAAAAAATGATGTTTTAAATTTTTTACAACTAAACAGCAAAGGATAACAACAACAAAGAGATGCTGCTGATGCTGTTTATATTAGCCAAAATACTGTTATGTCCCTTCTTTTCTAAGTTAGCAAACTTGCTAAAAATCTTAAACCCAATGTCGAGTAAATATCTCCCACCTTTACTTTTTCCATTAGCACAACGAAAATTAGATTAAGTTTACAAGTTTGCGAGTAAAGTAGTTCAATTTTACACTAAATAGTTGAAATTTAAAAAAAACAGTTTGGTAAATGGTAAATGGACTGTACTTGTATAGCGCTTTTCTGGTCTTTTTGACCACTCAAAGCGCTTTTACACTATATGTCACATTCACCCATTCACACACACATTCACACACTGGTGGCCAAGGCTTCTGTTTATGGTGCCACCTGCTACTCAGTAATCATTCACACGCACGCACACTCCGATGACTCAGCATCAGGAGCAATTTGGGGTTCAGTATGTTGCCTAAGTATACTTAGACATGTTGCCTGGAGAAAGCCGGGGATCGAACCGCTGGCCAACCGATCAGAGGATGACCCGCTCAGCCACAGCTGCCCAAAGGAGAATAATTTTTCAGTTCACCTTTTATTTTCTATTCTAACTACTTCAGCTAAACCTGGGGTACTGTTTAAGATACGACTGTCCATCTGACTGCTGGCGTTTAGCCTGATCAAACTTATTTTTAGAGATGCTGCCACATGCTGATATAAATGATGCCCAAAATTAAGAAAATAAGACCCAAGTTGTATGAAACTGGAGTTACCCTGCAACTTTTGAAAACAATGAAGAATTCAAGAATTGAGTGGCCTCATATCTATTTTAGTCCCTCTGTCCCTCTTGTTCTCTCCAAAGATGTTTCCTCTTTCACTTTTTTCTCCCTTAAGCCTTTTTCACTATCTGCTAGCACTGAGGGACAAGAGGGAGAGTATGAACAAGACATGTAGAGAGGGACATGGATGCATTTGTATCTTAACACGCTTTAGCCGGAGGAAAAGAAAGCAAGAAAAGGAAGATAACTGCGTGAAGGCGACCCACAGCCAGCAGGAGAGGAGGGATGGGAAGAAAGAGATTTTCTTATAGCTCACATCCCTCTTTCTTCTAAAATCATCGGTGACACTGCCCTGCATATCCCAAAGTGCACATGTGTATGTGTGTGCGTATACTACTTGCAACCCCACTCGATCCCACATTAATTATAATCTGATTGGTTATTGATCACACACACGCTCTTAGTATTGATCCAGCATGTGCAGTCTGGTAGAGGCTCATGAAACACTTTCTCCAGTCTGAAGGCACAGAGGGAGGGAGAGCCGTCTCAGTCTTGTTCATGTTTCACAAATAACTGTAGTCACAGCAAGCAAAGTATTCTACAAGTCACTCAAAGTGGTTTTTGAATGCACAAAATGTATAAGACACAATGATGTTAATGTGTTAATGTTAAGGGGGGAAACTTATTTAGAATTTAAGAAAGTAACATCGCATTTCATGAAGCAATTCATCGAATACCGGAACATATTTTTTGTAAACTCACTCGTGATAAGTTTTAATGTTTCCCTTTAACTCTAAATAAGGCTTAACACTTTTTTTTATAAACACTTTCTTGTCTGCAGCATCGACCTACAGCAACAGAACACTGCAACTCTGACAACTCCGATACAATGCTTACATAAGGTGAAGAAATATTTCATAGATTTTTGCGGTTTGCCTGGTTGAGTCCTCTTTTGGCTGTGTGTTTGAGTGTGTCAGCTCATGTTGTGAGTCAAGCTGGATGCAGAAAACTAATCGTCATCGCTCCTATGACTCACCATGACAGCCAGTAGTCATGCTGCACACATACACAGCCCCGATGAGAAGACAGCTGAATCTGCAGCATGTCATTTTTGTGTAGGTGATACCTAGAAGTCTGGCCATTTAAAAAAAAACAACAAAACCAAGCAGCAAAAAGTTGTGCTTTTTTTCAGCAGGAAGGCGCTGGTTGCTGCAGTATACAGTGAAGAGGCTTCTCTGGTGTTGAGGAGAGTGCATTATGTTCCTTAAGAAATTGAAAAAAATGGGGTGTGCATCAAATTAGCTAGCATTAGCATTATAGGAAGCATAGGAGAGATTCAGCCATAAATGTTCGAGACTTATGAGACCCAGTCTTAAACGAGGGGTCTGTTGTTTCAGAATAATAATTGTGGTTAGCATCTTTTATGTGTTTATTTTGTTTGATAGCTTTTTAGCATATAGGCTAACTGGCAATGGCTGACAAAGTGTTAGTGGTTTACAAACAAGAACTGCAAGCATTCCTCGCCATATTGAGGACTGAAGTATCTGTGTTGTATTTATGAAGACTGGCTGCTTTTTACATTCATATTTATGCTGTATAATGAAACCACTTGCTGCTTGTGATATCTTATGATGATCACCACCTCCATCACTATTAACTTGCATTCTGAGACTGTGCAAGGTTTCCTCGCGCCTGCAGTATCTATAACAACTGGTATTAAACTGACAGCTGTAGTCACAATGGACATGAAAGTTTCCAAAAGCTCATTTTCTGTACGTGAACAAAACTCATCAGAAATACAAGTGGGGAAATACTTCAGTCCAAATGCGCTCCAGATTGCGCCTTTTAAAGACTAACAGCCATTTCACTGACAATACAGCCGTGTATATGTGAGTGGGATGAGACGGCAATAAACAGAACAGCTTGATGGCCTTCTAGTCTTGGCAAGGCCTCCGTTCATCTACATCTTGTTTCATAAATTCACAGCTTGACTCTGATTTCTGCCTCATTACACTGTGAACAGAGAATGGGCCATTCTGTGTGTGTGTGTGTGTGTGTCAGAGAGAGAGAGAGAGAGAGAGACGTGAGATTACTGTCTCCGTCTCCAAGGAGCGATTCTCCCCAGCAATCGAAGCAGGCACCAACACACACGCACACACACATTTTGGACGCATATACGCCCAACGCAGTGAAAATGGCAGCAAGTGTGCATACACAGTAACAAATATGCATTCTCTCAGACACGCACACACACATAAACTCAAAAACAGGACTAAAAATCACAGAGGGGGTCAACATCAGTTCAGTATTTGCATAAAAGAAACAGAGCCACGCGATTGTAAGAAAAAGCAAGCCGCTTCTCTCAAACACAACTGGACAGCGCAGAGGACAGAAGAGAAGAGAGACCTCGAGTTTAAGATCATGAGGGAAGACAAAAAGGAAAAGAAGATAACAAGAAGGGTAACAAGAGAGAACAGCCAGAAAGGTACCATGAGACGGAGAGATGAAGAGATGGAGAGGAGGAGAAATATCTCGGCCAATATGCTTTGCTCTTTTAATCTCATTAAGCTTCAAAGGAATCTAAAAATTAGCTTGTCCATGTTAAATAAATGTATTAGCCCAGTAGGACTGGAAATCCACACACACACACACACACACACACACACACACACACACACACACACACACACACACACACAGGAATGTTCTCCCTGCTCAGCCCTCTACTATCACTATTCATCTTGCGCTCTCATCCACTGAGACTCTATATGGTCCTTTTTTCATTTCTTAAGTAATCTGTTCCATATTACTGATTCACACATTTTGATTGGATTATTACACACAACATCACTCCCGAAATGAAATCTCATTACTTTCATTTACCGGTAATTAAATCGGATTATTTGGATTTAACTAGTCCATCCAAAGGGCTTAGAGTAACAAGTATAATCATTGCTGAAACATGCTTCATGCATTGCCACACCTACACAGTGCAAGTGTTTGCACCAATAAACATATGCAACCATTGTGTAAAACATGATAAAAGGCTCAAAATAATTTATTTTTGCTGTAAATGTAAACACAAAATTATGATTTTTGAGATACTAGAAATATCACCTCACAGTTGTACACATCTTCCCCTGGCAGCACAGAAGATCTATACAATCAGTACAGCACAGCTGTTGCAGAAAGTTATGATGTCACAGTGAAGTTGACATTTTGGATATTAAATGTCATCACTTCAACAAGGCCTGTTTGAGAAATTGCATTCCCAAGAATGAAATGCATGCAAGCTACCAGTGGCCGTTACATGTGTGCATCAAATTCTGACCAGTGCATCCTTGACTCAAAGTGGATGTTTGTGCCAAATTTGAAGACATTTTCTGAAAGTATTTTTGTGATATAACTTCCACAAGAATGAGACAAATACAAGGTTACAGTGACCTTGACCTTTGACTAGGGGCATTTTTTGGATTTAGAAAGATCTAGGGCTAAGCCAAGAACATCTGGGGCTGAGGAATTGGTTTGAAAAAAGGCCAAAATTTTGGCCGTTTATAGTGCACATTTACCCCAAAATGTATTTTTTGTCCATTTAAACATATTTTTTTTCTTTCCTCTCCTCTCCTCTCCTCTCCTCAGTAAATAAGTTATTAAGCAAATTTACTCTATAGCACCTTTTACAGAGCAGAGTAACAAAATGCCGCGCCATGTTTTTCTGTTTGAACAGTTCTGGCTAAGATAAATGGTGTGAAAAATCACATTTTTAAAGAAACCATGACTTTCAAACCCACTTATGGGATTTGGCATTCAGGTCTTTAAAATACATTTAAGACTACCATTCACAGTTCTGTGTCCCTCACTCTCACTTGTTTTGCAGCACCTGATAAATAATGAACGGTCCCTAAGTCTAACCACCGAAAGGAGGTGCTTGCGTTAACGTGGGAAACACTATTCAGTGGGACAGTGGGTTTTCGTCTAATTTCAAATAAAGTCTTGCTTTTCAGAGTATTAAAACCTCACAAAACCCGGCTAAAGCTAACGTAAGCTCTGATATTAAGTAGTTTAGTATCGTGCATCAAAATATGAACGTTAGCACATTAGCCTGCTGCTGTCGGTATGGACATGCTACAAAGCCGTTAGCTGTTCATTTTCACCGTTTACCGCATTCATAGCAAGAGAGCAAAAAAGTGCTGACTCCCTACCTGCAGCTGAGGCTCTCCAAGGGTCCCACTGTGTGTCCATTCTTCCATTAATCCGCGAGGGTCACACAAAAGATTCAAAATGACGTTTAGTCCAAGTTTTTTGCAGTCATGTTAAGTCCATGCCAATTGCGTGCTAACTTCGGACCACAAGTCTTCCGACATAAACTCGTTCCGTTTCTTTCGTTTCCTCTTCCTTTGCTGTGTTTTTACCAGGTGTGCTTGTTACCTTGCTGGCTATGAGATATAAGTGTCCCTCAGCTTTTCTGCGTGTTTTTCACCTGGGGTCAGCCCCTGGAAGACAGCATGCGCTCCCAGTTGCGGCCACTCATTTCTTCTCTGTTAATTCAACATACAGAATCACAACACTGCCGTCTTCTTAAGTCACAGTTTACTATATAAATGACTCTAGCAACGCCATTGCCTTTGACCACCAAAATCTGAAATTCACTAGTCCACGAGTCCAGTAGAATGATTGTGTCAAATTTGACGAAAGTCCCTCAAGTTGTTCTTGAGATATGCTGTTCACAGGAATGAGGCAGAGGAGAGCTGTGTTCGGAATCGTCTCCTATCACGGATATAGTGCACTAAATAGTGTGTTCGCCATTTTATAGTGGTGTTCGTATTCTCAGCTGTTAGAGTGCATCCAAATTTCCAGCCTCTGGTCTTGCGACAGAGCCCTCGCGGATATCAGTTGTATGTACCGTGACGTGTTCACCATCATCACGTCAAGTCTATGAGGGCGCGAGACTGCAAAGCTATAAAGCCACTGATGAACAGGCTGCATGTTTGTTGCTGAGAAAATGAGTATAACTTACATTGGAAGACCTTCTTTTGTTTTCTCTCAGCCATGTTTTAGCCAGTATTTGGCATGTATTGCACAGCTGTTATATCTGCTACCATCAATTATTACTAAAATAATACAATGCATTTTTATTGCCTCTATAACTTATCTTTCTACATATTTCTGTATCAAGATGTGGCTAAATATTATAGTTGATGTACATGATTTAAGAAACTTTTGATAAAATGAATTAGATTGTTTCACAAATTCAAAATATTTTTTTTGGCTGGTAATTCAAGAAACTACAAAGTGACGTCCGAATTGCAAGGAATTGTGGGTAATTATATCACTAAAGTCTGTTGATGTCTGCACCTCAAGCAGACCCTGTCGGAGTCTGCAGAAAGTCCGCTTGAGGGTCCTTGTGGAGTTTACTAATTGTTAGTTTGGACAGCCCTCAGGACTTGTGGACATCCCGCGAACACGCCCGCAAAGTCCACAAGTCTGCAAGTGTGGTGAAATCTGGACATTTGGACACAGCCTTAATTTTATCCACTATATAGTGCACTATAAAAAAAACCACAATACACAGCAAATTTGAGTGTACATATGATGTACCCTACATTCAACTCCCGAATACAACAATGCAATGCGGTCAAGTATTGCCGGGGAAAAAAAATTCCACCGTAGTGTCCAAAATCTTGCTTGGTTATTCCCTATATAGTACACTATTTAATGCACACTACATACTGAATAGTGAGTGAGTGAATGAGGGGACGGTTCAGAACACAGCTTTGGTCACAGAGACATTGACCTTTGAACCATGATCTCCATAAACTAAGTAGTTCATTGTTGAGTCCAAGTAGACCTTTGTGCTCTCGAGATATGGCATTCACGAGAATGGGATGGACGGACAGATGGACAACCCAAAAACATAATACGCCCAGACACGACTATCATCTGTGCAAAGGCATAAAAAATAATAAAGAAGATGATATGCAACTCCCTACCAACATATGACATTCCTTATCAGGGGTCAGCTACAGTACCAATCTTTTTAAAATATACAAATACTATTTCTAATGTCCCATTTCCTCTCTCGCTGCCCTCCATCAGCCTGCTGTGCCAAGCTTTTAAATATGTGTAGAGACACCACCAACACCATACTGTGACTTGTAGAATTCTTGTAGCTGCAGGCCACATATTAATGAACTGAACAATGTCGCTGTGCCTTAATATTATCATCAGTTTGAACATGGTGTAAAAAAAACCCAAAACATTTCAAAAAATGCATCCATTCTGCTGCACTCCTGTGGGATTTCAGGTCATTTAGGTGGGTGTTACAGTTGCTGTGGCTAATAATATTCAAAGAAAAAAGAAAGGTACAGTCATTACTACTAGAAGTCCTTTAGCTGGAGGGCAAATGCTAATAAACAACAAGACTGCTTTATTGCATTTGCAAGGGTTCAATGTTGGTGTGTCAGGTTGGGAGTTGTACTTGCCCCTAGCAAGGTCCAGCAGACAAAAACGAAAACTTTTTCAGTCAGTTTAAAGGTGCTTTGAGACATATTTTCTTTCTCAAAGGTTCTGTATGTGACATTCAGAGCATTAATACAGCTGCAAACCACTACTTGCTATGTAAAGTCATGGTGAAGTAATGGCATCCTGAGTGGAGAGTTAAGTATTGCTGCTTCTCTCTGTGTTATAATATGAGCTTCTCTGTGGTTTGTTGTAAGGAGGCAGTTGTGTAAGAAGGGTAGTGCTTAGCATCTAGTTCTTCCTGGTTAACACGATTAGCTCTATGAGCATTGTTTCTGTTGTAACTGATTATAGAGTTAGTACCATTAGCTGCTAGCTGCTGGCTCAGCCACCTCCATGTTGAGAACTGTGTCCAGACAACTCCTTAGAAGCTCTGAATTTCACATAGAGTACCTTTAAAGTAAAGACTACATTGCTAGTACACAATGCTGGCAAGCAAATGTTGCCCAAAAGTAAGAATGTGTAACTTATAACTGTTGAGACAGCACAACAGTTATCATTAGGATCAAAAGCTACACTCATGAACAAAAAAAAAAAACTATAAAAAAAAAGCATCCCCATTTTAATACACTACAGAAGTTTTGCTACTACAGCCTTACTTGTTCTGGTGTGACCGGTAGCCTCTTGTGGCTAAGGTTAGCCAATGTTGGCAAACTTGAAATAAATACTGTTGTGTTAGGGAAACACTAAATCAGCAACCTTAAATATGTTTGCCCCATTGTATGCTGTCTTAGCATAGGTGATGACATATCTTAAAGCTGCATAATTTGAAATATTAACATAAAGAATGGATCAAATGAGTACCCCACCACAAGCTCTGATCTTATTAATCTCATTCTGGCGTCTGCCCATCACCAAACAGCTAGAAGACAAAGTTAGCAATTAGCTAGAGAACATATTTAGCAGCTTTAGGGGAAAATGCTTTTCTCAGGAGTTGGTGGAAACCAGAGCTGCAGGTAATGAGAAAAAAAACTTTCAGTGAATGCTAGTGTTGCTGTGCGTCTATGTGTGGTGTAAATAAGCAACAGTTTGTTAACTTTTTTGCAATAACAATTTAAAGGGTGACTTTTGTATGTCCATGTTGTGTTAACGGCTTGACCTCCAAAAACATCAAAAATGAATGCAGTTTTAATGAGTGTAATGCAAGTCTGAAAAATAGTGCTTCACTCCCCTTTTTGGTCAAAAGCCTAAAATGTGTAGCACCTCTGGGTGTGGTTAGGCTGATAAAAGGTGTGTTCTGTTGCACTTGTAATGCCACAATACAGTGATGTCACGTTGTACTGTCAGCAAGATCTGCAAGGTCAGCAAAAACTGAAATTTACAGCTATTTTAATTTAAAGATATATTAAATATAATATGCACTCCAAACAGGTAGGCTGATGTAAAATTGAAACAAGGATCTATGAACTCATTTTAATTATTTGGTCTTCTTTTTTTCTTCCATCCTTCGATTCTCTCACCCAGATAAACGTCTTTGGCCAAAGGGCTAAAGACTATTCATTTATAACCCACTATTGGGAGGAAAAGGAGATTAGAATTGATAACCAGAGGCTTTGTTGTCAGCTTAGACTTAAATATGGATTCATGCTCAAGTGAATCCCTCATACGTGTCAGCTACACTGACTTAAAATGACGGATGCCTATTTATACTCCATTTTTTTTCTTTGTCTTTTTCTTCCTTCCTTCTTTCTAAGCTTTGTGAGGGTCTGACCATGTGTCTGACCTGCAGCCACCAGGTTATCTGGGTCGTCTGCTCACCTCAGGGTGGAGCACATGAACCGTATCTCTCAGACACAACGCTGTCTCATTTGTGAATGCAAAAATAACACAGGAGGTACTATAATAGGAGCCGGAGAATCTCGCTCGCCTGTGTTTAAATGTCAGTTGTGCCTGTGAGGGCTGCTACCTCTGTGGTTATCAGCGCTGTTAAAGCAGCCGTAGAGTTACAGGAGGGTTTTACCTACTTTGTCCTCTTGTCTGTAGTGAACTTTTTCTATTGAAAAACATTGAAAATCAATGTCTGTCTCCACCAGAGAGCTTTATCTAGCATGTGATTTCTCACCGTGTTTCAAATAGTTCTGAGAAATTGGCTGAATCAAAGCCCATCTTTTGTTATTCCTAAAATTGTTCTTTCTAAAACTTTAAATTTACTTTTATCAGGATAGGGGGAGAAGGTTTTTCAGGGGAAAATCAAGATCAAAAACTTTTGTGAAGTTGTGAGAAAAACTTTTGTCAGGTAAGACCAATAGCAAAAAATTTATACCTGAAGCACAAGGTGAGTGCAATTATCGAATAAAATAGAATTACAGTATTAAATGCCTCCAGAACCTCGGCTGTTAATAACTGGTACAGGGTGTGAATGTGTGGGTTTATGTGCTCAGCAGGTTAGAAAATTGTCTGTGATTTTGATGTCAGTCCCAAATTACTAAACATTTTCTCAGCAGTAAGAATTATGGTTGAACTTCATCCAAAATACAGAAATCTGTGGGCGGTAATGGCACTTTCATGAAATTACATCGCATTTACAAAAGAAAAATGAATTTAATTTCTAGATACAATCTTGTAAATACAATGTCTTTGGTGTTTTTATGAGAAAGGTGTCTATTTTTTATTCTTTTGTGAATGCCGGGTATATCTGTAAAGACTTATGAAACAGTTTTTAATTAAATGTGGTATTGATAAGAGTTTCCTAATAGTGTGAACTCTTTAGTCAAGTTAACTGTAATTAATTGCTTGCAAACACTGGCACAAAAAGGTGGTTGTTATCCCAAAACTCAAAAATCAGATGTGAAAACGCAACAATTAACAACTCAACAAGTAGAATTTAGAATTCAGGAGTTTAACTTACAAAATGCTCCTACATTGTGGTGTCTCTTCCTTTCTTTCAGTAAAAGATCTAGGTACTTCCACTACTGGCTACTATGATCTCATTCATGTTGTGTCATGAGAGTTTTGTCCATCATGTGGAAGATCTGTATTATGCATGGAAACAAACACAATAATCACTTTAGTATGTGCTCTAAACAAATGGCACCGTGCTCAGCCGAGATTCCCAGGACAATAGGGATTCACTACAAGTGCTTTCGGCATGCCTCAGATTGAAAAGAAGCACGCAAAGACACTATGTCATTTAAAAACACTTAAGTGCCACTGAATGCAGAGTTCTATCATTAGGGATGCGTGTAACATGCAGACGGATTCAAGTGTTACTTTCAAGAAAAGGAAAAATATCAGACAGAAAGCGAGAACCTCTCAAGTGGCTCTATACTGCCTGTTGAGATTCAAGTGGAGAAATAAGGCTGTCTTGGAGGGTTCCCTCTCAATATTTAACCACTTAAGCATCACTCTGAGCGCTCCAGAGCATGTGTGCGGGTGAGGATGTGGGTGCACACCTTTATGACCCCAGATTTTTTTTAATTTATTTATTTTTTTACATGTCAGTCAGAGCTGCTGCATGCATGTTTCATACTTCCTGGCACATTCAATATTGAACAGGGTCACACACACACACAGAGGAGTTACTTATTTATACCCGTACATATTGTCCATATGTTTCTGTCGCAAATTCACTTCTTGAAAACACACATTCAGAGCGCTAACATTAGACATATGACATTTTCACATTTACACGCTGGCTGCACATACATTAAGGGCATAAATGACATTTCAGGGGGCATTACAGGGCACACTGCAGCACTTAACGGCACGTTATGTGAAACACCCCGTGCATCACCTCTTATTCTTTTATGGCACTTAGGAGCACTTGTGTGAAATATACTCAGTGTGTAATGTTTATCACCCGGGGCTCTTGACAGCTGACATGCTAATCTTTTTCAGCTGCTGGTTTTTACAACCCCACATTTTTTTCAGTTCAGTTCAGTTCAAACAAGTAGCTGCAAAGAAGTTGTGGATGCAAACTCTTAACCCTTACTGAGGCCGGGGTCACTCTTAAAGTGCTGCTCCTCCATTTGCTTGCTTTTATTTTTGTGACTTCTTTGCCATTTTGCATCCATTTGTGTTGTGTCTCTGCATAGCATTTTACTGAGATCACCAAGGCCAAGTGATGGTCCATTCTATTGTGTATTTGTTCAGCTGCAGAGGCTTTTATAGTTAGTATTATTATTCCCATTGTGCCCCATCACACTGAATTTTCCAAGTTGCAAATCAAAGAGACAACCTTATATTATATCGCTAAACTCCAGAATGCTGTTTGCAATAACATATGATCCTTGTGTGGGACTCAACAAATAAAGCATGGATTGCTGTGTGATCTTGATCTAAACATTATAACATTTTACGCCATAATAAATATGAGCACCCGCATCTGTTTTATCTGCTGTGAGTTTCTGATTGAAACTATAAGTGGCTGCAATTTGAGTATCTTATTAAGGAGGGTTTACGCATGTGTTTGAAAATACACGCCACTTTAATATCTGCCACTTCACTGCTTTGCTCATTCCCAGAAACATCTGGTGTATGAGTGGTTAGATTACAGGATATGACAGAGCACTCATTACCTGCAGATGATACAGCAACATTTGGTTATGTGGAACAAAAACATACACAGATTCAAGCATGTGTGTAGGCATGTTTTTTCACTGAGCGGTGCTGCACGGTATAAATGTGTGAGCATGACTACCTTGTGCACACACTTAAGCCAGCTGCATACCACATGCATACCATGTGTTGTTCAAAATTTAAAACAAATCTTCATCTAAGCCATGAGTTATAGTAAAATAGCAAACAATTTATAGACTGTATTGTTCCACCTCTTGCCAATGCTTCAGCACCCTCAGCACCCACCGTTGTGCCCCCATAGACTCAAGCTCAAATGGAAAGACTCTTAGAAAGCCATACAACTGCTTGAGCACACAACACACAGGTCATGGTCATTTTTAAGAGGGGTTAAAATACTTTCATGGTCATTTTAAGTTCTGACATTAGGTTTTCTCTGTTTGAACTCTGGGACAATGCTCTAGCAAAAGAAGGAATTGATATATAACTTTAGCATATTCAACTCAAAAACTACCCCAATGAATGTAACAGCTATGAAATTGTTGTGTGTTTTTTGACACTTATGGCTCCAATTATCCAGTCAGGCATATGGTTGTCACTGTCATGTTTATTCTGCTCTTGAAATGCGTTTATATGTCTATTTAGATTTCTTCAGTTCCAATACACAATGGAATTCTTTCTTTTGTATTTCTTGGTTGCATTGTTTGTGTATGCAAATATATAAACTAATCTTGAGTCTGATTCAAAACCGTCAGACAGCTTGGTCCATTAGTGGTCTACTGAAACAATCACAACACCCGCACAGCTGGCAGATTAATTGGTAGGCCCAAAAAAAAAAGAGAATAAAACTGCACCGTGTCAAAATTCTATACTACACACGAGGGTTTTCAGAGACTGACACAGTGAGCCACCCTTAGACAATAACTAAACAACTCCTCCAACAACTCTCTTTGTCAACAGGATGTGAGTCACTGAGTTTGCTGTGGGCTACAACTTTTTTTTAGCCTAAAATTGGTTACATTTTGTCAAACTTGCACTTTCAAAAGAAAGCCAGATTAACTACTAGCAGTAACTGTTTGCAGTATCGTCACGAATGTACAGACAGTTATCAATGGATTACTTTGACATTGAAGAAAATGTAACAAAAATGTGATGATTATCAGGCAGGTTTTACAGGGCATATTTTTTTTCTCTGTCTCCTACATATACATTAATTTTATAATTCACGAAAAACATCCTCCGAAAGTTACACTGAACCTAAAAATATGTGTATCGTGTGTGCTCAGAGCTACAACTCAAAAAGGGGTGCAATATCTGATGCAAATCGCAGGTCAAATCTGCGGGGCAAACTGTAAAAACTTATTTCCCACTGCTGTTAGAAAACCAGCACACACAGTGTGCTCTTACACAGTGTGTTTGTCTCACATGCCTCCATCCACACCCCTTCTTCAACTTGTTACCTTAGAGAGGGGCACCTCAAGGTTAGAAAACCTCCACTTTGCACCAAAGGCCTGGTCATACCCTAAGGTATGACTCCTTGACTGTCATTGACCGCTGGTAAAGTAAAGCAAACAAATAGTTCCCAAACAGCACATTTCCAACTAAGTAACAGACATGGCCATAGCAAAGAAATGTGAAGTCAACAGCGTTGTCTGCCACTTTTAGGAGTTGAGTATTTCACTGAGAGATGAAACAGTTGCATTTGTCCTTATTGTATGTGATTTTTTTTTAAAAAAAGAATAACCTAGGCATTGTAAGACCTGCTGGCTTCCCAGGTATTTTCACATTATATCATCTGCCCTCCCCCCAATGAAAATACTATTAGGATCCTTTGTCGTGATGGATAAACAAGTTCCTTGGTTTACCAATGTCACACAATGGTTAATGTTATGACCTCATAGGCAGTATAAAGAGAGAGAAAGTCCATGCTAGGAGGAAGGTTGGGATGGTAGATGGGTCAAACAAACACAGTATTTTCACCCAGGAGACCACCGTTTAAAGTCCTGTGTGAAACTTCAAGTCGACATTGACTTCTTTCAACTTTACACACTTACAACTTTTATTATTTTGGGGTTTACTTGCTTTCTGAATATAACATATTTTAACTGAAAATATTGTGTTTTTTAAAACATAACTAAGTAGTTTTGGTGCCTAAACTAAACCATGGCGCCACCACATATTGCAGTATTAAGATGTTGTGATCAATTCGCATATTTCTGGGAGATCACATTGGAGGTTGGTGATGTAGGGACTACTTGCAAGCTGATTGGCAAACTGCAACCATAGCTGGTGAGCTAATGGCTGACACACTATCAAGCCAGGGACACTCTGAGCTAATCAATCAAAACATCTCACCAAGCTACTTTTCATTTTCCCTGCTCTGTGCCTTCAACACCCCCCCCGGCAATTTATTCTCAGACAGTTTACTGTCGTTGTTGTGACTGGTAAGGTGTCAGAGTTCACCAAAGTTGACTCAACATAAAAAATTATTTGTGTGTTTACTTCTGTCCATGTTTGAATCCTCTTATCGGATTTCATAGGAATTAGATTTTTTTTAAATGAAATTTCACCATTCAACACCTTTATTTTCCCACTTACAGATCAAATTTGACAGTTTTGGCACTTAGTTTGTGATAAGTTTATGTACCTCAGATCTCTGTCCAAATGTAAAATTAGACTAAATAAGAGTTGTTTTAACAGACCCATGGTCCACCCACAGTGGTTTCCACTGAAAATATTTTGGCTAATTAGACCTTTGAGACATGATTGGTTGGTCTAAGCAGTCCGACTCACACCTGATCCATGATTAACTCTCTGGGAAAACAGTAATTAAATGCAGTGGAGGCTTTTTGTTACAATGACTTCTTGTATTTAATGATATCATATTTCATTGCTGTATGTACTAAAAAGTCCTCTTTTCTCTCGCCTCCCTCTACGGGGAGTTCAGGGTCAGCTACAAAACAGCATCCTGCAGCGAGAACACATCCAATATCTTGCTCCAGGACACTCCAGCAGGAGGGAGGCCTGCCAATAGCGGGGCTTGAACCTAAGTCCTTAATTACGCTCTAGCCTCAAACACTTCTCTGTGCTCCGTTTCTCTACCTCTCCCCTGTCCTCCTCTGTAGTTATTCAGCTGGCACTCTGACGCAGATACAGCTCCAATAAATGTAAGAGCAGAGTAGCTCTCAGCTCCCAGATCAGCGGCGTTACAGGCAGCCAAAAACAAGCAGGTCTTAGGTGACTGTGAAATGATCATGTAAAAGCAAAATGCTTGAAAAAGACATAAAATAAATGGAAAGGATGGCGACCTTTTTTGTTTCACCACTCACTACCTTTCTCCTCCACTCTTAACCTTTCTCTAATCATGCCGTTTACTTCCTTTCAGGATCCTTTTCTTACCCTCTTTAACACATCTTTTGCTGTTTAACCTCTCGTTCCCCTGTCCTCCCATTCTTTTCTCCTTCCCTTTCTCCCTCTCCCTTTTTCTCTTCCTCCAGAGCACTCCACTTTTGTTTTGAAGTGAAATGAGTGTGCTTGATGGGGAGCTGAATAGGAGAGGTGGAGGAGGAGGGGGGAAGAGGAGGAGAGGGGGATTGTGGGAAGACGGCAGGTCCTATATATAGCGGTAAGCGTGGGTAGGTACCGTATTGACAGGGAAGACACACGAATTCTATCCAAAGCGAGAGAGGGAGAGAGAAAGGGATAATGAGCCCGAGAGAGAGAGAGGTGGAAAAAAGAGACAAATGCTGATATTTGTGTGTGTGTGTGTGAGAGAGAGAGATAAACAGAGAGAAGAACAAGAACAACATTATAGTACCAGTAAAACAAGCTGATTTAAGTTAACATGCAAATGTTACAAACTACAAGCATAACCACACTCATAGGGCCCCTATCAGAACAATTTATGTTTTGTTTTTTATCTGCCAGTAACCCTCAAGATCGAAATGTATAACCAAGTATGCTTAAAGTTTAAACATGAACCATCACATATCTTATCATTTTCTCTATTAGTTTATCACTAGTGATACTGGACATTTGAGGCATATACTGATATCAATATTTCTACATTTTGATGATAGCAATTTTTAAAAACATTAAACTGTGGAAAGAAAGCATTTGTGTTAAATAAAGTTATTAAATTTAAGAAGACAAGTGAATCCTTTGAAACCTGGAGTGACATCACTTATTTTGTGCTGCTTTCAGATTAGTATTAAGATTAAGTATTTGAACCTTTCAAACCTGAGCCAATTGGTGCAGCTTCTTTCAAAAACATGGGAGGAAAAAAGAAGGAAATGTTCCATGAATTTCAAGAAATAAATAGATTTAGAAAATTATTTTTTAAAAAGCTAGGGTAAAATGTCTGAGGAAAAAGAAAAAAAAAAACGAGGACAAACTGTATTTCTAATCATCATATTTACAGATTTAAAATTATGTTACATAATTTTTACATTTCAAATACTTTAGCAGTTCATTTTTTTGGTTATACTTTTTTTTAAAACAAAAAATAAGGTACTTTCCTTTTACTTTGCTCATTTTTTAGGCATTTATTTCTTTTGTTGCCCTTTACCTTCTGTACATTACCTTACTTCAAATTACCACTTGTCTTTTCAAATTCAGTCAACTTAAAATTGTAAGGCAGCCCTGACACTAACTTTTTAAAGTTGAAACAAATTCTTTTAACAGTGTAACACAACAAAAACAAACAATCCTGACATGGATCCCCTCCATAATAAATACTTTACTAATATATAACCCTAATCCTGTTAACCAACAAATACACAGATATTGATATGTGTAATAAGATAATATTGAGTGATTTATTGCCCTAGACAATTTGATCTATAGCTCTAGTTAATCGCTTTGAGTGGTTTCAGCTTGTGGTTTCATCGGGGTGATCCTGATGAAGGCCACAAGTTGAAATGCGTTCATCCTGCAGTAAAGTTGTTCTAAACAAGTGTTGCTGGAGTTCTGACGCATTTCCCTTTTCCATGCACCTTGGAAGTAAGAAAAAGTGTGCCAGAAATCCTCCCACTGCCTGTTAAGAAGGCAAAAGTCAAGCAAAGGATCACCAATGCCGGATTATCTAACTCAATTTCATTGCAGATGCAAAATGGCAAAATCTGTGCTCTCTGTAAATGTCAAAAGCGGTGATTTTTCAGATACCCGTTGCATCCAGTTAAATGAATTCTCTATCATCTTCAATTTGACTTTGAGGTTTGGTGTGATCTGATAAACTGACTGAACCACATCAAAAATAGACAATGTCAGAAAATATTATCTGGGTGCATTTATGCCAGCCACTGACAGAAAGTATGCCGAACGCCTGAAGTCCCTAACTGAGATGAAGTCATAAATAACAGGGAATAACAAGGTAAACAAGGCTGGGTGACAACAGTGTTTATATTAGAGTATTCTGAATACATGAAGCCCAGTCGCAAAGAAATGAAAATTACTGAAAGTGACTTGATCATTCATTTCCACTCAAATGAAGAAGTGCATCCAATAGTTATTGAGTCTGCACAACGCAGTGTGAAACCTGAGCACGAAGGCTGAGCGTCTGTTGGGGATCCTCTCTTTACATCTTATTTTTTTCATTGTTTACAACAGAAAGAGAGAGTGTTGCTCCCAACGGCAGTCAGAGCTGAGGTTGTTTTCTGTTTTTCAAAGCATCAAGTACAAGAAGTGATGGATATTTCCATTTTGTTTAAAGGGAGCCATGACCACTTGCTTCTGCAAACAACTTTCTTAATATTAAACTTAAGGTTTGGATAGTATTTATAGTCAGCTTTTATTCCTGCAATAGCCATTCAGTACATTCTCATCCTGTCATTACAGCAGGGATTCACTGGAAATGATGCAGCATGTAATCAAGTGCTACTGTTTGTAATTTGATCTCATTGACAGCAGCCTTATTGTTTACTGTTCACTCTCCCACTGCTGGATCAGTATTATGTTACTGGTAATGCAATACAAACATTTCCAATCAACCAATCCAACATTCGACTATGTAGCACAACACAGCGCAGCTCTAAGACAGCAGACATAGAAATAGTGCATGTGAACAGCCAGTCTAATGTCGTCTTTCTGAAAAATGAGCTGCTGAAGTAGTGTTTGTTGACCCCAGAATTTTGGGATCTGTCGCTGTACCCGCCAGTAAGCATTCTAATTTCCAATAATGAATCACCAGCAAACATATAGGAACTCATTGCATATCACAGCGCAAACTTATATGGATCAATTTGCTTTTGTTAAATACGAGTTTGTTTTCTCTCACAATCATAAACACATAATAACTATATTGACTTTTGCATTAGCTTATGCTGCCTAATAATAGACAAAGTGCAGGCCACACTCCTCATCTTCTCATATACTCTGTGAAGTGGCAATCCCCTCCTCCGTCCCAGGCCTGGACAGATTCACAACACTGCTTTAGCTCTCCTTTTATCCTTCATCTTCTCTTTCTCCTTCCACCTCTCCCCTTATCTCTCTTTCTGATGCCATATTTCATATCTCACCCTTCATTCTTCCCTGCTTCTCCTACCATTCACTCTCTCAGCTTCACCCTTTATGTCTTCATTTACCTTTTTTCTCCTTGTCTTTCAGTCCATTTGATGAGCCTTTATATACCGCAGTAGTAAATGTAACTGTAATGTACTCTGAGTGAAATGAATGTAAAAGCAGCGGGAATAACATCCGCAGAATCCACATTCACAATGAGCAAGGTAAAATATAAAGAAAGCTATAAAAGTAAAGTGAACAAAGTGAAGAGATAAACGTCAAGGTAACAATAAAGCAAAGAACAATAACAGCTTTATGGGACTCTGACTGTGTGTGTGTGTGTGTGTGTGTGTTTCTCCCTCTGCCAGTCCAGCAGTTATTGTTGTTTTGTTCTCAGAGGGGAGAGGAAAAGGGGAACAGCTCTTAACTTCCTCAGCTTTAATTGCATTCACAAAGTCCGGCTCTCTGCTCCTCCACTCGAGTGGAGCTTTGAAACGGAGCCAGTGTGAACGTCGGGCATTAACTCACATGAAAAATTTTAGACACTTTAAAACAGCCCAGGTTCCACAGTTTAGGAGCTTAGTTTCTCTCCCATGGGGCCCGGTTTCTCTGTGTTTTTGTCATCTGCAAAAAAGTCCAGAAACAAAGTTTAATCTACGCTGCATTAACTGAAGAATCAGCCGAACACATTTCTGAGAACCAGAATACAGTGTTTGTACGGTCATGAAGACCCAGGAAAAGTCTTGGAATTTGTATAAAGCAATTTCAAGGCCTGGAAATGTTTTCGAAAAGTAAATATACCCTGAAAGTTTTAGGAAAATCATGGAATTTGGTTTCACAAAGCTGTATAATAACACATGATGTGTTCAAGGACCATCTGAAATGGGAAAATACAAAGATAATTTCAGTTTTTTTTACAGTATCTGGCTGTGATAAATGGTGACATTTTTGGTGATTTTTAAACACCCAAAAAATATGTTGTATTTATTGCCAATAAATGTTAAAGAAAAAAGGCCTCTTTAAAAAAAAAGAAAAAGAAAACATACCTTCCAAACCCGTGGAGCTACAGCTTTGGAAGGCATGCTTTCTTTTAAAATAAACTGGTGGTAAAATGAAAAGAAAACACAGCCATTTAAAGTTGTATACCTTTCCCAAAAGCCAACATTAAAAAAACAACCCACAAGTACCTCCCTAAAGCTTAAAAAAATATTTGACCTGCCTCCCACTTTTTGCACCACTCTGCCTTCTCATTAATAAAAAACGGATCTTTAGTGACACTTAAATATTCATTTCTGATCATTTTCTGAATTAATTATTTATTTAAATAATATACATTTTAAAAAGATATTATACAGCAATGAAAAAGAACTGATGAGGAGCATCAATGGTCGTTTTAGAGAATGTACGGTCTTGAAAATTTGCCAAAGTTCAGGAGAAACTCATGGAAAAGTCATGGAAATGTATTGGTAAAAACGTGCAAGAACCCTGAGAATAGAAACCAGTCCAACCAGTCATTTCCATGACGGAACTTTATCCTGTGCAATCAGTTACATTCCCACCTCATCTCAATGTGTGTCTAGTGACCGACTCTTTGTGCTGTGTTTCTTCCAATGTATGCACAATCGATACATTCCTCCCATGGGGACTGTCACACTTATTAACTAATCAATAACACTGTTCCCATTAAAGTTATTTCAGAATCAATACTGCATTCAGATTACAGCCACCAGCTAAACCGTACCATTAATATTCCAATCAACTAGTGTATGATCACTGGAGATGAGAAGCGCCTCGGAGCGGTGTTGCATTAACCACGGCTTCGATGAATAAATAAAGGTGTGTATCGCTCTGTTCCTCATGCGTCGCTGTTTACAGATCGAACCACGGAGGCCACACTGGGGCCAGCTGTTCTTTGAATGAGCGCAGTTAATCAGCTCTGGGGGGTCAGGGTTAGGGTTAGGGTTAGCTCTGGGGTTTGAGGTTTGTTACTACAACAGCCTCGGCCCAGAACTGCTACAGGTACAATGATAGGTGTCTCATATCAACGAGGGTTTGTTGCTGGTTTGTATTCAACTCTCCAGTCATTTTTCATGGTCCCAGTTTTGCCCACTTTAGACTTTCCAAGTCATGGCCGGTATTTATCAAAGGTATGAGACTCAACTTGAGAGTTAAAAAGTTCTTTCCTAAAAGTAAAGAATGAGACAAATTCATCACACAGCTACTTAGAGTAAAGTAGTAACCTTTAAGAGCAGCTCTCGAGCGATCACATGATTAATGCATGTGTGTTCGGAGCAGCAAGTCAGACTACTGTCGATTCCCTCAGTCCTTTTATTTCTCAGAGAGAGATTATTATGCAAAAGACTGCGTGACTTTTAAAGTTTTCTTTGTGTAAACTGTTGTAGACCTCAAGAAGCAATTAATATGTGAAATTAGCAACAACCTTATCTGAATTATGCATATTGCTTCTGATAACGTTTTCTTCACCATGACCCCAAATCACATCTGATTGGGAGTAATGATGTAATCACCCCCTCCGAGTTAAAGATGAGTCATCAGCCATATTTTTATGCTTTATGGGAAATGGAAAGAAAGGAATTTTGATGCAAAAGTAATCATACTTTTTTTTTTTTGACACAAAGACCTTTACTCCTTGCATGAAAATGTGTCTGGTATCTAGACTGTATCTATTCATCCATCAATTTTCATCCGCCTATTAGGGGTAGAGTTGTCGGGGCAACAGGCTGAGAATGCAATGCAGCTCTTCCTAGAGGAACCTGAGGGGTTTCCAGGCCAGATGAGATATTATCCTTCCAGCATGTTCTGGTCTACCTTGGGGCCTCCTAGAGGTTAATTAAAACAAAGTGCAGAAACCCAGGGTTTAAATTTTAGAAAATGTATTCCTCAATTCACTGTTTGAAAAAAGAGCTTGCCATCATCAATAACATACTAAACACCTGTTGGAGGTGAGGAAAGTATATGAAAAACAGACAACCAAATGTGGACTGGTGGTGGAAACCATAAAACGCCTGTCGCCTTTGTTAAAGTCCGATGCTTTGTTGACCCATCCATCTAGCTAGATCTCTTCCCTCGGCAGACTTTGTCGCTCGATAATGTCCTTACATCCTCCTTTGTTTTTTTGTTTTTTTTTTAATTCCTATGGCCACTAGATGGCTTTGAGACTTGAAATTAAATTGATGTATTTTTCGGAAAACTTTCTAAAATGACTGATGCTGTCATATATTTATTAATCATTATGCATCCATCAAGAAATGTGATCTGGCTTAGTATGGTTATCGAAAATGCAATAGATATTCTGCTGTGTGCCCACTCTGAAGCTACTTGACTAGCCAGCTCACCAAGACACTAAACTTTCACATGCCAAAGCTAAACCAATTAATTTAGTTGACACTAGCGCATGTTATTCAGGTTCTCTTTACCAATTTATCACCCTACTTCCCGCACAAAAACTCCCAAAGCTGTTGCAATAAAAAAATGATAGCTGCTTGTTAAGACCCTCCAGATAACTGCAGTTACACAGCAGCAGTAAGAATGGCAATGGGAAAGACAACCTGTCCATCTATGGCACAGACATCCTGGTGTTCTCATCCTGATTAAACAAGAACATGTTCTTTTTTTTTTTTTTTTGTCGATTGCCGTGGCCTGTTCGGAAGAAAGTGTCCTCAGTCAGAGTGAGGTCTAATAGAGGTTAAGAAAAGCTCCACCCTGGAGCAAGCATCTGCACTCTCAGAGCCACATCCCCCACACACACACACACACACACACACACACACACACACACACACACACACACACACACACACACACACACACACACACACACAGTGACGCTACCCTTCAGGTACAGTGTGTTCTTTATTGAAACAGACAATCCAACCACGAGAGGTAGTATAACACACCTCTTCAGCTGAGCACACGTGCAGGAAGCAACAGTGCCTCATACCTTCAGATATGCTCCACTTAGAAAGCAGAACAAAAGACACACCAGCATACACACACTCACAAGCGCAGAAAAACAACAAAGTAGGTCTAGGCCAAGCCAGGTCAGAGCAGCAAAGCAAAGCTAATGGATGCAGACAATAGGTGTGTCTGTGTATTTCTCAGTGTGTGTGCCATATGTAGACAGACTGAGTGTGCGTTTGCATCGCTTAGAGCCATGTGTGACCCTGACCTCAACCACTTGCATGACCTCAGCATGTGCGTAGCTGCTGTGGCCTGATGGTGCAATCACGTGTGCATGTACGTCAACGTGCAGACGGAGCAAGACTTAAAGTTAGTGAGACGTAAAGTAACTGAACTCTTACAGAAAATCCAACATACATCCCGTCTGAACACCACCGGAAAACACTGTGAGCTAAACCCCGTCTCACAGATTGGACATAATTATAGACTGTTTGTGTTATACTTGGCCGTCTGGGCTGCACTCACAGTTTGGTGGGTTTATTATACAGACAAAGCACTGGTCTATCCCAATTTGTTCCATTAAATTTCCACTGAGAGGAAAAGCTCACTTATTTCTAAGCAGCAATTTGAAGCTCAGGAGTTCATTTAAATGGACAGTCCATCCCGAAATCAAGCATACATATTTTTCCTCTTACCTGTAGTGCTATTCATCAGTGTGATGTGAGTTGGCGAGTGTTGGAGATATTCGCCATAGAGATGTCTGCCTTTTCTCAAATATAATAGAACTAGATGGCACTCAGCTTGTGGTGCTCAAAGCGCCCAGAAAAATGTATTTAAAAACTAAACAGCAATGGCTTTTTCCCGAAATTATGACCCAGTTTCTTAAGATAACCAACAGAGCTTGTGAGCAGTGTCATGTTTCAACTATTGCATTTATCTGCCAATTGCATCACTGTGCAGAGGAAAGCATGCATCTGCTCATGGACGAGAGGCCCGTGCTTGTGTGAGATGCTCAAATTAACGGCGTCCTCCACGGCGGAGCTATAACTTTAGTTAGCCCAGTGGTGCTAGGTGAGCTAGCAGAAGATTAAAGCTTTCCTCTGTGCAGTGATAGTGTTGGCAGGCGTAGTTTGGCAGAGAGAAAATAGTTTCCACATAAAACTGCTCACAGCAAGGCCTGTGAATTACCTTAAATAACCAGGTCAAAATTTCTGGAAATGGACATTTCTGTTGAGTTTTTCTCATTTTTTTAGAAAAAAGTTTTCATGTCCTAGAATTTTGAGCTTCACAACCTGAGTGCCTTGTTTTATTATTTTGGAGTGAAGGCAGACATCTCTAAGGCTGAAATCTCTTAACACTCAACAACTCACACCAAAACTATTGAGATAAATCACACTATAGGTAGGAGGAAAATATTTGTCTATTTTATTTTGGGATGGACCATCTCTTTAAAACCTTTTTTATTTATTTACTTTTTAAGTTACACAGTTGTGTTGGCAATGGGGAATCAGTTATGGCTCATTTAGAAGTGACTTAAGTCAGCTGGGGAGATAACAAAGTTTATCAGTCTGTTTATCATTTACCATAATGTTTGTGCTTTAGAAAGGTTAACACTATTTTTGATATCCACAATATAAAAAGTCAACGACCACACACTGTTTTCCAGACTTTAAAAATAACTTGAAGGTGTTTTCTTGCAAAGTAATATCTAACTCAGTCAGTCAAGCTGTAATCTATATTTTGAAAATACTCATTTGCTAAAAATATAGATGCAATGTGATCACAGGCATCAGAATTTGCACAATGGATACATGTCCTCTTCTTGTGCAGACAGGAAGTAAGAAGACATAATAATTTAGTCTCAGCACTGAGGCTCTGCTGAAACATGTGAGGTAAACAGCATCTTCCCTAAAAAGTTCAGGAAAGAGAACATTCTGCACCACACTGTATGACAGGTGCTGTCCAAGGTGCTGATCCTGAGACTGTAGGAGACACAGGAGCTGTCCAGGGTACTGACATTTCTCAGTGTGGATTTGTGCTTAAGGAAACTATTTCAGAAGTTTAAATAATTATCTTTTTGAAAGATACAAAAAAAAAAAAATACTACTACTACACACTTTTAAAGAAATATATCCACATATTGTATATAAGCACAGAGAGAATAATAATAATAACTATTATTATTATTCTCTCTGTGCTTATATACAATATGTGGATATATTTCTTTAAAAAAAAACAATGTATAGACTCACACAGAACATGTGCAGTGATGTATTTTTCTACAGAGACTCTTCCTTCTGCCTGGATTTCCTTACTTTCTGTTTTTAGAATGTTTATGAGTGTGTGCCCCCATAGCACTCACCAGAGGTCGGGGCTTTATAAAAAGGTAGCGACCAGCTGGCAGACCATAAGCAGCTGGCATCTAAAAGATACAGCACAAAGAAACTACAACAACAAAAATAAAAAAAACTAGTAAACCTTTATAAAAGCTGGTGCATCACATCTGGAACAAATGCACAAGCTAGAGGAAGAAGAGACTTGTTTTGGAAATTCCAGTGTAGGATTAGCTTGGTTTGCAAATATACTGTCTTATTGTCCATTCTTAAAGTTGCAAAATGCAGAAGTGACAGATTGAGACAAGAACAGTTAAAATGTATGCAGCAAAGGCTGAAATATATACTTTATAAGTCACAAAATCTGAAAATCCAAGATCCTTCTCTACTCATGAGGCAATTCTTTCAGTACACCTATCCCACAGGTGCATGGCCACATCTTTCAAACATGAGGTCAAAAGTTTGACAAAAGTCTGTTTGTTAAACTCATGTGAAATCAAACCAATACAACATTCCTCTGACTTGAGCAGGATTTGCGGTCTGCGGTCTCTTTCCCCTGCGTATGGAGTCATCCTAACCTTGAATAGCAATATCTTACTGCCCCCAGATGCTGCAAAAACACATCCTCAGAGAGACATCAGAGATGAGTGTTACGTATGTAATGTACATAATTAGACGCTATCGAGGCTAAACAGACTGTCGTAAAGATGCAGATCATTTAGTGGGTTGTTGAACATGACAAAGAGACACAGAGATGCAGAGAAAGAGAGAGGCAGGAGAAAAAGCAAAGAGGACAAAAATAGAGGAACACAAAACAGATACAAAGCTGTGAGTCATGAGAGAGAGAGAGAGAGGAAACATCCAGAGAGCAGGAAAGAAAGAGTCTCCAAAGGCTGTTAAAATAAAAACCAGCTAAATGAGTTGATTATATAAATAAGCTCTGAAAATTAAGAGGAAAACAGACAGAGAGAGAGAGAAAGAGGAAATGAAAGCCCAGAGGGAAGGAGAGAGCCACGGATAAAAGAAAGGAAGAGAGAAGTGGGTAAATTCATTTTGAGGTTTGAAATTAAAACAGCTAAATGATCCGATTATCAAAACAAACCATTTGAGTTTGGACACCAGCGAAATCAAAGAGAGATGTGGAAAAGGAGGAGGAGGAGGAGGAGGAGAGAAAAAGGAGGGAGCAAGTCTCATTAAAGGAAAATCAGCAAAACATGACATGCTTTTTCCCCAGTTTCACACTGGTTCACAGGCATGCCTTTGAGCAAGACTTGAGGCTGCCAATCCAAGCAGAGCCCCGCACCTAAACTCCCATAGTGCACTGCAGATTCAAACCCAACATGAGGGTTGAAGGCTTTATGGGGAAGCAACCATGAATCCAGGGGTAAAAATCTAGCTGGTAAATTTGCGTAGCACGACTCGACTCAACCTTAAGGGGGTCTGCGCATCAGCCCGGAGCTCTTTCTGCATACATACATATTCTATATTTACATAGTTACACACTTTTTTTTGTCTTTCTTTGGCTCAGACTTCATGTCAATACATGCTCCCTCTAATGGGAACATACAATACTAAAGTCTAGCCCAGAGGCCACTTTCAGAACATGCATCCAGTTGTTCAGGTCTGTTCATTCAGAGGCAGCTAAGCCACACCATTTTTAAACCATATCCATTAGCCGAAGGGCTGCCCACTCTATTTGCCCGAGGAAAAGAATAACACTAATTAATTTTAACAAGTGTGGCTTGGATAAAGAAAACAGCCTGAAATATTCAAGACAAAAAGTGTGTACATGTGCATGTTTCAGGTGACGATTTTATCAGAATGCTGTCGGGACATGCAGTACAAAGATCTGGGATGTTTGTGCCACCAAATTGAAATACACCAGCACTAAATATAAAATTTATTATACTTGAAGTATCAAAAGTAAAAGTGCCCATTTTGCAGAGGGGGCCCTTTTAGAGTTCTATACTTATCAATAATACAATTTCTGATGCATTTACTTGTAAATTTCTTTTTAATGTTGTCAAGGTGGAATTTCTTGAGTTACTTTGTGTACTTTTTAGTTTTAACTATACAGTATAATATGGCTTTATTACACAAAAGGGTGTGCTTTAACGTCATTTGAGCAAAAAAAAAAAAAAAAAAAGGATGCCGAGGTCTGCAAACGCCTTGGTTGATTATACAACTATTACCAACAAAATAAAAATGTACAGTCAAAATGTATTCATGTTTTGGGGCATTTGGCTCTCAACATGAAAACACTTTTAGCGACTGTTATCACCATTGCAATGGAAATGGAAATACTGACAAATAACTGGAAAACAATCAGTCACCTCAGTAGAATGCTTTACACCTACACCTGGATTTAGCTATTACATCTGCAAACTTTATCTGTAGAGTATTTTTAAGGTAATAGCTAAGAGGTAAACATACATTTACAATAATTCAAGAGCAAGGTAAAGTCCAAAAGCCAAAATAATGAAAAAAATTACAAAACTCACAGCAGGTTGTTATATAATAAAATATTCTGCTTGTCTTGTCGCTTGTAGCTTAATTCCAAGTTAGGATGCTGTGTAAAGTGTTACTAAAAACAGAAGGTGATGATTTGAAAATCCTTTTAAACCTACATTTAACTGGATCCAGTCCAAAGAAAAGATATTGTCATTGAACGTTGAAAGTACATCAACATTTTATTCCGGGCTCTAAAAGTTAGACCAAAATGTCATCACTCTGAGAATTCTTGGGTCAGTTCGGGTGGATTTCCTCCTCAGACATCCTGGCTAAATACAGACCCAGAGCTTGAAACACTTTGTTTGTTGGTATTCAGAAAACATCTTGTTTTGCTCTTGACCATAAAGTTGTTCCTATGTTGCCTTTGCTCTCACCGTCTGCGTATGTGCCTCTTTCAACCTGTGTCTGCAACTTTTTCAACTTGCTCCATTTGCACGGGGGGGTCCACTCTCTGCTTGCATTTTAAATCGTTTAAAAAGTGAAAGAGCAGCTTGTACTCTGTCTGTGTGGGTGCTAATAATTTGATAAGGGTAAGAACATCTTGTCTACCTTTGTGGTTCTAAGTGTAGGCACGCAGATGTGTGTGCCCCCCTCTCTGGCTGTTTTTCCCTGACAGCCAAAAACACCTTTCGTGAATAAAACATCAGGTATAAAGCCTCGCTATATAATCCAATCTGATGGCCCCAACAGCCAGTAAGGTTTGGGCTTCAGATGGCTGCTGATGGGGTTGTGCAGGGTGTATACGGAGTATATAAAGAGTGTGATCTCAGATTTTTCACTCGCTAATTGACCGTTGCTTAACCCTGTCCCTGTGCAGCAGTTGCTCACACACAGCTTAGCAAACGTAACTAGGCATGGCAAGCCGAGCAAACTTTGGATTTCTAAACAGCCGAGTAAACACCTGGTGTTTAAAGAGTTTGGTACATGTCTTTTTTAAGCCCTTCTAAAAGGAAGAGCAAAGGGATAAGAAATGGATAAAAGACTCTGACAACCAGAGCAAACTACTATAGCATTAATTTCATCAGCTAGCTACATTTTGTGAGTTTACAGGTAAAATTTAAAAAGACGCCCTTTTCACAATAGCATTTCCATAGTGAAGTGTTTCCTCTCTGTGTGGAAGCTGGTCCTGGGTGCTACTATATCAGAGTGGAGAAATGTTTGCATCTCTGTCCTGCTTTATCAGATTTCGGGAAATCTGCACCAAAGCAACCTGAGTTAAAGTTATTTTCTGAGATATTGGTGCAATGTTGGCAAAACTTTTACTGTGTATATCAAAAAAGCAAGAAAAGCTTCCTGGACTTACATGTCAGTCTGTTTGAGGTGCTCTTTGGGTGGGGATATACTAGGATTTGAAAAAAAAAACAGTGCTTGTAGGGAACAATGATTTGCATGAATGTAAAGTCTGAAAAAGCTATAATAGCATGTAGCAACAACTATATATTAACAACAATCCTTTGGAACATCAGTATGTTTGAGAGTGGGCTTACATGCACTCAGTATACCACCAAAAATCTCATATTCCACCAAAGTCTCGCACAGGCTAATCTGTTTAAATTTGAATTTTCATATCCCAGTTATACATAAATCACCAAATGTTATTACCATGCAAACAAGGCTTAAGCTGCAGGTGAAAACAAACAGTAAATGGGACGAGGTGTAAACATGCCTCGGTATTAAAATAACCACTTTCCATCTATCTTCTTCAGCTTTGTCATAATTGGGATATGAATGTTATTTTGGTGTGGGCGGAGGCGTGTTGAGGCGCAGCCTTTTTGGGTGGAAATAATCTCTCCTGACTTTTGTGCGGCGAGCGAGGTCAATCACTGTGGACTTAAACTTTGTACAGGTTATTTAAATAGGGCAGGCTATCTTTGTGTATGTGCTTTTTCCTTGACAGCTAAAAACACCTCGAATGAATAAAACATAATTTGTGAAGCTTCACGACGTAATCCCATCTGAAGGTCCCAACCACTAGGAGCACTGCTATTCTCTGGTGATGGACTTTGGTTTTTAATTGCGATGTGGACTGTGTGTGTAGGTGTGGGTCTGTCTGGTAAAATAAGGCTGGAAGAGCCACTCCAAAATCCCAAAATTCCAGATGTGTGTGTGCGGGCCTTTGTGTTAATTACAACTGCTGTAGATTATTATATTTTATTGTAAGAGCGTTTCATATTAAAAGTATTGTTTATCTGTTGGTATCATATTGAAATTCCCAGAAGCAATCTAAGTTGGCATATGTGTGAGAGCTTTCGAGTTTATAGGTGAAATCATGTCAGGCTAACTGAAAGTCTTGTCATAAGACCCATTATGGTGCCGTAATTGACTGTGTGTGTATGTGTGTGTGCTAAAAATACATGAACTCGGCAAGACACTTTTGTCTTGTGTCACTCTCCTGGAAATTGCTGAAAGGGTGGGGTGGAGGTCTGGCAAGTTGATGTTTGGAGAGAAGAGAGATAGAGCGAGCATATGTAACAGAGAAAGAGAGAGAGCAAAGAGAGAGAGAGAGAAAGAGCAAAAGATAGAAACAAAAAGAAAGAGAGACAGAAAGCCTCTGGCCTGTTCTAGTTCTTCTTGTTTTGGAGTGGTTTAATGGCTGCCGCAGAACACACACACACACACACACACACGCACACGAAAACTCACAAATCATGCATTTTATGCAGCATGTAAGCACTGTTGGAAATTTTGTTATTGCAGATAAAGTGGACAAAAACTACTTGAAAGTGAAAGTAGCTAAATATAATGGGAATAAAATGCTGTGCCTGATATGATTTTAAAATAATAACTTCACAGATATTGCTAAAGGGTCAGTTCACTGACCCTTTAGCAATATCAAATTGGAAAAAAATGAAAGGGACTATACTGCTGACATTTTTAAAGCTAAGACCTCAAAACACTGAACACTGCAAGTGAAATTCTATTCACTTTCGTTATATTGGTGTGGAGGCATAAATTTCATGTTTCTCAACATGGAAAAACACAAATTATGTATGTATGTATTATATATATATATATATATATATATATATATGTATGTATATATAACCCTGTTGACTAGTCCACGGAACAAGAACAGCACTCTCTGGGTGAAAATCCAGAGTGTGTTTGATCCATTCACCTCCAAAATGCAATCTCACTTTTTATGCAATGGCAGGTACTCATCATAATGCCAGCCTACGCTTCTCATACCGACACCACGGGTGACTCACTTTGTCAGTATCTGATGCTAAGAGCTTTTACTTAAACGTCTATATTTGACAAGTTAGAAGTGAGATGGGGTTAGTGGTTCTGTTGGCAACCAGAAAAAAAACACATCTGGGTAAAAAGTGATGAAATAAGAACATTTCAGTTCCAAGGTAAATTATTTTAGCAAACAAACTAAAAATCACCGGGTTAAAAATTGACCTGGTGTGGGTCAATATAGCACTGATGCAAAACCAGGTTAATTTTATGCATTGTGTGTTATGTTAGTGTTGTTTTTATATTAATATTGGGTTACTGGATTAAAACAATCTTATTTCTTGGCGGGTTTACCAACTCACACTGGCTCAGGTTTTCACTTTTTTTTTCTTTGATATTCGGCCCATTTTAAAATATACTAAACAGATATCTCATATGCTACAGTGAATGACTTTGATGCTGAATTGTTATTTTATACAGAGGCTGGAATAAAATATCTCAGTAAAATTCTGCTTTATCTGGGCACCAAAAACACCAGATGCTGAAGTGCTGAAATAAAAAGGAAAAGTGTTGATTAAAGAATCCTGAGTTTGCAGAGCCGTCCAATAATAATAATAAGTCTTACTGGAGAGTGGGTTAAATATTCTCAAAACAGAGAAAATAAAACCAAAATCTGCATGTCTAGATCCTAATAGCAGCCTGCCTATAGCTATTATTTTCTAATAATTTGGGTGGACCATCTATTTAAACTAATTCAAGTTATAGAAAGCAAAGTACAACAAAAGAGTCATTTGTGCTCACATTGCTGATGGTTTACCTCCTGACAAATAACTGAAGGTCATATTTCAAACCCGAATTTTCTAGATTTAAGAACTGCAAAGAAACATATTTTCCATGGTATGACAAATGGCAGATGTGACATTTAGATGGCAGCAAACATGGAAGCTGTATCAACAACTGGCAGTAAATGTCACTCACACAGCAACTTTTAGCTGCTGTGAAAATATTAATGCATGTTTTCTGCTCACTCTTCTGCTGCTCTGCTACCGAAATAAAACCGTAGTGGGCCTACACTTCCACCACTAGCATCGCAGCAACACAGCAGTTGGCCTGACCTCTCTCACACCTCCACCCACTGAAAGTTAACTTCTCCTGCATTCCTCACGGAGATGAGAGACGGAGAGTCTCAGTATTGGACAGGGCAATAGATAGCTCCATAAAGACAGACAGATTTGTAGTCCGGACCTGTGTGTGTGTGTGTTTGTGTGTGTATGTGGGTTTGATGTGATGGGACAGAGTTTATGAACCCATAAAGTCTTCGGGGATAAAAGTCTCGCACAATGCTACGAGGTTAAACGGCAAATAGAAAGAAAGAGAGAAAGAAGAGCTACGAGGTTCATTTAAAAGACAGAGATGACAGAATAGGACGCAGTGTGTCCCTCCCTTTCTCTCTCTCTCTCTCTCTGTAGACGTGACTGCTGCTGTTTCTACTTTGGTTAAAAGCCTGTTCCTCCATCCCCTGCCTAAAAATCCTTATGTAAGCCCCATCTACTGTGTGTGTGTGTGTGTTTCTGTGCGTATGAGCGTGTGCTTTTGTATTTTCATGGATGTGTTTTTGCTCACTCCAATACATTTTTCAGTGCAGACAGTATTTTTCCAGCACTGGCCACCTGCGTGTGTGTGTGAATATTTAGGTGACGTCTCTTATACGAGTCTGTTTCTCTGTTATTCGTCATGATGCGTCTGCATAGGACGTTGTATGTATAGACAGCATTTCAGTGTGTTTGTGCAGTCAGAAACACACTGTGGTAGGGATTCACACACAAACAGACACACAGTGCACTGTTGGATTTTAGAGCAAACCTTTCTATTCCATGAACAGTAATTTAACTAGGGCTGTACCTGACTCGGAATTATTTCAATCAAATCAGAGTTGGCTGTTCAGTACAAATATTCAGCCATTCATTTTGTTTTTCCATATAAAGCTTTACAGTTTGAACAATACTCAGCGGGTGTTCAGCGTGACAGCCGAGCAACAGCAAATGCAAATGCACAGCAACACTTCATCTCAAACAAAAGCCACAGTGTCATTTTAGGTTTCTGTGAACTGTAAATACACCACTTCTAAGCAGAAGAGAGAAGATAATGTTATCTCTGAGCCTTACAGTGCAGAGTCTCTCTTTCTCTGTGCCGCTGCATCACGTCTACTGCAGCCTTTACCAAAAAGTAACGTGACAGTCAAGAACAAGCAAAGTCCGCAGCAAAGTCTGGCGACCAAAATGTCCCACAGCACACTGACCAGCAAAAAACAACGACAACAACAAGACTACTCAAAGCTGTCTCATGCAACTGAGGAGTCTCCAACTTATCACTCCGACTTTCAGGGGGCAGCCCATAATTGAGCCCATGGTTTTATTACCGACTTTCAGAATCAGAGTCAGAATCAGAAATACTTTATTGATCCCGAGGGGAAATTGCCTGGTATTACTATAAATTTGCATATTTTATTTATTACTATAAATTTGCATGTTTTGTTTATTACTATAAATTTGCATATTTTACCTCATAACTGTAATTTTCATACATTTAAGTTTAATTTTAAAATCAAATTAATTTAAAATTTGTAGCTTGATTTCTAATTCTCCATGGAGTCACTGGTGTCTGTTCACTGCAGTAAACAATGACAATCAATTTGCAGAGACTGGAAACATAGGTTTATCCAAAGTCCTTTTAATATATTTTAATTCATTATTTATTTATTTTTATTGTTAATATGACATCATCTTGTTGATTCAAGAAAAAGAAAAAACACTTTTTTTCCAGTTAACCCACAACATACTGTACCTTATGAAAGCAATGTTCTTTGGCAGAAGATCACCTTTCAAATGTCAGTATGTTCAGAGTGGCTACTGGGTAAGTCAGAACTGAGCACTGAGACTTCCAGTGTGAACGTATCACTATGAGCTCCAATCTAAATTAATCATCAATCCATCGAATATTTTGGTTTGGACCCTAAACATCATAATAATCACTTTCAAATCATTTTCAACAGCTTCCTAATCCATCCAAATCTTTAGCAGAGGTGGTTCAGACTGTTAATGACAATGACGACACTGAATAAGTTTTGAAAACCAGAAAATATTTTTCTTAGATTTGTCCAAAGGCAAAATCCTTCTAATACTGTAAAGAACTTTTTACAAAATGTAGCTGTCACTCTTTGGATTCAATGTCACTCCATATAGGCTAATCATCAAATAAACTCTTTAGTTTAAATCTCTACTAAATCCCAGCTGAGTCACGGCCCACTTATGAAACATAAGTACACAATTGCCAAGAATATATAACTGTATGAAATGCCTCACAGCAGAAATGCTGTGACTGCAGCAACTTTTTCATAAAACATACTAGATTCCTTATTATGACTTTCTCTTTCTTTATTTAATTTGGAAGAATCAAAGGCTCCTTTGAAACATTATAGCTCATTAAAAAAATCGACCCAAACTAAGGACTTGAAGAACCCCAGCCTGACCATCCTTGACAAAGTAGCTTGAAATAGCTTTTTAAAGTATGTTTTGTTAGTCAAACTCTCTCCCAGAGGCCTCTTTGCTTTTCCACTTCTAGTGTGGAGGAACTCAGAGCTCTTAAGACTTAACTTGCAGCATCCCAAACTGTGAACACTGCTCTGTACAAGACTAACAAAGAAACACAGGGAAAACACAAATTATAGCAATAGAGTGCTGTTCATTTAATTCAGCACAAATGCCAAATTCAACAACTTGTGTGGCTGCAATAATTGAGAAGTTAGAATTCACTTTCAAGTCAGTGGCTCCAGATTCAGCTCATGTTGTTGCTGAATCACAAGAACCAACAAACGACATTATTAGCATCAAAAACAACAACAGCCTAGACAGAGGCAGCATTCAGCTTTTCATTAATATTCAGGACGCAGGTGGAGGACAGCAGCCTGACTTCACTGTGGGGGAGTAACACACACACACACACACACACACACACACACACACACACACACACACACACACACACACACACACAGTCGCTCTCCTTGAACCCCTGTTCTGAGTCCTGCTTTCATCAGAACACCAGAGCAGCAACTCATTGTTTTTCAGTCGCTCTGCTTCAAACTATGCTGGTCTACTACTGAAGCTCTCTCTCCGTCTCTGTCTCTCTCTCTGTCTCTCTGTGTCTCTCTCGCTCTGTATGAAATGTGAACATTCTGTTTTTCCAGAACTACAAATGCAATGTCCTCCTTTGTGATGTCTCTTCCCTTGTTGTGATTGAAACTCCCAGTCGCTGTTGGTCTTGCGTAAAATGCCAGATACCAGCTGGTCAGTGCCATTTTACCACGGCTAATAACAATGTTTGTGCTACTGTTTATTCTTCAGACAGCTAACCAAAAACAATTTTAAAAATATTTACTTTAAGGCTGTATGGGAGGGTATTATTCAACAACTTGCAAAACCTTAAAGCAAAGTAAAACTATATGTTTGTATTTTATGGGAGAGACTATCAGCACTTTGAAAGTGTGGTTTGTTTAAATGTGTATGTGTTGCTTGTCATTACTGTAGTTGTTTCCAGTGTTTGAAGGTGTTTTTTCAGATAATTATTTTAAATATCTTTAACCCAAGACAATTCTTTGCATGTGTTGTCCAGCACACTAAAAAAAAAGGAATCTTTATTAAAGCCACACTAGGTGGGTTTCCATTACAGATTTAATTTGCGCAAAATCTAAGTAAAACAAAAAATTCAATTCTCTCAGGGATCAAAGGGCTAAAAACTTGTGAAAAGCATCTTAAGGCAGCACAAGAAAAAACAACTTTGCTCCAGGTTTCAAAGGGTTAAATGGAGTTATGCTTTATTCAACCCTTGCTAAACAAACCATTTTTAAAAACGGAATATTTTTGTTGCCCAACCAACAATTCAGATACCATTAGTTTCCCTACCACAGAACAACCAAATATTACAATATTGTGATTTATGTTTATGCCCAACTGCTCTTCTTACCACTCCGGCAACAAGAGCTCACAAACTTGATGAGCTTTCCAGTGGTGTGACCGGTGTGATCTTGCATGTAGCAGTCAACGAGGTGTACAGGGATGTGAAGTAGACAGGATATGAACTTTTCTCTAAAGCCGTCTTCTTTACAATCTTCACACAACTATTTCCATTGCTGACTGTGTGTATAATTGAGGGCAACACCATTCATGCCTATAAGGAGAATCTGTGAGAACATTTTTTGCCTTTATTCCCATGTGTATGATTCATTGCACTGAGACTACAAAGACCTGCAAAAGGACAAAGAAATCAGAAAGGCGGTGGGATGCAGCCAGGAGCAAGCAAAGCTGACAGTGTTTTTGCCATTTGGAGCAGATACAAACACTTTTGCCATTCAATGTACGATGGCAAGTGTTTCAAGCAAACTGAGACCTTAAATAGGAGTTTTGTCCTTCACACATCTCCGAATAGAAACACATTTATTCAAAAACCTACTGTGTGGAAGTTTGTAGACTCTAAAAAGATTGTTGCCCTTGGTTTGGTATTGAATTGTACAAATGGACGTGTGGAGTTGATAGCAGTGAGAGGCAAACTGTGAACAAAAACATTACGGTGGCTGTTCATTTCTATTCAAGCGTGGACAATTTAAGTATGTCTTATAACTATTTCACATTTGTTAAAGGTTCAGTAGGTAAAATTGAGCAAAAAACACTTTTCTTTATCACAAGCCGTAGAATAGGATATATTTTACTGCCCAGCGGGAGTAGAAATATGTCTTCCGCCCACCAGACAAAGGAGACAACATCATAAAGAGCAGACGTCACGATGGCTGTGAAAAGAAAGACAGCCGACGGACAAACTTCATTTGTCACACAAAAAAGACAAGTAAAGAGCAATTACAAGAAGCTCATTTTGACTTTCAGTTTGTCTACTGGTTACTTGTCTTTGCTGTGTACGCTTATTCAAAAAAGTATTTCACCAATATAAAAAACTCTCGCATAAAACCAAGCAGTGTTTTTTTGCGGTAAAGGAAGGAGGGATATTTCAGCACTAGATAAATGGCAGGAAGTTCACCACAATTCATCTACACATACCTACACTGTTTTAATACAAAGCTGGTTAAAAATTAGCAAAGAATCCCTTTAAAGTTAAGGATCTCAGTATATCTTCCAGTTTTCATTCAGGTATGGTGGGTTCCTGCAAATGCCAAAAGGATCACTATGAGAGACATTTTTTCCACAGATGTCTCATGTACTACTATCTGGATCTATTAACAGTTTTAGCAAATATGACAAAAATAATTTTATTTGATTTTTTAATAAAAGTTACCCACTGAGCCTTTAAAGTTGCAACAAAGCTCTCTTACAAGGACCCCTAAAAATCCTGGGACTACCACCCGTAAAGTATTTTCCTGAAAATCTGTGACTGACACTAGCTTCTTGATCATATGTAAGAGAAGTAAGAGGTAAGAGAAATAGTATTGGAAAAACAACACAATAAATGTTGCATCAGATTTCAGACTCCAGACATTAAGAAGCCAGAATGCTAAAAATGTAATATTGAGTAATTGTTTCCAGCATTAATCTCAGACACTGCCACTCTCCTCCTTCTAGCTGTTCGTGATAAAACCTTCATTCCCTCACTTCCTACTCCTCTGTTATTTCCTTCCCCCACCCCTCTCCACCCCTCCTTCCCTCTGGACAGCAAAAGCTCTTCTGTCTCCCTGAAGGTCTACTGTCAAATACCCGCTTACCTCGGCACTCTGGGCTGATATGTGTGTGTGTGTGTGTGTGTCCCTACAGCTCTACACCAACCGGCCCAGTACTCCACTGTGTCTCTGGGATTTGACAGTTTTACTCAACTCTGTCTTTAGGGAAACACACACTAGGATGAGAGGGCGTGCACAGGGCTTACTGTATAGGGGGACGTGTGTGTGTGTGTGTGTGTGTGTGTGTGTGTGTGTGTGTGTGTGTGTGTGTGTGTAGACTGATGCATGTGTGTGTGTGTGTGATGGTGAAAGCTGGGGAACCCCCAGAGAGCTCACAGCTCAATCGCACACAGCAGGAGTTTCAAAAGTTTTTTAGAAGTAAGATCGCTCATGCAGAGAAAAAGGTCATTAAGGAGCACAAGTACCATGCAAGTATCAAGAAGACTGTAGATAATACATGGACTGTATATGAAGACAACTATGAGCGCTGTTTAATCACATAAGATTGCCAATGAATAAAGCCCTCAAACACAAATAAAAATAAAAAGGCATGCACAAATTATTATTTATATAAAAAGCAAAAAAAAAAAACAAAAACAAGAGAATAATTAGCAAAAAGGGAAAAAAGTAACAAAGTGAAAACAGAAAGATTTTTTTTTTTTTTAATGTGAATAAAATAGGGGATTGATAGATAGATTGAATTCATTAAAAATGTGAAAAAAATGAACCAAAATCTTATTTTTCTTATGCTTTGTATTTTTCTCTTCAAAAACCACAATGGCCCATTGCACCTTTTAAACAGTAGGGTAAATATTTTGCCAAATAAATAAAAATTTGTCAAGAAAATTAAATGTCATTGACAGTTTTCATAGAGTTTTTTTTATTTTTGCAGCCGTGCAGAGTAAGGGAATCCCCATCATATCACAGGTGATGATGAATAATAAAAGGCCTAAATCAGCTCAGATCAGCAAACAGAAGCAATGCACACTGTAGCTCCCACAGCCTTGACTGTGACAGTGTGTGTGTGTGTGTGTGTGTGTGTGTGTGTGTGTGTGTGTGTGTCTGTTTTGAGCAGGCCAGCTCTGTACCACTGTAAGTCAGTGATAATAATGGTGGGATAAATGTTCCATCCAGATCTGCCTCAAAATCCTTGACCCTTATTCCATGCAGGACCAAACACATCAATCACTGTAATTACATTCAGTGGATATTAAGATGAATGGTGGGAAGGTACTATGTTAAGATATTTATTGATTTTGATATAATGGCAAAATTAGATTACTTACTCACACATTCGTAGAGCTAATCGTGTAATGAGCGTCTGGTCACAATGCTGCAGTATCTCTCAGGCTTTCTGCTCCAGGACATACACTGTATCTAACCAGGCCAGACGCTCTCTGCTGCACATGACCGGATTAACCCGGCAGGCCACCCTGGGCCAGAGAAGAGCTCTGGGCCCCTATCGAACCACCAGTCCTCCAACTCTGTGCATTATGTATGTACCCTCTCACCTTCAAGTGCCCAGTAAGCAGAGTGCACACTGCAAACCTAACATGGTAGCTTAATTATATTTTGCCTGAGGACCCAAAAACTAACTCGGGAGTTAGAATAGCATATTACATTCCCCCAGGTGTCTTGATTTAAACCTGCCATAACCTTTTTCATGTAGACTCTACTCAATTCGAAGTCTTACAGTGACTGTATATATATATTTAGTTTTCCCTGATTGGAAAACGTTACCCTTTATGTAGAGTATTATGAAGTCACAGTGAAGTTGACCTTTGACCTCTTGGAATTTAAATGTCATCATCTGATCCTCCAAGACATTTATGGGAAATTGTCATATTAGAAAATTATTTCTTTTGTCGTGGCCAAAAACTTGTTTTGTGAGGTCAAAGTGAGCTTGCAAAACACAATTTAATCACCTCATTATTGTGCCAAATTTAAGGAAATAATTCCCTCAAGGCGTTCTTGAGACATCGCGTTCATTAGAATGGGACAGAAGGACGGTCAACCCAAAAACACAAATGCCTCCGGCCACGACTGTCACCGGCAGGGAGGCGTAAAAAGACCAGACTTATTGTTGTATGCCAACACCTCCTGGCACTCAAATCTGCCAAAACGCTCTGGAATAACAGCATGCAAAATAAAAAAAAAACCCAAAACCCTCCAGCCCACTATTTAACTGAATCATTTTACCCAAGACAAAGTAAACAAAAGTTATGGGATGTTATTCTGCATCCTACACACCTAGCACACCACATTGCCCTAAAACTATGCTGTTACATACTGCATGAGGTGCCACCAGCTTAGCATTGTGGCCATTAAAGTGAATATAATTAAAATATTTATTTATTTATTCACTGTTAATTATTCTTTAAAATTTGTTTCATTGCTGTTATTCTTATTTAACTTCTTATTTTCATTTATTTATTTTTTTAAAAAGTTTTTATTTTCCTCTTTATGTCTGGCTGTAAAGTTATTAATGACCCAGTGAGTGGGAAGCGGAAGGTTGGGTAGGAATTTGTTTCAGATGTATCAAGTTCAAGCTGTATTTGCTTTTTTGTGATTTATTTAGAAAATAAAAAAGACTGATTTAAAAAAAAACACACAAAAACACAAAAAACAAAAAAAGCTTATTATTTTCACAGGTGACTAAACAATGGTGTAAAAAATCTGATCAGCATTTGGGCTCTCAGCTTGCAAACATGACAAAAATAATAAAAAACACATATTTGTAGCATGGTAAGGACATTTAAAAGTGCTTTTATCATGCAGCTGTTACTGAATTAACTTCACATACAAGCATGTTTCTCACTCTCTTACTTTTCACAGTTGCACTTAATTTGCTGCTGTCCCTGCTAAAGGAAACATCCAGAATGCACTGCAAATTCAGCACCCTGACCCACATCCAAATCCACTTATTCATCCACAGGAGGCACCCAGCAGCTGGCTAGTTTTGCTCTTTATTGTTGGCTAACCAAAGCTGCCTTGCACAGTCTCACTCCTCGACTGTTAGCCACTGAGCACTCTCATTGCAGCCGGATAAAACAGCCAGTGTAACAAGGCCTTGAGGGCTGTGATGCTTTTAGAAAGTAGGCTGAGAGAGTTACTCATAATTTGGCCTTTGGAGCACTGAATTATGCAATGAGGTAGCTCATTTAACCTGTCTCAAGACAAACTGCGATGCAAGAAGCGATATGAGCTCACCACAGATGACTGTGATTGTTTTCACTTGTTTTAACATCGTCAGGCTAAATGAGACATTGACATGCTTGTTAAGTGCAACATTTTGCCGGAGTATCATGGTATTCGGTGCAAAGATGTTTGGAGGGAGAAAAAAAAAAAAAAAAGGGCTCACACTGAATCAGAGTTTTGCCTGGGGGGCACAACTGAACACCAGGCCCAGCTTTGTGTCTCTGTTTCATGCTAGCATTAAAAACACAGCTTGCCTCCTACCACAAAAACAAAAATAGATAGCATGCTAGCACGCTAACATTAAATGACCAGCCACCAAGAGACATGAGGGGGACCAGGATTAGCATGCAACCCTTTAAGTTCACATCTGAAACATTATGCTGCTAAAAATAGGTCAGAAGGTTGTTTAAACTCTGCTCCGTGGCCCTGGGTTCTTCTGCAAACAAAAGACGAAAGGACATTGTGATCCAGCATGGCCGCACCGTGTATTTGAACAGGCAAGGTACGCTCAGTGTGATGCAGAACATAATAAAGCACAGGCATGGTGGAAGCAGGAGGTGCACAGACCGCATACAGGATACATGTTAAAACCAAAAACAAGGAAAAGCATATCATCCACTGTACAACAGATATCAGGCCAACAATGCTCATAAAGGCAAACACAGACATGAAAAAAAAGAGCTGGCCAATTTTGTCACATGGATGCCTAAAAATGACCTTTTATTGAATTCTTCTTTTTAATGTTAAGAGTGAGTTAGTGGTTGTGGTAGAATTGTTTTGAAGTAAATTTTGAGGTCACTTAGAGCCTTGGACCAGATCTGCAACCTGACTAGGAAACATATTTAAGAGTAACTAAACCACTTTTTTTTTCAGTGAAAAAGAAATATATATGGGTATTCAGCCCAGTCTCATTCTGAAGTCATCACATTGTGACTTCAGCCAGTGACCGTGCATGTTACTGTTTTCAAAGTCTTTGATAGCCTAGCTAAAATATATCATATGTGACAAAAGAAAGATGAAAATAATTGATTTCATCTTCATTTCCCATGAGCCTCAACACTGCTTGAGACTGTTTTAATGGTACAGTGTTGGTACTTCTTTGTTTCTCTTACAGTAAATGCATTTTTGATCTCAGAGAGACTCCATATTAAAATGGCTGAAAGAAAAAGTTCTTGGGGGAATGGATGGAAACTGTAAGCAGCATGCTGTTCCTAATGAATACTTATTTGATCAACATTAAAAACTGCAGTCAAGCAGGTAGAAAAACACAGTATAAATAGCACCACAGAGGGATAATGTAATAGAAATAGAAGTATGTGTTTATCTGCCTTCATGTCTGACAGATGCACTCTCATGCACACACACATACATTCATGCAAACGCCCCCATCCCCAACATACGCACACACACACACACGCACACACGCACACAAGGTCCGTGCTTCAGTGAAGTTGTCGTCTCAGCACAGTTCTCTGACAGCCTTTGGTTGTCATGAAGATGATGAGGTCAGAGGTTTGGGGGCGGAGTTTGATCCTGATTGACAAAGACAGCCCTGACATAATCTCTACCAGTCAACCAGCCTCCCACTAGACCTACTGTGTGTGTGTGTGTGTGTGTGTGTGTGTGTGTGTGTGTGTATGTGGCAGGGCAAAAGACAGACTGTGTTCAGTGTGAGTCCATGTGTCTTTCTCTGGGATTGTGGCTGCGCATGTTCGTGTGTGTGTGTGTGTGTGTGTGTGTGTGGGCAGCTGTGTATGTCCAGGGTATATCATAGCAAAAGAGGTGAAACTGACAAAACTTGAAGAGACTTTTTGACATATATCTCTTTATATATGTGCACAGCCATCTATGTGTTTCTTTGGGAGATAAAGCTATAGTGAAATGGAGGAGAGACAGATATATTTTGACAAGAGATTCTGTCAATCTTTTCGTGAGACCTTATCTCCCCTCAGGATTCGCTCTGCCCATCTCTGTCAGAAAAACACACACTCACCAGACACTGGATCTGCCCAAATGCTTCTACTGTAAAACATGTTGGATGTCTATTTTTCTCAGGGTAGGGCAGCTGGTGAGGCGTTTCTACACTGTAATATGTAGGACTCTAACTTTAGCATTTTCACTTTATAATGAGATCATAAGCATGCTCATTGTGATACATTTGCATGATTAGAGCAAACAACCAAGACCAACCACTGAGAAGTCTCTATCAGCACCGCAGGCTGCTGAAGGAATCACTTTGAGCATGTTAAAGCTAAAGATGACAGCAGAGGAGGTGGGGTGACTGGAGCTAAGTAGGCTTATGGGAAATGTCTTAATTTAGAAAAACACCTATCATCTCCGCGATGGTCTTATTTGTTCATGGTAATTACATCTGTGCATCACACTTAATTAGAGAACTGATTTCTTTTCTTTGCAATGCAACACACATTTTCATTCTGGGATAGCCTCTTTACAAGAAGTACTTAAAAAATAGGATATAGACACATTAACCAGCAGTCAAAGCACAAACAAAAGAATAATTAAACAGAATTAATCAAATAATACAATTTAATGCTGAATTAAATACAAACAAGCACTTTCCCTCAACTCCGGAAAACGTTAGTTAATCTAATAGTATTGTAGGAGAGCTTGTAGGAAAAATTACAGACCTAAAATAACAGACAAATCAAATGTTGTCAGCCAAGGTTTAAAGCCATGCTAGCAGCTCTGTGAGGCTGTACTTTGGCACAGCAGTGCTTTGAGCTAATATATCATCATGCTTATATAGTATATTTACAATAACTATTCCAACATGCTGATGTCTAGCAGGTATAATGTCGTCCTCGTTTAAGTCAAGTCAATGTTATTTATAAAGCCCATTATCACAAAACACAATTTGCCTCAGAGGGCTTTACAGCATATGACGTCCCTCTGCCCTTAGACCCTCAAACTCCCCAAAAACAACCCTGTTACGGGGGGCAAAAAATGGAAGAAACCTCAGGAAGAGCAACTGAGGAGCGACCCCTCTTCCAGGACGGAAGAAAGAGAAAGAGAGAGAGAGAAAGAGAGAGGGAGAGAGTTTACCATCCTGGTTTATCATGTAAGCATTTTATATGCTAATAGGCAACACACATAAGGTACAGCTGATGTTGATGGGATTGTTATTATTTTTGTAGGTATTTCACTGAAATTTGACCTGGTGATTGTTCCAGACAGTGGCGTCGTCCATGGCTTAAGTCCCTAATGTTTTATAAATAGCCCCACATACACTAAATACAGTTTTCATAGATAGCCTAAGAATAGGCCTAATAATAAAAACACACCCCAGATAATAATCTGCCATTGCAATATTACTTGTACTTGAATAAATGTACTTAGTTTCATTCCACCAATGTTAACATACATACATGCATTTAACCATTTTTCCAACTCTAGTCAGTACATGTTTAATGATAGGATTAATTTGATAGGAAGTAATTTGTACTCAATATGAGTTATTGACAACTTGTTCTCATCACAATTGAGAATTAACAGTTATTTCAGTTCATCCTCAGGGAACATAAATGTGTGTGCCAAATTCAAGAGCAATCTATTCAGTAGTTACTGAGACATTTCCCTCAAAACACAAATGTCAACCTCTATGTAAAAAAGTCAGGGGTTCTCAGGAGATCAACAAAGTCATTAGCATTTATGCTCTGGAAACAAGGAATATCCGTATCAAATTGTGTACCAGTCTATTTGGTAGATATTGCGATATTTCATTTGATAAATCAAAAGTTTTACTGACTGGTGATGCTAGATGAAAAGTCAGGGGATCACTACAGTCAGGATTTATCATCTGGGGGCCATGAATGTCAAATGTCATGGAAAACGTGTTGATGTATTTCAGTCGGAAACAATTGGGTGGAACGACCAAAAGACCAATTTCAGCCATGCTGTCAGTATGGAATTTATAAGCTGCAAAACGTAATAAAATAACATAAATGGATACATTGATAAAAGTACAAATAGCTTTCTCCATGACAAGTGAGCAATCTATCTACTGTGGAAAACTGTGGGATAAAGTCAGAAGCAGCTTGGCTGATGCACTCCTCAAGCAATTATATCAGAAGTCTGTAACACACAAACACATCCACATTGAGATGTCACACACACAGAAACACTTGTGTAATGTGTAAAACAATATGTGCCTCTCTGCTTGTGTGCATCTGAGTGTGTGCGTATGTGTGTGTGGCATATAAAGGCTGACACAGGACTGCATTATTCACTGGATGGAGATCAGTTTGACCTCCAGGTTGACCTGTTTTTTTTCAGATCTGGCACATCCTACACACGCGTGCACACACACACGCACAAATATATAACTAAACTACACTCATTGGTTTGACAGAGACACAAATGTACTACGCTGATGAAATGTTTGTAGTTATGTGTAAATGTTTGTGTGTGTGTGTGTGTGTGTGTGTGTGTGTGTGTGTGTGTGTGTATTTATGAAAGCTGATACCAAAGCTGTGTGGTCTCAGCAGATCAATATTGTTATTCAAACAAGCAGGATGAGACTAGAAAGCAGTCCTTCTCTCCCTTTATTTCTCCTTTACTCTCTCCATCTTTCTCTTACCCCTCTTCTCTCACTGTTCTTCCATTCAGCCTTCTCTGTTTATCCTTCTGTCCTCCCACATTCAATCCTCCATTTCTGACTTGTCCTTTTCCTGAACCTCCATCCCTCCTTTTCTCTGTCTTAATTTTCTCTCTCCTTCTCCCCATTCTCTCTATGCATCCTCGCCCCTCTCTTCCTCCCACAGCTTTATCCTCCTCCATATGTCCTCCCACTTCCTTCCACATCCATTCCCTCTTTCCATCTTTCCCTCATCACCCCATCCTCCTACCTTCCCTCCATCCATTTCTCTCTTCATATCTCTCCATGTTAGCCCAGGGCAAAACTAACGTTTAAATCCACCAGCCACTGTTGCAGCCTGCACACTTGGCTTAGCATACATTCCAGTAAAAAAAAGACGACGCAAAGAGATAAAGATCACAAAAATACCTTTTGAAGATGCAATCCGCTCCTGGATAAAAGGTTTAAAAAAAAAACAAAAACTTTTTACTCCCTCCCATGGGAAAGCTGAGTGGCTAAATCTTGAAGTGTGGAGTTCTGAGGTCATGACCAGGGCAAACCAGTGGCTAACAATGGAAAGCCAGCTATGAAAGGACAACATGTAAATCAGACAGCTCTACTATTAAAAGAAACATAGTATGATGTCAGTGATATCCTGTCTGGAAAACTGCAAAGAGAGCCGCTCTGATGTCAGGGTCAATCAGGCCATACCAATAAAAGTTCAAGTTAAAACTGCGATATGTTCATCAACACATAATATGAAATCTTCCAGCTGAATGCAAGGTCTGAAATACTTAGAGCTGTCAGTTTACATAAATTATGTGTCTTGTTTGATCATAACTCTTGTAACCATCATCTTTAGTGGGTGTTTCAGAGTCACATGAGGGCCTGCAAGCAAGGTTTTATACTTTTCAAGCATAACATTCTAGAAGAAAACTATGATATTACAAGTGTTTTGTCTTTTACAAACTTGTATGAGATGAAATAGGATTTAAGAACTTAAAGAATTAAATCATAACTTACATAATCAAAACACTGCAAGTAAACCAAACTTTTTTTCCAATTTCAAACAGGTGTCTGATGAGGTTAAATGAGCCACAATTCCTGCTGTTTGGTGAAAACTTTTCAACACAACAAGCAGTAAGAAAACTTTCAACTTTCAGCAAAATTACCTCAGACTGATGGAGTTTTCACTGCCTGGCACTGAACTCCTGACATCCTCTCAGGGAGGAAGCGTATAGGGTTTATCTTATTACAAAGGCTGCATTTTCTGCACTATGAAGCATCAAAAGATCATCATAGAGATCTGATAAGTGTGAATGACAAAATGAAATATACTATGGTGAAAATGACTATTCCACCTTTTGTGCATATTTTACAATTGAAGGAAAAGTAATAATCCACTTCAGGCAACTGTTTGGGCTGAAGAATTTCTATATTACAAATTAGCACCTTGTGGAATGAAATGAGAAGAAAGAAAGTGCCTCATGCTGCTGTCTATCTTGTGACAACACAAACCTCATGTTTACATGATGGATAAATGAAACTTACAACAAAAGTATGTTACAATGTACAAAACTTAAACCTGTTATGAAATATAATGTGACCAAATAAAACTGTAAAAACTGGAAAAAAAATCCACAGTCTACATAAGTGAAATAGTAACAGATCTTACAGTTAAGAATATTCCTATCCCTTGTGGAAGCTCTTTATTCCTTATAAAGTTAAACAAAAGGACATACAACCTCTTCTTTCAGACAGTAGAGAAAAAAAACAACCATTTTCAGGGACCGATGCAGCTGTTAAATACAGAGGGCATGGGTTGTATATTGTGTGGGCTTGAGAAATCAAGAACTTCATGCCTTTGTCCTGCAGGTTCGTAAGTTTCTTGCAGGGAACATGGTAGGTCATTCACCACATGAGCTAATATGAGTATACTGTATGGGGTCACCACTATATAGGCCAATATGGACTCAGATTCATTATTTATAGCTGCAGCTTCCAGTTTGCACGACACCAGGCCAAGTAGGTGAAAGTATATGAAGATGATTCACATGAGCACCTGAGGGAAAAATACATATTCATACAAACATTTTGAAAGTATCTTGACTCCCTTTACACCTTGCAATAAAATGTTTTCTAGGTGGTCAGATTGCAATCAGCAGTGGAACATGGAAATAAATTTGTAAATGCTCCCAAAACCCATTAAAGACAATGTGTTATCGGATCAGTCAGACCACCTTTGGAAGTGGACAGAGATGCTTTTAGACCACATTGAACACAATGTTTGGACTGCTGGGCACCATAGACTTTGGATTGCAATATGGACATACTAGGTGTATATGTAATCAGGATAAATAGTACCTAAATGCAATGTGGATACAAGACACAGTTTAATACAAGGTGTAAAGGGGGTCTTTACTTACAGCTAATGGGAAACAATGCACCATGTCCAAGAATCAGAGTGAGGATATGCTATAAAAGGTGGAAGCTCAAAAAGCCAAACATCCCAGTTTTATTGTCTTTTGAACTAGTCACTACCACCTGCTTTATATGGTGCTGGAGAGAGATATGAGGAAAGACTAGAGAGTGGGTGGCAGGAAGTTATGACTAAATGGTTCGAGGTTGCAATAGAAATGTCAAGACTCATCACTAGACAGCCATTAATAGCTCATACAGACAAATTGTAAAAAGGCTAGACTGCAAATGAGATCCTCAGAGCTCTAATGGACTGTAGGTGTGATGTAAAAGGAGGCATCCAAAGTAAACCTTTCAATTTAAAACTGGAAAAGTTAAATATGTGTAAAATGTTCTTGCACCCTTGAAAATGGAACACAATGGTCAGGTTAGAGTCCTTTGCTAATTTAGTATAAAAAATTAGACCTTTTTTTCATTTTGAGTTGCCATAGTAGGAAAGGTACACACACATCTAATGAAATTAACAATGGCTCCCTTTTATTTAGGTGCCAGAAAAAACCCAATATAATAGCAAGACCCAGGAACTAGAACACTTCCATGGAAAGCAGCTACGATGAATGTTATTAGGTACACCTGTGCTCGCTGAATCCTAATGTCCACCCTGAGAACATTCTACAGAGTCTTTAGGTGTGATCATGACACTGGCATCATCTACCATGACTCATTTCTCCTCTCAACTACTTTAGTTGCACCTGTTCAGAGTTCCCTGCTTATCTGGCTACCTGACTACCAGCCGCTGTCCTGCACAGCTGTTCTTCAGTCAGTAAGTAGAAATTAATACAGTTCACAATCAGTGAAGTGAAAATCCACCAATTTTACACATCAGTTTAGGCTTAGTCCATTCTGACAATGTTTTTTTGTTTTTTTTTTAATGCTGATTATTGTATGCAATTTGGCAAACAGAGTTTACATACAGGGTTCTAGGTCACTGGAAAACTACTTTTTGTAAAACTTACTCCGGTGTGAAGACTTTCAGAAACTTTCTGAGTGTATGCCATTATATCCTTAGTGGGTTATATAACACACAAAGCACAAATTAGTTATATGAAGCCTATGTCCCATTGTCACGTCATGTATGCAACTTAAAATAACTCAACATTGACTTTTGGTTTCACATGGGACACAAATACCCATCTTTTGGGTCAAAGTCCTGTGTTATTTGACCCAACCACCACCCTGACAGCGTTTCCACAAAGACTCAGTTGCTCTTTATACTACATCACTGACTTCTTTCTTTTCTTCTTTCATATGAGGGCGCCTGCAGCATGTCGAAATTATAGCCTCCAGACTTAACACACACACCCACAGGCATGTGCGCACAAACACACACACGCACACGCGCGCACACACAAACACACACACACACCAAGTCATAATAATGCCTAAAATGCTGTATCAGACTATACTGCCACTTATTTGAGACATACAGTAATTTCAACACTATACCAGTCACTGGTAAAATTATTCTGTATTGCATTACAATTTTTATGCAGGGAGCGCGGAGAGAAAAAAAAGTTGCACAAGCACTGTTTTGTGATGTGACCGGAGTTGATAGGAATCCATTAGTGAGGACGTCATGAGGTCTGGACCAGAGTCGCCCACAGACACACAGCAGTCAACGTTAGTCATCGTCATACATGACAAAATAAACAACGCAGACGGGACTTTGACACAAGTCATCACTCCTGAGAGAAAACGCAAGAGCTGAGAAAGAGGATAACAACACTGCAAGGGGTTAGAGGTTCAGTCCCCCATACACAGCAAGGTATTAATAGCTCCGTAGTTCCCACAGCCATCATCCCTGCTGTAAGGCAAAGGCACTTTTGATACAAACCTACAGCAAACAGCAGAAACTGAGAAAAAAAAAAGAAAAGTCATGTCAGGTAAGGAATTTTCTTTTAAGACCATGACAATTCATTATATTGATGTAAACACATCATGAAAAATGCAGTGTTGTCTCAGGGTTTAGGAGGACAGGAGATAAAGTACCTTTTTTATTTTTCTCACATGATAGTAGGAAGTGAAAAAATCTTTTTAAGTCAGTGGAAGGCATTTATTTAAAGGGTCTTGGAAAGAAAAAAGATATGAGACAAAAAAATCCTTTAAAGTGAAGAAGAAAGATCAGAGTAAGTAACTGTTCACGAGTGATTGTTTTGCTGTGATAGCTGCTCTACAGCTGTTTTTGCGTGCTCTATCTATGTGTGCATAAGTGAGCATTTGTCTCTCTGAAAGGTTATAGAAGTACGTGTTTAGAGAAACTTGCCTGCGCAAGACGGGTTTTGCTGCGACCTCTGTGTCCTTCTCTGACCAGAAATGACTCAGCAAAACATCTGGGACAGCTGTAAAAGCTCTCACTCTCTTTTCCTAGTTTTGTCACTGTGGGGTGAAGCAGGACGACTTTTTTTTTTCTATTTAGAGGCCGTCGTAAAACAGAAAAACCTTCACTGAGTGTATTCATACACAGCGAGACGGTTTTACTCGTAAGACCATGTGCATTTCAATACTACATTTGTGACCTTTTGAAAGAGCGATGAAAGAAAATACTCCTTTTCAGAGTTTTACATTCTAGATAATTATTTTCATGAACCAAAGAGGAAATCAAATTTCCAACAGGATACTCAGGTTAACACATATTGTGTTATTGGCCAACACTGAAAACAAAACAAGAGCAAACTATGCGTGTGCCTTTTAAACTATGCGTGCCCTACAAAACATGAACAATGGAGGCAATAGCAGCTATAATTTACCATACAAAATTAATTTCAACATAAATGTATAAAATTAATGTTGGAGTAGAACAGGGGATGAGTAGATCTATATTGCAAACACGTTTTTTTCTATAAAGATACTCTGTGTATGAAGTATAAAATACATGAATATTCTCATAATAAATATCAAAAACTAGTAGGAAAAAAATGAGAAAACAGAACTTGTACAGTAAAAAAATATTATTAACAGAGAACATATAAAATATACTTGTCTTAAGGAAAATGATGGAAAGGGGTTGTCTATCTATTTCTGTAATATTAACACTTCACTGAAATAATAGTATTGTTTTATTATTTTTTTTGCATAATTGTCATTTATTTATTCTATCAGTTATGTCAGCACTGAGTTCAAAGCCCCTAATTCTTTGTTTAAGTATGAAAATATACATTCTAATTATAAAGACAAGAAACAACAAATCTCAACAATGAATAGTGATTTACACAAATATGTACACATGCAAAAAAAAAAAAAAAAAAAAAAAAACATTTATATCCAAATCTATTTCCAAAGTGATTTCATCTCTACTCTTCACATTTTGCAGTTTGGAGAGAAGCCCCAGCATTACTAAAATGATGCTGGAGGCAGCCTTTTGCACTGTATCTTGAGGGTCAGCAGAAAGAAGGGTGGTTGGGTGTAGGCAACATACTTCTTGGTATTGCTTGGGAAAAGCTTTTGGCTGTTGCTTCAAAACAGTTTTGAGTGGCGCAAATACTGTAGTCGATGTATGTTGGTCTTAAACACTGGCCTCCTAGGTCAAGGTCCTGTGTCTGTTGAACCCATCCACCTCCAATCCCACCCACCCTGAATGGACCTTTGCTTTGAGCTTTTAATAATGACGTGGATGGGTTTACATTTTTGGAAAGCCCGGTGCATCTCACACAGATGCTAAATCACGATACAGCCCAAGCGGTGTATTTTGATGACCTGGGGGTGAAACTAGGCTGCTGTTTCAATGCTAAATGCATTTTTGCACTGCATGGATGTATGCACTGTATCTTTCTGCCTATTATCTGTTCATATCTGTCTCCCTATCCATTTATGTATTGAAACATTCTGTTGAAAATTATATTGCAAATATTTTTGCCAGGTTTTGAAAACATCTTTTCTTGTCATGGCAAAAAGGGCCACTATGCGGGAAGAGAAGAATGACATCACAAACACACAGCGTACAGAGCTCCGCCAACTACTGATATTTCTATCTGAAACAATATTGCCAAAGCTGAATTCAAAAACCAACAAAGAGCAGTTTATACATCCACATCAAACTGAGATGATTACTCAGCTGGCATGAAAACTCCTAAGTCTTTTACACACACAAGCCAAGGACACACAGTGTAACATAAAAGCAGACCTTCACAAGCACACGAGTACAGTCAACTAACACTCAACAAACTGAATATACTGCACCCATATACACCACTGTGAAGCTTATATCTGAAAGCTATGAAAGAAGTGTTTTTGTGTGACACTGTTCTATGGGAGCATTGTCTATTCCAGTCTTGTGTGTGTGTGTGTGTGTGTGTTTGCATGGTGACTCACTGTACAACAGGTGCTGATTACACCTTAAAAAAAGTGATATTTAAGATTCTTCTCCTCTCTCTGAAACACCACCACTTCCATTTGCCAACCGTCTCCTCTCTAGTTGTGAATATTAAATAAAGCATAGGTGGCAGAGGAGCGGGGAGCAGTTCTCAACGTGCCCTCTGCAACTGTCACACAATGCTTGAAAAATGACGCGGTTCAACAGAGCGTTTGTGACCCTAATTATAGAGGAGCCTTGATGTACGTGCTGTTTGGGAAGTCTTTCAAACTTGGTGAAAAACAGCACTAAGTGCAGTCAAAGTCATCAGAGAGAGCCCGACATTGCCAGAGGTGCCGAATCAACGGAATGACCTCCACTCAGCGCAACTGCCGCCATCAACAAATATCAATGACTTTTCTCAATGATTAAAATCATGATTATAAAACAAATGTCGCGATTCGAAGCCTGTTTGATAGGATTTGATTCAGCCGCAATAAAGATCTTACGTTTTTATTCTTTTTCTATTTCCATTTAATTATATAATAATATTTTAAGTGAATTTTCATGTCAGATAATGACATTCAAATGCCCCAAATATGGTGTCGGCTGCCATACTGAAAAGGATAGCAAACAGGCAGCGATGCACTGGGTAATATTTCAGCCAATCCCAAGGAAAAAGACTTTTTTTGAAATGTTGGTATTTTCAGAATTATAGGTCCATGTCCCTGTAAATGAAAAAGGACATAGCTTCAGTAGCCAGATATAACCAAACCTATCTTGCGCATTGCCAGTGCTGAAGGAATCCATAATTAAAAGTACCACAATCTGGGCTTAAAATGAAAGCGGAACATGCCTTTACATGCCTAAAAACTTCCCATTGAAATTGAATCAGCCGAGTCAGGTTTAAAAAGCTTTTAAAAACCCACCTGTGCAGACTGGCATTTGTATAACTTTGTTTAATATGTATGTAAGTATGTATATGTATGTGGCGGCATGTGTGTATGTATGTATGTATGCAGGTATGTATGTGTGTATGTATATGTGTATATATGTAATTATGTGTGTATGTGTCTATATGAATGGATGTGGAAATGTGCATATGCATATGTATGTATATATGTGTATGTGTATATGCATATGTGTGTATAGGTATGTATAGGTTTATGGATGTGTATATATAACATTTTTATTTCATTTTCTGCAACTGATGTTTTACTTTGTTTTCTCATATTTTATGGTATTGTATTGTGAAGCACATTTTGACTCTAGTTAAGAAAAGTGCTAGAGAAATAAAGTTCATTATTATTTTTATTTACATTATTTCTCTAGCACTTTTCTTAACTAGAGTCAAAATGTGCTTCACAATACAATACCATAAAATATGAGAAAACAAAGTAAAACATCAGTTGCAGAAAATGAAATAAAAATGTTATATATACACATCCATAAACCTATACATACCTATACACACATATGCATATACACATACACATATATACATACATATGCATATGCACATTTCCACATCCATTCATATAGACACATACACACAGTAAACAGAGGATAGAGTGGCACAGGGCGAGGACAAGAGTGTATAGTAGCATATGTTTAGAGTAGTTTTAGAGTATCATAGTGATATTTGAGTAATTGACTTCTTATGTATGAATGAGGGGGGGTTTGAGACACACAAAAGGTTAGTATATATAATCTATTTTATATCTTCTAACTTCATTCTGCCTAGCTAGGATATTATTGTCTGTGGCGTGTTGTTTTCTCATATTTTATGGATGTGTGGGGTATTGTAAGCACATTAATGACTCTAGTACACGGGTGGGGGCGAAAAGGCGGGGCGAGGAGCCGTGGAGAATAAAGTTCAGTATATTATTATTATATCTACATTTCAGAGAGCTGCAAATAAGGAGTATTTGTGCTGAGAGTTGGAATCAGATTGAGATGGGAGGATAGGGAGGATCAAATAGGGATATCTTATTACAGTGGAGTATACTGACTATGTAGACAGTGACGAGAGACACAACATCTATTAGGGAGTGATTCACACAATAACTCTACAACTTTCTTTGCTACACAACACATGATTGCACAATATTGATTTTGATCGCGCTGCACACGCACGGAGCATTTCTCAGAGGTATGTGTTTTCTTATTATACTATTCTATATCAGAGGCGCTATTACATACTCGTACATCAATTCTGTATTATGCTACTATATCTTAGTATATATTGTGGTGCTATCTCTGAGTAATAATGACACAATCGAGTTGTTAGATGGATAGATCTGATACGGGGATTTTTGGTCTGTTCAGTACTACTATTCCTACTGTTATAATTATTATTATTATTATTATGCACTTAGATTAAAATCACCCTGGGTCATTTGTATTTCTCTAAGCCAATCACGATTATGTTTAGCCAAGAATGTAGTAATGGTGCCCTTGCAAAATAGTGTTGGGAGGGAAGCTGTTTTGGTGGAAACAAGGGTCAGTCTAAAAATCATCGCAACTGTGCTCCAATTTAAAGTCCAACAGCTTCAGGTCAGTTCAGGTCATCCTCCCTTCCTGTCCTTTACCCCCTTAAGTCCTCTCACTTTTCTCTCAGATCCTGTTACTGTTTGATTCAACTGACCAAAATCATCAAAACCCTCTCTGTTCCCCATTTAGGGTCCCAGAAACAATCAATTTAATAATTTGTGTCAGTACCAGAAGAAGAAAACTGTATCAAGACTCAAACCTAGACTACATGACTGGAGAATATGTGGCATTTTTGTAGGATACTGCGTTGCCTTGTCCCTCAAGGCTTTGGCCATTCAAGATTTCCACAGCACATCAACAACATAAGCAGCTTTACACTGACAGCAACACCAAAAGTCTTCTTAGCCTGATATTCAAACATTGGGGAGCTCAAGATATTGACAAATGGTTTGATAACCTAAATATGTTGGGTGAAGTCAGGATGTATTTCTCCATAAAACAACATATTACTCTCTTTTTTAAACAGAAATCTGACTTTCCATGACAACCCAGGGTAAATTATGCCAATAGAGCTGCTTTCGTTTTATAACATGGCTTGACATGACCGTTCCCATGGAAACAAAGTCAGAGCCACCATGTGCTCGACTCATGGGGAGGTGAAATGGCTTGCCATCAATTTGTTGCTGGTTGGCCTTTTTTGGATAAGTGACCCTTCCTGTTGCAATGGACTGCCTTGGGCTATTCAGGGATTCCCAAACTTTCTTATCTGATCTGGACTGTAGGCAACCTTTCGTATATCTATGATGCGCACCCTTTAATGTCTGTATGAGACACACAGCTGTCTCCTGGGAGAAACTCATGGCACCCCTTGGTTAAAGTTGGCAAACAGCTGGGGTTAGGTTTAGGCAACCAGGCTAACTGGTTAAGTGTAGAAAAAAAAACACTGTGTTTTGGGTTAAAATGAGTACATAGCATGTCATAAATAAATCCCGTTAAAGACGTAAGTACATCACGGACAGTCATAAGTTCCGAAACATTACAACAGCATTAAATTAATGTTGTTTAAACTAAAAAAATTAACAGCACTGGCTTCTGGTTTTACACAGGACATGAACAGCAGTCTCCTGGCTTAAAGTCTGTGTGTGCTTGACCACCATCCTTACAGCCCGCCCTACACGGGCATTCTGACTTCTTATACTACATCAGTTACTGAGTCTTCAATTTTCCTGCAGATTGGTCAACACTGTAATTAGTTGTAAGCCCAGTGTGTCTTATAGAGACATTTATGGTGCTTTTGGCATCGAGAGGTCTGACAATGCGTTGATTTTTGGTGACTTTACACAAAAAGGGTGCAATAAGTGTCTGAAGTGTATACAGCTCTTATTGGTATCACAGTTTGCATTGTTCTGAGACTTCTCTGAGACATGAATAAAAAGAAACATAGCTGCCTCCATCATCAAAAAGTAAGATTTTTTGAGAATTTTAACATTAATGCATTGCATTCTAGGAAGTATTTGATAAGCCAATAATCTGTCTCAATGACTTAAATGACTTAAGTATTGTTTTTTTAAAAAAGGAAATTTAATCAACTGAACTCATGATTGTCAGTTCTGAAAGTGAGAATTAAACAATATAGTCAGCTATGTCAAGGAATATATGTTAGTATTTTATATTAGTTATTTGTGGTGTTTGACACCATAAATAGAGAGCTTTTTGGCTTTTTAATTTAAATTTTAGACCTATTTTTTTCTATTTCTGTTCTATTTTTTGATCTCTTAATGAATTTTTATACAGCCTTGATTCTCATTTCTGGGACCCGGGGTCTTTCGGTCTAAAGACTAAGACTAAATCTAGAATCTCTGCAAAAATTAACACTTTTACATTGCACACTGAAACAGGATATAGCTTCACCAAAACAAAGAGTAGGCACACATGTACTTAAAATATCACCATATTCTATAATGACGAGTTACTTTAACCCAAACCAGTGAAAAGCAGACCCACACCAAAAGTTGGAGTTAAAGCCTGCAGGGGTGGGTGACGATGTAAAAACACACCTGCAGTTTCAGTACTGAACTTATAATTTGAGTCTGTGAACCCAAGCTGGCCCTGTGATTTGTGTTTTTGTCCATCTCACACATTTCTCTCTCTCTGCTGTCAAAATGAAATTACAACTTAACCGCACTCTGAATATAAACAGTGTCGGCCATATTCATGCAAACTCTCAATTACGAGGATCGAGGCAGTTTTCTAATTTCTGCTGTCCAGGCACGTAACACAGAGACCCTCTATCAACTACATTGTTTATCAGACATGTGTACGGATCTATTGTGACAACTGACATTAACACAACCACCGACCCTGAGAGTTTTCTACCTCGCATGCATTTCTATTTTACGATATGTGTCTGATTTTCTGTTTCTTCTTTGTCTCTACAGCCGTGTCCATCAGCGGTATACTGACTTTTAATATCTGTTTTCTAACCAACTGATGTGGAAAACAGCATCACGAGGAGATACTGTTGACGCTTTCTGTAACGTTCTGAGATTCACTTGAGTTCAAACTCATCTGCCACCCTATTTTCAGTCATAAGCTGCATGACAATTTATGTGACTAATAAACACGAGCCATTGCTATAAACATAGCTGAACCCAAAGGGGATCCAATATTGGAAAAGAAAAACGTGTGGATCTCTCAACCAATTCACACCCAGCCACCAACTCTAATCCAGTCATATAAAGTTTCACTGTCACATGTGCAATCAACAATACAGCTCCAGCTATGGATTAAAGCATATAAGAACTTACTACATACATATGATACTTACAACCATGGTAAAGTAACAAACTTTACGGTGGAAATTAATTAGAAAAAGTTTAATTCCGTTTTTTACTACGCTGCTTGTATTTATATGTGTAGCTGCAACGGAGAGACTAATTTCTTATTTTAGCGGTGACATCATAGTGTCAACAGCCAATCAGAGTGCTTGATGCACAAAGAAGACAAAGACTTGTTTGATTTTAAACATTTTTTAAAAAAATATGTAAAAAAGAGTGTGTGGAGTCTCTTCTAGGCACCATAGCAGGGAGATGGCTCACAGTGGTTTCTTGTTCCTGTTTTGATGACCAAACTTGAACTATCATCATCTTTCCATGGTCTGCAACTCGCAACAACTGCTTTAACCCTTTGAAACCTGGATCAACATCACTTTTTCTTGTGCTGCAATCTGTCACCTTTCACAAGTATTTAATATTGGTTGGAATATTGTTTTTTTTTAAATTATAATTATTTCAAACACAGGTGTTAATCAAGTACTGATAATCAAATGTTAATAAATTGAAGTCAGACTGTTGTGCTGCTGCTTTTAAAAAGGGTTTTCTTGAAAGATGCCAGTTGTCCATAAAGCATGCAATGCATTGTGAGGTCATCAATATTTCATCTGCAACTGTGTGGGAAACACACAACATAAGACAATCACTGCAAAAGCCCAAACTGTGAGAATTAAATCAGAAATTTGCTTAAAAGCTGCGATTTGTATTGGAAATCTGTAAGGAAATTGCAGGCCATTAAGATATATCTGCTGTATGTGAGTCTCAAAGTGTTAGCCAGTGGGTATTGCCTTGCATGCCAAAAGGGTCAGAAACTCCAGCATGCCTTCCGGCCAGAGGCTAATAGTCTATGCATGAGTCAGCAAACCCACTCAATGAAACACTGCGAGTAAATCCTGTGAGCATTTCTGACACCATAAAACTCAGCATATTGTGATGCAAGGCCGAAATGTGTGAAAAGAGCCGGTTGCCAGGTCAGGCTGAAAATAGCACATATAAGCAGCAGGAGAGTGATGGATGGGGTTGTTTTGGGCAACACACATCCCTGTTTGCTTTTGTCAAGTGACTGTCATCTCAACTTTATGCTGTGATGGATATGATAATGTGGGTTTGTCCTTAATTACAAAAATTGATGTGGCATAACCTTTCCAGCTTCATTATGTATGGAAGCCCCTATCTGCCAGTGTGGAGAAAAAAAAAACCTGTGAGTCATTATAATGAGAAACTTTCTCAAAGAAATAAGTAAGCAACTCATAATAATGACTGAGTATCTCAAAAGAATAAGTTAGTATCTAAAAGTAATGAGAAACGTTCTGTAAATAGAGTTAGTATTTCAAAATAATGAGAAACTTTATCTAAAAAATTAGGTAATATCTAAATATTGTGAAATATTGAGAAAAGTTCATAAAGTGATGAAAAATTATGAACTTTCTCAAAACAATGACTTAGTATGTCAAAATAATGAGAAACTTTCTTAAAATGATGACTGATACAAAAAAATCTCAAAGTAATGACAAGCTTTCTCAAAATAATTTGTTAATATTTCAAAAATAGTGAGACAGTGTCTCAAACAATTATCATAGGTTTTGTCAAAAATAATGAGAAACTAACTTAAAAATGCCACAATCATGGAAGCCCATTTCTGCCAGTGTGATTTAAAGAGTCACCAGTTATTATGAGAAACATTCTCAAAATAATGGTCTCTAAAAAACTATGTTAATATCTCAAAATAATGAGCCGTCTCAAATGAATGATTTAGTATCTTAAAATAATGAGATGATGTCTCTAAAATTTATAAAAAGATTTCTCAAAATAATAAGGCAATAATTAACTATTTTGATTACTTCAAGATACTACATCATTATTTTAAAAAAACGAGAGTAATTTGTCAGTTAAATTGACTATTTTTTTTTTCTTTTTTAAATCACACTGGCAGAAATGGGCTTCCATAATTGAGGCATGCAAATGGTAAAAACAGGCTTTTTTTCTAGCAGTGACATTTTCTTGTTTTCACAGGCAAGAAATGACATTTGATTTAGTCATATTAAGTGCTAAAACGCTTTGTAATAGTTAGTCATTTCTCCATCAAAACATCCACTCACATTGACTCTTTTATTTTGTTAATTATTAAGATATTATTAGTCATTCATGTATTACTCATTTTTTAGTCACAGAGTTAAAATATTTATTTTCCCACTCTCTTATCCCAAACTTGGATAAGAGAGCTAGCACTGAGAAAACTGGCAAATGGATCAACTAAAATTACAAAATTTAGTATGGTAGTTAAAGAATGTAATACAAGATGCAGTTACTGATAAAACCTAAAAACACAAAGCTCGTCTCATCTTAAAGAACACGTTGTGCAACCCACCATATCTTGATTTACCCTCCATGTCCACTCTAAACTCCACAACAGCCACCAGCTATTTTCCAGGAATATCTGAATATGACCAAACCCCACTAACCTGTTTCAAACTGAGAGCTGAAAATTGTGTGTATTACATTGCAGTGGTTCTTGCATGCCAAAGGCCTTGCATGTTGTGGCTAACAGGCTATGCATGAGTGAATGAGCTGTTGTGTTGTGGCTTTTAGAGCTGGCTTTAACAGCAGGCTTGTAAACTTAGGTTGGCCTGAATAATCTGAGTGTCTATTGAGTCTCTTTCTCTCTCTCTCTCTCTCTGTCTGAGGTGAAATTTCTATCCAGGTATGCTTTTTTGTCACATAGATATAAATATATTTGTTAGATAAATAATGACAAAATGTCAAGGGCATGTGAAATATTATATATATGGTTCAATTTTAAGCCATTGCAGATTATTTTCCAAAGAAAAAAGCAGCAGGTGCATGTGTCTTTGTTGAAATTGCCTAAAATGTGGCCAATATTTTTCAGACTATGAAGAAAAAGAGCATATTGCCATATTAACAATGCAAATGACTTTTTTTTCTCCATCTGGAAGATTAGAGTCAGTCTCCCCTTTTGGTTGTTTAAATGATGCAAGCTCATCTGATTCACACTTTTAGTACATTTCATTGTCTGTCCAACTTTGCTGAAGAGTTAGACAGTAACAGATGGTTGGACTCGGAACATATCATTCTTACAGGGAGCTCTGAAGTGACATCGCACCCTTTGTCAACCATACTGGAGACTCTCCAGCTCTGTTACACAATCACAGTCAAAAACTGTGTGGATTTGATCGGGAAGTCTCTGCTTATATAATATATAATTGATTTTCAGTTTAGATAACAACAGAAATCAGTCACCACTTGCCGACATACTCAATGGCAACACTGAATTATTAGTTTAAATGGAGTAGAATGAAATAAAAATTCTCAACTTGAGGTTTGACCAGGGCTTTCTTGACAATGACAGCCTTTGTCTCAATGAGACTTTTACTGCTCACTAGACTTTTTTTGTCTACTTTTCCAAGGTTGAGAACTTAGCTTAGTCTTATCCTTCTCAAGTTACTAACTGCCTTCAGCATGTTATACCTATATGGGTTTCAAGACAGGTGACAATGAGAAACGTCTTTGCCGCAGTCTAATATTTATGACATCACCGCTTACACATTTTGGTAGTTAGTTTTCAAACTTCATGTGAGTTGTACCAGAGTACACACTACCTGAGACCACCTTCTCAAGTGGAAAGTGGCACAGATTAACAAGCCATGCCAAGGTATGGTATACACTACAGTGTTCAACCTTTTAAAAAACTAGACTTTGGGCCCACACGGACTCAGATCTGGGCCGGGGTCCCTGATGGGCAGTTGCACATTTAAAAGGCAATAAATGGTCTAAAGGTTTGTGCTCTCACCTGTTTTATAGTTTGCTGCCATGATGTTTATTTAAGTAATATATCCCCTTTCTCGTAAAATTACAACTTTATTCTCATAATGTTACAACTTTATTCTCAGAAATGTTTTTATTCTCATAAAACTATGACTTTATTCCCATAAAACTATAAGTTCATTCTCATAATTATGACTTTATTCACTTAATATCATGAGTTTATTCTCAAAAGTCTAACAAAATGTGTTTCCCTAAGATATCACATTCGCACAAATGTGATGGATGCAAGATCACAGGGACCTTGCCCTTTGAAACCTGACAACCAAAATCTAATCTTTTCATCTTTGAGTCCAAGTAGACATTTGTGTTTAATTTAAAGAACTTCTGTCAAGGTATGAAAGATAAATGTATGATATTATCAAGAATGGTCCAGACAGACCACCCGAAAACATAAAACATTTAAAAATAAGAAGCAGTCCAACAAGACTAGCTCACAAGACAAGACTTTACTGTGTGTGAGAGGCCTCAAACCAATACCTAACACACTAGATACACACAAACCTGCTTTTACCTTTATTACTAAAACAACCTGGATCTACACTGGCTCTGATAAAACTGTATGTAGCAATTGTTTCAGAATTGAATCCAGCCCCTGGATTCAGTTCACACAGTCTCAGACCCTCCTATCTCAGCTCATGGAAATGTCCTGGCTGTGCTGCGTTGCAATGTGTGGCAGTCTCCCCATTGATAGCTGACTGAGATCAACGACATCACTGTTATACTGACTCGAGAGACCTTGATATGATGCATGGGCCTTTCGGTGTGTGCATGCAGCCCTGCGCGTGTGCTCGCATGAGTGTGTGCGTGTGGGTGCTTGCAGAGGCTAATTCATAATGATGACAGGATATATTTCATCATATCTTCACACTCAGTCATCTTTACCAAACAGCAGGGAGGAGAGGGAGGGGTGGGGGGGTGGGGGGATGGGAGAGAGGCGGAGAGGCGTAAGATTGAAAGAGATGAAGGTAGAGCCACACAGAGGAAGGAGGACGATGAAGCACAGCAGGAGGGATGAGATGGGCATGCTAATTTAACTCTATCATAACTGTGTCTTGGGGAATAATGAGCACATTTGTATCGTGCCAGTCATCTTACACCAACAATTACACTATATTTGCTATTTGTCATTTCTGCCAGTTTGCCAACAATTTCCCTGAAAGCATGTATACTGTATAGCTGACATGAAGTTTTTCTATTTCATAAATAAATCATGTTCAGGCGGAAAACATAGACTTACAACGCACTACAAGTTACTCGAAATACAGTCCAAAAATAAAGAATACCTCTTCACATTATGCAAGTAATCAGATTTTCAGACCATCATATCTACAACAAAATTCATACATTAATCCCCAACCATATAATATAATTTATTTCACTATGGAGTTTAAAGTAAGGGCTAATTAAAAAGCCCAGCTGCCTCAATTTAAACTCTTTGCAGAAAAAGTCAGCTAAGGTCAACACATCAAAATCAAGTACCCATTAACATTTTTGCAGCATCTCTGCTGCAAAAAAAATGATCAGGGTTTTGTGGAAGCATTTTTATGGAAAAACTGACACTCTTTAGTCATAATATTACATACATTACTAAAAATACTAGAGCTACAGGAAGAAGATTAGTTCTTTAAGAAATGTTGCATAGTAAGTTTGCTTTTTCTCACTTTTTTTCTTTTCTCTGCTGGTTATCTGGCAAAAGTCCAGGAACTAACTGCCCCTGGTCACTGTTGGTCATTGCTGGTTGCTGTCACATAAGGCCATACATTTTTTTTCTTTCTTTGATGAACAATGCAAACAATGGAGATACACTGTATGCATTAACAAGCTTTAGAGATGCCGAATGACAGAGCCAGGCTCACTGTGGCCCCCTGCCTGTTTAGTGTGAATGTATGTCCTTAATTGTGGCATTAAAAGAATATTTCAGACACAAATAATTCTGCTAAACATTCGACTGCATAGCTCGTATGTTCCTTCCTCTGAAAACAACCCGAAGAGGTGATTCCTAAATTAGTGTACCTAACTAAAGGCAACAGGATAGTTTGTATAAGACTGTTAACCGTCCCAGTCAAAAACATGTGGTTAATGTTTTGAAATAGTAGCAGTTTCACCTGAACTTCTTTGTTGGGTTTAGAAAAACGATCATGGTTCATCTTTAAGTAAGTGCATTTGTCACTCATGTAACCTAATTTACTTGAGACATCACATACTTCTAATCACTCACATGGCGGTGACACACTATATTAAATGGTTAAATAATGCTGGCTTTTGGTTTCATACAAGACATGAAAACTTGTCTTTTGGAGGAAAGTCCTGCGCTTGTTTGACTCGTCCACCTCCCCTCCGTCCCAGTGGTTGTTGCTCTTTATACTATGTCACCTGACTTCCTCCTTTGCTCCTTAACTATAGCAACTAGAGGTCGCCACTTAACAAAAAATGTAAATATGAGATGTGATTTCTGCTTGTAAAAAGGACCCTTGTGGTCATATTTTGGAGGAGGACAATCTCTTCTTACAATATAAAATTAACACTATTTCCAGATGAAGCCAAAGGGTCATTCTAAAGACAAGGGTGAGGAACTTGACAACCAACTCATGGTTATTATAAGTAAGAAACCAATATGGTATTGGTATTGGTACTGAAGTGCAGATGGCAATGATTGGTTGATGAGTTCATAAATTAATATATAAATCTACCACTATTGATAAATTGTTTAAAAAATATATCAAGTAATTGCTGCCAGAAGGCTCCAGAATTTTAAATGTGATAATTTGCCTCTCACCTTTTTTTCTATGGTACAAACTGTATATCATTGTAAACTAAAAACCTTTGGGTTTTGGAATCAAAACAGACAAAAACAATTTGAGTAAATGACATCATTAGGCTTTGACAGCTTGTTGACTTTATGATTGAATAGTTAATCAAACTATAATTGTCAGAGGAAACAATGGTAAAAACTAATTGTTACCTGCAGCTCTATGATAATATATTATAGCCCTAAGAAAGCAATGCAGTCCAAACCACCCCTTGCTTTGCAGCTGATGAGTCCACATGGTAATAATGAAAGTTCTCAATTTACCATCCAATCTCAGGTTTAACTCTAATCTCTGAACACAGTCTTTGGATAATCATGAACAAATGAGATTTCAGAAACATGCAGCAGAGATGAGGTTACTCCACAGGGTGGCTGGTCCCGCTCACTGTGATAGACTCAAGAGCTCAGTAATTTGGGAGGACCTCAGTATTGAGCCGCCGCTCCATCGCATTTAGAGGGGGAGGAGGGGGTGATGCTAGAGACTACCGAACAGGGTAGAGGGTTCATCCCCCAGATCCACCTGTACTCAGCCATGGAGGACGTGGATGATGCTTACAGGGTGGAATGATTTTTGCTTGGATGGATGGATAAATGAATGAATACTGGGATTTTTTATTTTCAGAAAAGCTTCAAGGGAAGTTTAGTTTCACACATTGCCAGAAAAGCTGATGTGAAATTTAATACTATAAGAGCACAAACTGTTTCTGGGGATATCAAAATGTTGAACATGATGTACCAACAAGTAAGAGTGTGTATTTTTGTATCTAAGTCAATAAAAGTAAAGACTATTTACTAATTCTCTCATCATCTCTTATGTTCACAGCAACACAACTAATTATGTGTTCTCGTGTTCGCACTGTGATGGAGACTGATATTGGCAGGTATTTGGGTGTTTGCATGTTTGTGTTAGACAGAGTGAGAAATCACATAGAGTTGGGGGTTATGCGGAATATTTACGTCACATTTATGTTTTAGATGTGTATGAGTTTGCTGTGGTTTACCAAAGCACAAATAACATTTTAGCTGCTTTAGTTACCATTATTGTTTGTTTGAGATGCACTAAAATGCATTTATCCCACTTATCCTGCTGGCCTTAATCCTATGTCCCCATTTCGCTGCAGTGTAAAAAGTTGTGCGTGTGAACGTCATGATAAGTACTTGCTGAAATGAGTAGTTTCATTTGAGTTTTCAAAAAACACCTTAAAAACATATTTTGAAAAAAGGATGTTTAATTCCAGAGTGTGAGTATGGCATTTAATGTAAATTATCTCTTTATTTTTAATTCATTTTAGTAGGCCTGGATACACAAAATGTCAAATTAATTCAGAAATGCAAAGTTACACTGGTCTTCATTCGCTGGATCTTAAGCAGTAGCTTGAAGATAAATTAATCTTGCCTTTGAAGTTTATCAGAGAAAGGTTTATGAAGTACTTTTTTTATTCCTGAAAATAAGATGACACAGTGTTTTTTTCTTCCAATCTAATTTTTAAGGTGTAATATTTTCAGTGGCGTCCCTTCATCAGCTCTCACTGCACTAAGTGTAAACTTATTACACATTAAAGTCTATTTTAAGCTCTGATTATTTGTCTTGAGAAAGGCACACTCGAAAAAGCTGAGTGTAACATTGAATTTTGCTGGGAAATCAGCTTGGCAATAAATGAAAAGTTGGTGATCATAAAGAGCCCGCACTCATTTTACTTACATGAGATTTGCAATGTTTACTATGAATTTACACTAACAAGATGTACAAAAGTGATGAGTAAACTCTCTTAAAAAAGATGCGTAAACACTCTATCCTTGCTGCCTCTCAGATTAGCTTCTGATCATGAGTTGAGCTTTGAAAAACTTTCATGTGCTTGAGGAAAGTGAATTACATTCAAACTGCATGTAAATAAGTTGGTCCTGCACTTGTGTTTAACGCTGACTGTGAGATGAGTTATATACTCAGGAGGGTGATGCAGGAGAATTCTCATTTGGGTCACAAGTAGAGAAAAAGTTTCTCGTTTCCTTGTTAGGGTCAATCATGCGGTAATTCTGATACAATCTTCTATATTGATATGATTTGTCTCGATTATGTGGTGCATTGATTGGTTAACATGACAGGGGATTTGTCAAGATGTGCCACGCACACACAAACACACACACACACACCCACTCCCACACACACACACACACACACACACACACACACACACACACACACACACAGAAGGCTATACTACAGACAGGGATAATGTACGCCTTCAGGATGAAAGAAAGAAGCCACAGAGAGAACTTGGCTCAACTTTTTTCACAGTGCAATTTACTGCATTGACCAGTGAAATGCATGAAAGAGCACATTCTTACTAGAAAACTTTTAGTAGTATTTGCTACCTCCGCCAAAGGATAAAAGGATTGTCACTGTAACAACTTAAAAATTGTAAATGGTTGTTGAGTATTTCAGGATATGATAAACCTTCAAATTAATGCACATATTCAAACTTGACTTCCTGGAACATATCTTTTCACTTCTACTTGTAACAACACATTTCACAAAGAAAATTCCTCTGCACATCACTGTGGAAGAGGGGGTGCTAGAACATGCTAGTCATGTACAATAACTCCCCCCTGGTAATTTATTGTCAGGATTGTATAACATTTAATTTGATTAGGGGTTACTGAAAAGAGATAAAGGCTCTCTGAGATAACTAACTTGTTTACTGTCAGTCTGCAAACTTGTTACCTTGGTGGCTAATAGGGCAAGTTTACAAAATCCATTCAAAGATCGACTCCTGTACTCAAAGTTTCTAGAATACATGTGTATTTGTAATATACTCTGAGAGCGGAGGCTAAATAAAGCTGGATATAAGATAATGAGCTTCTTAGCTTCTTCTGTTTTGGTCTCCATGTTCCTTTCATGGCATGGATGTATAAAGAGAGCTGGATACAGTGTTGGAGGCAAGGCCCTGTTGGTTTCTATGAAAGTTGCTCAGCGGTGCATCAAGCCAAAAAAACGTGATTTACGCAGTATAAAATGACCAGGATCTTATGTACTGTAAAACCCATACAGCAGGTGCACAACAGGCATCTGTGGTTTAGCGCTCTGCTAACTTTAATGGGGTTAAAACAATTTAATCATGCAGTTCTTCTTACACTTTTTAAAGGTTAGCGGACATCAAATCTGGATAGTAAAATAAGTCCTTTCACTCAAAACAATGCAACCACTGATTCACAGTTGTCTCTTTTACAATGTAAGTCAATGGGAAAACTGCTTTTTAGCATCACGTGATAGACTCTGGAGTTTAATTCCACTTTTGGCCACAATGAAAATTGGCTTCAAAGTCCAACACTGTTTCTGGGGGCTTGTTACATGGAGAACTGGATACAACTGCCAGTGTATATGAGTGGTCACTCATAGTACTACAATGAAAAAAACCCTTGTACAAAAAGCATTTTCCCAGTAGACTGTCATTATAAAAATAGATGTCTGTAAACCTGTTGCCAGAAGACCTTTTGCTAAAAGAAAGTCAATAGTTACTTTTTGTATTTTAATTTTTTGTTCTATGATGTTTGTATAACACTCCCAGAGCCTAAAAATAAAAATTTCATATGTATGTTGTCATCACAATGTAAAGTCAATGGGTAAAGCAGGAATATGCAGGCAGTGCCAGCATTGGAAATACTAATGCACATGTGCAGTTGGATGCTAAAGCAAACCCAGAAGCTAGAAAATATTTTGGAATTATGTGTTGGGCAGGCAATTTTTGTTAAAGTGAATAGGTGCTATATTTGAGTTTGCTATCCAGTTGGTATGATACATCCATGGCCCCCCCCAAAGGTGAGCACTACTAAGATGGCTTGCTTTTGGTCAACTGCATGCAGTTACATGTCATAATTCACCAAAGCTTGATTCTATGCAAAAGCTTTATGTGGACTATATCTCCCCTAACCAGCCACTGAAATACACAAAATCTCTATTGCCTCTTTACTATCTGTATTTGCTATCATCCTGCTTTTGATGATTTGCTTGCTGGTAACAATCCATCTGTCCTAAAGATGATTGTGTGTGTGTTTGAGTTTGAGGAGCTCAGGCTGGCAGGTGAGGGAGGGGTCAGCAGTCAGCGACTCTGCTATCTCCGAAGCTTGTCAAGCATGCTGTTGGATACATGGGAGACATTTCACAGGTGAATTCACACTCAAACACACGCGCGGGGAGGTTCCAGGGGAATGTCAAAGGGGTTGAGAGAGAAAGGGAAACGGGTGAAAGAATTCCAGCCCTCATGTAAAAATCAACAAACGGCTTTTCTCCTCCCCCCTCTGTTTCTCTCTCCGTACTCAACAGCGTGTTGAGTTGAGAATCTCCAGACAGTTACTCACCGGTTCTGCATGGCTGCCTACCAATTGGAATACCATTACAGTCACAGGCACACACAGAAAAAGATATGCAGGTACACACTGTGATATAAGTGCATACACATGGCATGACACACATGTCTGCAGTGGCAGTAACGATGCAAACACACAGGGATATCTATGTGTGTGTGCACCTATACACTCCTACACACTGTGCCAGACACACACACATACACACAGTCTAAAGGCACACACTCACAACACACACAGTTAATCCCTCACAGCGCAAAAAGTCTTCATTTATTCCTCTACTTCATGTGGTTTCTATGATTTTGTGTAATTAGATGTTTTCAATTGTTCTTTATTGACTCTTTGGAAACTTAAATTACTTATAGAGCTGATCTACACACACACAGTCTTTAGATGCACACACAACACATAGCAGCTGGAGTTCATCTCCTCATGGCTCACACTCTGCCTTTTTCACTCCATGGGTTTTTTGTTTTTGTTTTTTTGGTGTGCTTGTTGTTTTTTTCAACTGATATCTATATACTACTACTACTACTACTACTACTACTACTACTACTACTAATAATAATAATAATAATAATATTAATAATAATAATAATAATAATAAAAAATAATATTTTTCATGATTTTTTTCTTATCTTCTTTTTTTAACTGTAAACAAACTGAAATTACTCAAGTTATTTACAAAAAATACACAAAACCCACTTTTAACGGTTTAAAGGTAAACATAAATGAGACTTAAAAGATATTATTGTATATGTATGTTTTTATATACGTGCTGTGTAATATATATATAATATATATATATATATATTTATATATATATAAAATTCTGTTTTGTTCACTTATTCGATAACCTTTTTATTGCAATTAGCTACAGTTGTTATTCATGTGATCAGTTGTGAATTTCCTTGGCTGTCTTTAATTGTAATTGAGCACTTTAAATGTCGTGCCAATGAAACCTATTAAACTGAATTGATTTGAGAAAGCTCATATTTTCCCACCCTGTCCCTCTCTGCAAGTGTCAACCGTCATGCTACAGTCGTCTCTCACAGTCAGTCTCTCTCGTTCTGTCTTTTTAATGTCAGCAGCACCCGCACGTCTTTTTTTTCTTCTTCTTCTCTCCTCGGACAAGCAGGCAGATGAGATGGGGTCGCCATGATTTGTTTCACCCGCCACCCTGCCGACGGAGTGGCTTTGATTTGTAACGCACTCTGATCCCCTTGCCCTGCGATGGAGCACGCTTGATTTGTGACCCGCTCCGTCTCTCCGTCTCGCCGCTGTTGTGCGGTTTGATTTGTGGCCCTCCTCCTTCAACGCCGGGTTGAGAGGGGTCGAACATAAACATGTGGCTTCAGTGTCCTGCAGTAACTAAGCATCTCCATTTTATTCCCACGGGTCAAAGATGAGTTCTTCATGCAGGATGGAATCAAATCAAACATACCCCGAGACACTTAAGAGACTGCGGCCCTGCTTTCTGTCTGTCTTTCTGTCCGTCTACCTTCCTGATCTCAACCATTTGCATATTGCATTCCAACAGCTGACATTTGGATGACAAACTAACATTGTTTGCCGTCGCACTCCAGTCCATGAATTAGATTTACTCTGCTTATAAAAGACAATGGCTGCTAAATGCCATATCTCTCTGTGACTGAAGGGGGTGTGTGTGTGCGCGCGTGTGTGTTTATGCACGCAGTCTGGTTATTGTCCATAACAGCGTCTTTCTGTCTTCCGTACGACTCTGGGAGAAAATTAAAACGCCAATCTCTCGCTTGTCTTGTCTTCCTCCCATCCTCTCCATCCTTCCCCCCTTCTCCCTTTGCAGTAAACATGCAGACTCGTGTGCATTTATTTGCAGTCAGCTAAAAGCGTGCTTATTTACCAAGCACAGTTATTCACCGTGACCTTTAAAGAGAAGGAGAGAGATGATCTAATGAGGAAAACAGGGTGGCAGCTAGGAGATGGAGGGAGAAGATGAAGAGGGTGAGAAGAGATGCTATGATTTCAGCTTGGCGTCTGCATGTGTGTGTGAGCACGTTATGAGGCACATTTTCACTCACTGACATTTAGCTGCCAAACACAGACTGTCCCTTTCTATCTGACTCGTCCTACTTCAGAGATAGAGAGCGCAATCTGCTAATGTCTGACTCCTGACAAAACCACTAACTGACTGATGAGGTAATGTTTGGTTGTTTTTTTTATAGTTTCCCTTATAGCCAAGATGATAGCATCATGGTGTGACTGCTGTACTGACAGAGAGGAACATGAGGTCTATATGTCACTTTCTGAGTGACATGCTGACTTGTCTAGTCTTTTTAGAGGTGTCTCTTTGTCTATGAGGTTTTTGTATTTTATATCAACAAGTTCGTGCAATTTTCTTATCATGATGCAATTATTCATAATGTGCAATTAATTGGTATGAATATTTTCTTTTAATGGTTGAGTTTTTTTTTCTTGTTTAAACTGTTTATTTTGTTCTTTTTGCTTTATCTATCTTGTACATACCTTGCGTTGATATCCCTTTGCAACAGTAATAATAAATTGTGTGACTAATAAAAGATTACTTAATCTTTATCATCATCTTATATTATTTTTACGCTCATCTCTATCCTTATGTTATGTTATGTTATCTTATTTTTCCCTATCTTATCTGAGCTGATCTTTCTTTATCCTATGTAGTCACATATTATCGCTTTGCAGTGGACCTCCACATCTACATATAACACTCAAGGTATCCTTCCGCCTCTGCACTTTACACTCAGGGATGCCGCTACCATGATGTCAACACAAGCACATAGTGGGATTACATGGCACGTGGTTATGCTTATGCAACAACAGCACATGGCAACCAACGCCGGGACATCAACAAGCTCGCATGCTGCCGTGGACAGTTAGATTTAGGGCAATTAAGGTAAGGTGTAGAAAAAAACATCACATTTAGATGAGAAGCGAACACCGGACTTGAAAGTCTATGGGTTTGTTGGACCCACTGGCAGAGTTTCAACATGAACCCTTCCTCCTAAGACATGTTCTGTCCGGCCGCGTTTTCAAGTGACACCTCTCGTGCATGTACGATACGGTCCGGCTGAGCTACCACCTGAGCCGTTCAGTGGGTTTCATACAGAAGCAAAAGGTGGCTTTTGGTGTCGAGATCTTACGCCAAAAGCACTGTGAAAGCGGTGGAATGAGAATGGACTGAGTATACTGTATATATGCATGTATGTATAGAGGAGAGTGTTGATGTTCCAGGAATTTAACAGCTGTGTCAATGGTGAATTCTGAGCCTTAGTCTAAAAGAAAAAAAAAAGCAATCTCCCAAGAGTTCCCCGCTGCCCACCAGCCATAATGAGTAAGTAATCAGTAAGATGGCGCAGAAAGCAAGCAACGTTTTGCATTATCTAGTGGATTTTTGCACATGGCACAAGCAGGGAGTTCCCTGCATTGCTGGCACAGGGGGAAGCCATGCACCATTCAGCCACACACACCCCACAGCATGGTTACATGGACCTGGTTGAACATTCGCAAGGTATCCCTTTACTTCCCTTTCCCTTTACACTTTCTCATGCCCAAATGTCAGCTTGCTCACTATGCTAATATCTGCCTCAACTTACTGATCTTGGCGCATCAAACTCTGTACTTTTACGATTGATGTCATTTTCAAACCTGTGCTTTTTGTACACTGCAGTTCAATTTTTGTTGACCAGCCCATAGTTTTTGTACATGAACAAAATTATCTTTGCTGTCATTTTTTTCCCTGACTGGTGCTCAATAATGTAATGTTAGTTCTTAATGGTTCTCTCCTGCAACTTAATTGGTTGTCAGATTGGCTTCACCAAAGTGGGAATGAACAGTGTTAATGTTAGCTGAAATGAAGGGGAATCAATTGATTTGTGGCACACTTTTTAAAAAGCAGAGCAGTCTCAAGTATTATCAAGTTTAAATCGTCAAGGCAAAGTCAAGACACACGTAAATGGTGTCAAAGTCCAAGTCGAGTTGAAAGTCTTGTTATTTTGTTAAATTGAGTCTAAAATCACCACATTTGTGACTTGAGTTTGAGTCATGTAACTTGAGTCCATACTTTACTGACCTTGGTGTAAAATCTACAATTTCAGTTTCTGACTGCGAAGGTTAGAGTAAAAGTTTCCATCATTTTAATAGTCATCAAACAAGTCAGTCAGCTTTTGTGCCCTGCGTGAAATCCGTTGAGTTTCTCTCCTCATTTATTCAGGGTTATCCTTTCATTTGTCTCCCTTCTGTACACGCTTTATGTTTCAAGCGGCTAACCAGCACTTGTTGACTGTTCTGTTTGTCCGTCTGCTCTGTTCATAACAAAACAAACAACATCAGATGGTGCTTTTCTGTCAACTCTAGTACACTCCACACTCAATGGCTTTAAAAAAGAAAATACACATCGCATCAGTGTTCAGCCTTACAGTAGAAAACACTTCATATTCTGGATCTTTTACGCCCTACACTAAAAAACAAACGACTCCTATTAAAATGTTGATGATGAATGAATACATTACTAAATGTAAATGTGCTGTAATCAGGAGAGTATGAGCCTTAAGCGACCGCTGGTTGAGCAAATAGCTTTTCCTAATTAGCATCTATCATCGATCCTGCAGTGACACCCGAAGAATAAATGTGTCCAGTGTGTGTGTGTGTGTGTGTGTGTGTGTGTGTGTGTGTGTGTCCACAGTAAAAAATGCTGCTGTTGGACCCAATAAGGTCGCTTCAGGAAGACAAGGTGTCACACATATGCACACACACACATATACACACAGGGATAATTAGCAGGTGTGAGTAGAGGGCAGCAGGCAGTAAAAGGTAGCCAGAAAGAGAGAGAGAGAGAGGGAGAGAGAGGGGGAGAGAGGGAGAGATAATTGGTGCACCTGTCTGCAAGAGAAAAGACAGCTCTATCCACACACACACACACAGACATAGGGACACATGTAGACAGAGACACTGACAGGCTTGCATGGACATACACGAGAACTTGAGAAGAAATTGTGACACAAATGTGTGTGTGTGTGTGTGTGTGCACGTATGTGTGTGTGAGAAAGAGAGAGAGAGAGAGAAAAAAATGCCCCTAGCACCTTTATTGAATAGTTCACAGCTTGGCAGCTAAAATGTGACAGCCGAAAGCCAAATTTAGGTCTTTTTAAAATAGTTCTTGTCAGCAGGTGTTGCAAAAATATTCAATACTTTTGATCTAGTTTGGTTAAACAGGACGTCAAAAGCAAGTTTATGGCTGAAACAGTTATTTATCTAAGGCAAGAATCAGGAACTGAAAGCATTTTGGACTTCAGTATGTGATCATTAATGATTGGAAATCAGGACACAGCATGACAGCTTGCTGTATCTACTTCTGTGTGTTTAACTCTGTTGGGGAGCCTTAAACAACCATGGGTAGCTGCAAGATGGTGTTTACTTTTGCTATAATCCTAATCTTTTTCTGGCATTATTTACATTTATCGAGATTTTAAATGACTGATTACAGTAAGAGTTTTCTGCAGACGTGTGAAATGCCTCTTGAAAAAAGTACACTGAACAATGATGATGTGAACATAATCAAGAATAATGGTACCTGTCCACAGGATCCTCCATTTTCATGCTTGCCATTCACTGTCTATGTAAGCAGCCATGCAATGCATTCTGGTAGTACTGTGAGACAGAATTTCCACGTCTAAGCTGCACAAGTTGAGGTCTGGTGGATTGGCTTAAGTAATTCAGGAGCGTCCAGCACCACTTGCCCTTAGACTGTATAGAATTTTATGTATGTACCCAAATGCTTAATGCTAGCCGCTAGCTTGGTCAGCATGGTGTATTTACATCAATGGTAAACTCTAATAATACTAATGCTAATTTCTGCTGACCAAAACAGGCTGAAAACAACTTAAACAAAATGTACATACCAGAAAGACAGAACATCCAACTCCTCAAAGGGTCTTTTAATAATCACTTCACACTGAACGAGACTTTAAGGTGACCGAAATGAAACAATTAACTTTCACAAACTGAAAACATACTTAAATTGTGAAAGCTACAGCTGTGCCTTTATCCTGTGAATCTGGGGTTATGCCATTTTCATGTTACCTAACCATTGGTGATGCTGTGGTAGTGACTTGTCAACAGACAGCACCCACCTGTCACTCATTATGCATGAAATAACCGTTAATAACACTTAAAACGCTTAAAGCTCAGAGGCAGCCTCAAGTGGCCATTTGAGGAACTGCCCATTCAGCAACTGAATCTGACTTTTTTCACCTCAAATGTTTTCAGCAACACATTTTGATGAACTAGTTTTGTACAATAACAAAAAGTTTTCAAATGAGCAGCCATGTTGGTCTTGTTTAAAGTCAGGAGCAGACAGGAAGTGACACACTCATCAAGCATAATGCTGGGAAGTACAACCCTTCAAAGCTTTGAAAGGCATCTAAGACCACCTTCAAAAATGCCCCTGTGTACACACACCATAGGACTCTTCAGCCATGCCAGCAGCTCTGGAAGGACATGCTTAGAGCTAAATGTTAGCATCAGCTTGCTAACATGCTCACCATGACAATTCTAACTTTCACCAAATATACAGATTGCTACATATGAAGACTTTTTTCTAGGTTACATTCCATCATTTAGAACTCTTCACAGCTGCCAAATAAAGCAGATCAAACCGTGGCATTTAGAATTGCTACACAAAAACACGGAGCATGAAGGAAGTTTACAAGCTATGAAATGCTATTTTATAAAGAAGACAGAAAACATCTTATTCTTCTGGCTTCATTGGGAAAATTACAAGGTAGACTTCAGAGGGCCAACGTGCGCAGAAACAGCTTTATAGACATTGGTTGAATGCAGCTGCGGGGAGCACGTTATGACAATGCATTGTTGGAGTTTGGACTGTAAAATATTGTTCAGACAGGCACAGATGCTTAAAATTCCTGAGGTCTCTGCGGCTCATACAAACTGGATCCCTTTAATTTTACTATTATTAAAAAAAAACAAACTGCAGGAGCCTCAATCTACCTAAATGAATTCACCTTTGTGTATGTGAGTGCTGAATGGAGGTTTGTGCATCATCATCATTTTCCAAAAAGCACCACATCAGAATAAACAACTTGTAGGCGATAGCTTTCAATCAAGTGGCATCATTTTGATTCTCTCTCTCTGTTATACAAGCTAATTTTCAGGTAGTTTTCCTGTCATCTTTCACTAATTTTTTGTAATTTGCCAGACATTTCATGCTAAGTTGCCAATTGCCTTTAACCCATCTTTTTGAAAGAAATCAATTGGCCAAGGTTTCAAGGGTTTCAGTAATTCTGGAAGGCCTCTTTCAAAGGGTCAAATAACTATATTTATTTTTCTTCAAAGTCATGCTGCTTGAGCTGACAAGTTAGATTTCAGATCATTTTCAGGTGAATTAATATAGAATAAATATAGTAATGTAAGAAAGAAAGAGAGAAAGAGAGAAAGACCATAAATGTGCAGTGAAAAGAGAAAAGGCTAAAACAGAGACAAAGTTTCCCTCCCACACTATTATATGTGATTGTGTGCATGTGTGTAGTGCACATGTATTTGTGTGGGTGTGTGTTCACGGGATTGTTCTCGCTCCCAGTTTGAGTGTGATATGGATCCAGGGCTTCTGCTAAAATCTGCCGGGCTGCATGCCAAGCATTGTGTTTCACACCAGACACAATCAAGCACACACATGCACACACACACCTCATCGGAGGCTTCCATTGTCTTGCTAGACATGCCCCACTCCAACCAAATGGGACCGTGTGTGACCGAGCACGAGTGTGTGAGTGCACAAACACCTGTCTGAAAATACTACTGACTTTGAGCGTCACACGATATGTCCGCATGCTTGTGTGTGTTCATTCTTACGTGTGTGTGTGTGTGTTTGTGTGTGTGTGTGTGAATGTGAGGGCGCCATCAGGTAGAAACTTGAACTTGTTTAGAAGTGAGTGGGCTCACATTATTTCCTTGCCGCTGATTGTTCAGCGTCCAAGCATACACACATGCACACACACATTCTCTGTACACCCAAGCACTCATATTCATCACAAATATGCACAAGGCTTTGAAAAGGCATCCAAGCACACATAACACAGGCACACACACACAGATCCAAAAGTGTCTTTGTGTATGTTTTCAAAAGTTGGCTGCTGAAAACGTATAGAACGTCAGCAGCGCAGTTGGCTGCTATTGTCAGTGCCGACAAAGTCTGCAGTCTTTCATTCTTGGCTTAGAAAACTTGGAAAGGATCATTTTGTCACTTTTGTAACTTCGACTTGAAACCAAACAGTGACTTTTGAAGCAATTCTTTGAGATATTAGGAACTTTTTGAAAAAAACTGTTTGAACAATCCGCTCATCCCTTCTTGGCAGTTGGTTAAGGCTGTTGTTTTGTGTAACAAAGCTCTTTTTGGCAGACTGCCTGTTAAGTTTACACCTTGAGACTTAAAAGCAGGAGACAGTTCACATTGTGCTGCGTTATTTGTACACACAATACATGAAAAATAAAATCATACATACATTTATGTTTTTACTTGGCAGTGCACAGGATATTTAATTTAAATGTAAAGCCCATTTGTAAAACTCAGAAAATTTTGGAAAAGATACTGGTGATTAATAGTATGAGTGGTAGTACTAAGCCACTTTCCCATTGGAAAACCACCCACCAAAATACACACTCATCAACAAGTTACAATCGACATTCATTACCGGGGGGCCACGAGGGGGCAAAAGGGGGCTTTGCCCCCTCAGTTGTATTTTTTGCCCCTTCTGTTTGAGCATCATACATTTCGCTAACGTCTACATGAAGGCTGCGCTGTCCATGGTACTGAAATAGAGCGGCGACAGAAAGATGTACATGAACTCCACACTTAAGCCTCATTCTCATTGGTAGCCTTATGTTGTTTTTATTTAGCCTTTTTAGGGTACATACAAGTGTAAATCATATAATTTTATTCATTTTTGTTATAAAAAAAAAAAAAAAAACTCCCTCAGAACTTTTAACAGCCCCCTCAGTCATGCCAGGACTCATCATTTGAGGACCATGAATAAGTGAACTTTTGTTTTGCAATTTATTGATATTCTATTGAGATATATATTCTATGAGATATAGATATTTATTGACAGACAATGCCATCCCTATAGCCATGGCTAATCATTTATAGCTCCATTGAATTTTAATTTGGTTGTTTGTCACATTCCTACACCAAAAGACTTGCGATGCAGTTGTTTCTTCATTAAGTATGTTTAAATCACCTCAACTAAATTTCCAGTAATCATGTATTTTGCCTGTTATGCTGCTTATTGCTGTCACAATGATGTCTCAATGTATACACTGACACCCACAAAGGAAAGAGTAGCTTCAACTGTTCAACTGTTTCTGCCTCAGAAAAGATGAGCCGTGTGGCTCTGTTACAGCATGCTGAGCAGACTAACTTTTCTCTCACTTCTTTCAGCTGTACATCCTCCTTCTCCTGATTATGATTTGTGGAACACTTGATGACTTCTTTCCATAAATCATAGAAATCTTATTACTTACATATGCTTCTGCATTTCCGTGAAATTACCATGACAGCAGAGATGAAATTTGAAGCACAGCACTGACAATATGAGTGATTAACATGGATTATATTTGATCTAATTACACTTTGGAAAGAGGAATTGCATAACCACGGTTAAAAACATGTAAAAACAATTTCGACATACATACACATACACAGGGGTTGTGTGTGGAGAGGTTCAAGGCCAGAGGTTGCCTTGTGGAATGTTTATCAAACTGTGTGAGTCACTCAAACATGCACTGATACACTTGAATGCATATGACTTCAAAAGACACACAAACACACACACACACACACACACACACACACACACACACTTCTAAAAGTTTGAAGGATTACGATTCCCTGTGTAACAAATTAACATCGTGTGTGAATCTGGCAGTAGACAAATCATTCTGTCTTTGTGTGTGTGTGTGTGTGTGTCTGTGTGTGCGTGTGTGTGTGTGTGTGTGCGCGTGTGTGCGGACGCACAGGCAATAGAGCTTTCATGATACTGTGTGTGTGTATGTGTGTGATACATGCCAGAATATTGTGAAACAAAGATGTATTGTCTTCCCCTGAAATTTATATTCAGCCAATTTATCATACATGGAGCTGTGTGTGTGTGTGTTTGTGTGTGTGTGTGAGAGAGAGAGAGGGACAAGCTGGTCTGATATGTTGAACTGCAGATGAATTAGGTTACCCCCACATAGACCATTCTGGCTCCCTAAGTGAAATAAAGTGGGGATACAAATTGGCTGTGCGCACTTTGACCACGAATGTCATCGCATTTCCTGAATTATGAGACCAAAATTACTCAACAGGCAATTGAATCAGCCTTTAAGCAGTAATCTGTCCAGCTTCACACTGAGTTCTACTCTCAGTACATGTTGTCCAAACTAATACCTCCCTGTGAAAACTAAACATGCCAGATTTTTAAGTAGTTACAAATACAACTGCGACAATATCCTAATGGCTGGTATTGTATTCACTTGGTGAGTCTGCGTCTGCGTCTGCGTCTGCGTGTGTGTGTGAGATCATGGCAAAATGTGGTCCTGTTTTTTCGTGTGAACCAACACAACAGCTGTTTTGATCGTTATGCCAGGCGTTATTTCTTACTGTCTGTCGTACAGCTTTTGTCAATGCAATAGTGTCGCAGCTGTGCAAGATGCAGTCACAAAACTTTACAGATGTGCAGACAAGTTAAAAATGAAGGCACAGATTAAAGATGGATGTGGTCTGAGCCATGGTACGAAAAGTAGGGGGTCGGATTCAGGAAGCGGACAGGAAATTGCATCCACCTTACCCCCACTTTACACTCCTGGCCCTCATATGCTTTAAGTTGAGGATCACTGTATTGTGGCTAGGGTGAGCCCACTGCAAGGTGGTCTCTAGTTTTGTCTAAGGATGCTATTAATGTAACCATGTGCTTTCAAAAGAGTGCTGCAGGGATGATGTTTTTCTGTAGGCCTACGTGGAAGTTCGAGATACCCTGATTTTCCTCGTCAAAAAGACAATGCCACAGCTAAAATTTGCTTCCAAATCAGTCTGAACACACCTACTGGGTGTTTTTCTTTTTCAATAGATTTTTTTTTTGTGGTCTTGTCTGTTAACCATACTGTGTGAGACCAGTCGGTAGCAATGCTTTGCAGTGACCTATGTAGGTGCATGGCTCTATCATCCACTATGGACCTATACACTCAGTTACACACCAAATACATACTATATACTGTGTGCAGGAGAGATTTAAAATATCTTCCCCACTGCTCTAATGGATCTGTAGAGATGGAAACGGCTCTAAGAGTACTTCACACTGATACCAGGGATGGATACATGCATACATGCATTCACACACACACACACACACACACACACACACACACACACACACACACACACAGCTGAAATCACACTGGTGAAAACTGCTTCTATTTTTAACTCTGCATCTGCCAGTGTGTCTCTGACTGTCTACTGGAAATACTGATAAGAATTGACATGCAACCTCTCATTGTCAAACACATATGCACACACCTGCAAAGTCATGGCTAAATAAACCTGCTCTGTGTAGCTGCATTAATATTCGCTTTCTGAATTATAATACACATTTAAATCTCTTTCTTCAAATTCACAATTACATATGTAAAAAAAAAAATAATTAAAACTATGAATATCATCACATGTTGCGACGAAGCTCAACAACTCCAGTGCCCTCGGAACAGGTAAGTAACCTAGATTGAAATTCCTTTTCTATGACAAAATTGCACACACACATTTGAAAAATGATTTTCCATCAGCATACTCATCTCATAAGATGTCCATTGAGAGAACTTTTTTATATGTATCTGGTGGAGCTGGCCTTGCATGAACAGCATGATAAGTTGAAGAGAGCTCCATTGGTAAAGATATTGCCTCGGCCTGAATTTGAATTAAAAATGATTATATCAATTTCGACTACAATAAAGACATCTGAAGATGATGTAAATCAGAAGTATTTGTGGCAGCTTTTATAAAAGGTTAAGGCTTGATAATATTTTTTGCTAAAGAAAAACTGCAGTACAGCTATTTAAATCTCCTGTTTATCTTCTCATCTCAATTTATGTTACTACTTTTGAATTAAGGCGGAAGAATGATCACAGGGGAATTCTACAGCAATTTGCTTACCATATTATTCAGATGAAAAGTGCAAAGTGTGTAAAGTTTTGATGAGTAAATTACACACACAAAAAATGTTCCTAGTACGCATCTCTCAGAATAACAGCTAGTGTATACTGTCGCAAATGGAAGCTTTCTCATTGAAAAAAGATGCATTTATTGTGACGGTCTTGGCACGCTTTGAAAATGCACTTTATTTTGTTATTGTCCGCACTTTGAATGACTATGTTTATTTGAGGGAAGCACTAGCATCTGTGAGCAGCAATTTAGCAACTAGCAGATGGGCAAAGTGGAGAGTTTAGCAGATAATGAGCCAGCTGTTTTTCTCAGGTGTCGGTTGAGACTAAAATGGAGCTAAAAAAAAAAAAGAAGTGAATATTTGACTTTAGGTGGACACAAACAACACTCAATTCATGCCAATACAGCTGAGCATCTACTAAATGTGTCAAAATGGAAATGGTTTTTTTTTGAGAAAAATGCCTAAAGCTTCCTTGTTCTATAAAGAAAATTAGTCTTTGATGAACATAATGAAAACATGTATTAAGAATTGACAGCACAGCTGAGGCGATTGAAATATGAAAATGCTGCCATTTTGCCACTCATAGAATTTCTGCATTTGCAGCCTTTGGGCTCCAATTTCTCCTCCTTCACTTGCTGCTACACACCACCTCCCTTATCATCTGTGTCTACTGGCCTCTTAACTCCAACAATATGTGGCCACAATCTGCCTCCAGTTTGACAGTCTTGTTTAGCCTCGGGGGTATACAAGCTAAACTGACGTAGTGGGCGGTGGGGCTGCCCTTTTGAATGTTTCCCTTAGTAATGACATTTCATATCAAAATAAATCTTGTGTTGAATTATGTTTCCCTGCAGTGATTATGATGGAAATGCATGAATGGAGCTGTGTGAGCTTTGTAATCAGGTGTTAACTGGTGACCCCCCCCCAGTTTAAGCATATATAACTTGCAAACTAGCCAGCTGTGTTTAGTGGGTGGTGGGGGTTGACATTTTGGATTTGTGTTGTTCATGTCCCACAGGCCAAAAAGGAGAACTCCTACTTTTCAAAGTGATCAGTGCATCTTTCGGAGTAAAATCCTGTCTCCCCAAGCTCTTTTGCACTTTGTTTTGCTTTTTGTAGATTCACCAACTTGTACGGAAGCCCTGAAAGGCAAGGTGAAAAACTCTTTTAATTAGCTAATTGAGAAGGTAAAAGGTTTTGTTTTTGCTGCTTTCGGCTGAACTTTCAACGCCCCTTTTATTATGCACTAACAACTTTATTTTGCATAGCTTCCTCACTCGCAAAGCATCCTAATTCATTCATCCTAAACAGTTTATCTCCTAGGACATAACATCCCCTATGCAGGAGATAACATCCTATATGTAGGAGATAATATCCTGTAAGTAGGATATATACCCTCTATGTAGGAGATAATGTCCCATACGTTGCAGATAATATCCCATGTGTAGGAAATACCATCCCGTACGAAGGAGATAAAACCCTGTACGTAGGAGATAATATACCATAAAAAGGGGGTAATATCTTGACCGAAGAAGACAACGTCCCACACTTAAGGTATAGAATCCTGTATGCAGGCGATAATATCCTGTATGTAAAAGATGACGTCTTGTTCTCAGGTGCTGCCCCTTTTATCATGCATTATGCGCTTTATTCTGTACAGTTTTGTCACTTGTAGAACAGCCTAATTAAGCCTAATTAAGCCTAAAAGTTTATCTCCTAAGACATAACATCCCATACGCAGGAGATAATGTACTATATGTAGGATACAAGTAGGAGATATACTCTCTTTGTAGGAGATAACGTACCATACGTAGCAGATAATATCCCATATGTAGGAAAAAACATCCCTTACATAGGAGATAAAATCCTCTGTGCAGGAGATAAAATCCAGTACGGAGGAGATAATATACCATAAAAAGGGGGTAATATCTCGTACAAAGAAGATAACATCCCACAATTAGGAGACAGTATCCTGTACATTGGAGATAATATACCATATGTAGAAGATGACATCCTGTATGCAGGGGATAAAATCCTGCATGCAGGAAATAATATCCCGCATGAAGAAGATAGCATTCCATAAATAGGTGATAATATCCCGTATGTAGAGGATAATATCTTATACAAAGGTGGAAGCGTCGCCTACCTAAGAGATAATATCCTGTACATAGGAGATAATATTTTGTTTATAGGGATCTAACATCCTGTACGCAGGTGATAATGTCTGTAATGCCTGTATGTAGGAGTTAACATTCCTTACTCAGGAGATGATATCCAATACTTAGGAGATAACTTTTGGCCATGGCCAACATCTCACGCAATAAAAAGAAATTTTTACCTTGCCTTCCAGGCCCTCAGTAAACTTGTCTGGAAAAACTTTTTTGCCTTTGACATCTATTCCCAATTTCCGCCGTTTTCACTCAGGTGGCATGTTTACAAGTGGACTGAATTTTAGTTTCCAAATGAATACAGACAACATCCATTTTTAGATCTTCCCCCTATATGTTTTCTTTATCACCATTTTTCTGATATAACACCGGCTTCATCTCTTTCTCTGTCTTTATCTGTCTCCCTCTTAGACACCTGAGGGAGAGACAAATGTGACCTTAATATTTTCATCTCTTTTCTCTGCCCAAGATTTATATGCCAAAGTAACACCTCGCCGGGTGTCAAAATGACCTCAGGTTTCGCAAAGAATGTGTCTCTAAGTGGTTTGGTGTGTATGTGTATGTGTGTGTGTGTGTGCGTGCGCGTGCATGCACAATTTGGCTCTAAAGGAACACCTACTACCTCAGGCTCTTTTTCTTTTTCCATCACTCTCTCCCTTTCTTTCCATTTGTTTCCCTCAATCAATGTCTTCACACCTTTCACTCCCTCTCTGCCTCTTTCTCTCTCTTTCTGGTTCTCTACTGCTTTCCATCTATTCTTTCCCTCTTAAACTTTGTCTTGATATACTCTCTCATCTCTTTCAGCTGGAGCAATAGTCACAGCTTTCTATTTTTTTGTCTCTCTCCCTCTCTCTCTTTCTCTCTCTCTCTCTCTCTCTCTCTCTCTCTCTCTCTCTCTCTCTCTCTATTACCAGTAGGGAGTTAAACTCAGTACACAGTTTTCTGTGATGTCTGCGTCGTATTGCCTCCTCCTAGCTGGAGGCTGCATTTCAAAACGCTGCCATGCTGTAGCATCTGTGTATGAATGTGTATTTACGTGTCATGTGTATGAGCATATGAATGACATATTGACTCACATTGTGTAGCTATATTTAAATTGTTGGTACGTCTTAGTCTGTAGGTTTGGCTCCACATCTTTTTCTTATTTCACTGTCAAGCACGCTTTCTTATGTACTCTTTCTTGTGTTTCATTTTTCGACACGGAACAAGATTGCTCTTTTAATGACTTCTTGTACCTGTGTGGCAACTCTGTCACACAGCTCATTGTATTTCCTTCAGATTTCTGAACTCTCTTAGACTCGAGTAGATGGTTTCAATGTCCAAACTTCTTTTGATGCCAAAGAATGACATTTCATTTCACAGCAACAAGCAATCTTGCTGCGCTCTGCTACCTCTACTGCTCATAAAATGAAATCATGAAAAGGTAAAAATAAAAAAAAAGTTTTAAAACCCATTAAAGATATACCTGCACAGCATTGTTCTTCTTTTCTGACAAAAATGTGCTGTGGTGTTACCCTAATGTAGAGCGCCGCTGAGAGTGAAATTGGAAACTGTAAGAAAAGCTTGCTGTGACAGCAGCTGACATGATTCAATGAAAATCTCTTTGAATGATACAAACTGACAGAAAAAAAGAACCGCACACATATCAAAGCATACTTTACTTAAGTCTAAAATCTACCTAATGGAAGTAAAGACACCAAGAACACATGTATTTATGCTCCATTCATAAAATTATTATTTGAGTATCAATTACTCACCCAGTGATATATTTGTGAAGAAAGTGGGGTTTTTTTCAGACATGCATTTTATGGTGAAAGAAGAATTCTCAAATCCACCTCCAAAACTGGACACAACTCATGCAGTCTAAGTCTCATTTATTCAGTCATGCGCTGATTACCTCTGAAACACATGCATTTGTGGTAAACCAAAGTATTTAAAACACTTCAACATATCATAAGCATGTCTGGGCAAACAAGTTTCATACGTAGCACATCAATATCCTTAAGTGACGTCGTATATGAGCTGATTTTGTCATTGACAGATGGAAGCAATGGTAGATGAGGATGCTGGAGGGCAGGACAACTAAGTGAGATGGCTGCCAAGCATCAGACCACTGCCGACCACTGTTTGAGGTGAACAAACAGCAATATGGATTGTTTTTTGGCTACCCTTCATCGCATTTCCCTGCAGCCACCAAACTTTGATGTTTTAAGCGACTTCTCCCAGCCTTTCTAGCCACTTTTGTGCCACCAAATGAGGGTCTTTGAAGCCAAAACATGATCTTTTCCTTATCAAAACCAGGTGGTTTGTGCTTAAACAAAACATCTTCACCACAACTTTGTGAGAAAAGCAAAGGTTCAACATAGCTGCTAAAATGAATCCACAAATACAATGTATCTATGGTTTGCAGAAATGTACAGTGCCAACATTTTTTTCTGGAAATTGAGTTGCTTAAAAAGTGTGGTTTTAGTAAAAATCCATGTGTGTGAGAAGTACTGAGCATACTAACAGAAAATGAGACAATGGTTATACTGCAAGAGTTGCTTCAGAGTTTGTTTTGATATAGTTTAGCTTTTGTTAAACGTGGACACCTATCACTTAAATTCAGCAAGAACTTTCTGTTTTGAGATTCTTTGTTCACTGTGGAGGCATGCGAGAAAAACATAGTTTTCTTGAAAAGTTCAATTTAACATGGGCTGAGTAACTGATAGATAAATGATCATCTTTTGGGTAAAGTATTTCTTTGCCTTTCTGTCCTTATGACCACTCTGATGTGGCCAGCAGATGTAATCCATTAGAACATTGCATCTAAAGGCATCGCTGTAGAAATAGTAAGCCTTTTGTGCACAAAGAAGACACGCAAAACATGCCATTCTTTTGGTGAATATAACAGAACATTATGATCAGAGAGAGAAACCAGATAAATATGCAGCGCTATGCAACATACAGTTCATCATAGTGAGAATCTCAAGTGGGATTGAGCTGCCCGTCTATTGTGACTTAACATTATCATCAGTTTGCACTTACTTATCTCCAGCTTACATCTGTTTCTCAAATTCTATAGCCAGTGCTCACTGTTGGTTCTATGTTGTTATGGCTATGAAATACATTGTAACACATTTATTACCATATCTTCATATAACAACTAAATGAATGAAGCCTCTTTTTGCAATACTTTCTGCAATTTCATTCTTTCCGCTGCTTCATTTTCTATTTCAGTTATCGTCTCTATTCTTTCTCTTAGGCTCATTAAACAAAACACAAGCAGTGAGTAACAGCTGCAGTGTTTCCCAGTCTGATGATAGTATTCTTCACCACAGTTCACTTCTGATGCTAATTGTTTTTTCTGATGTCATTTTAAATTGAGACGTCAACATCTAAAGGTTATTCTGTGGTTTTCATTGATGTTTGTGGTTGATGAAGTGGTTGTTCTTTATGTTTTGTACAGTAGATGTCTGTGGTGAATGTTGATGTTGAGGTTAACTTTTTTGGATTTGGTGTTTTACTCTTTTGGTCATTTTTTGGCAGTTTTCTTGATGTGTAGTGATAATTACTTTCATTCTTCCAGTTGATTGCTTATTGACGTTATTGTTGGTGTTTTAAAGCATGGATTCTTGTTGTGGGTTTGTTGTGTCTATGTGGTTTCCGTTATTTGTTCGCTTGTTGTGGTAGGTGAGTACTGTTAAAGTGGGACACCTAAATATATATTACGATAGTTTCACATTTTGTCAGTCGCCTCCTTTTAGAATGAGACACCCTGTTACTATCAAAATGAAACACTGGTCATATTCATTCAGACAGCATTTTTTAAATTAAATTATTTTTTTAAGAATTAAAAAAAGCTAAAATATGTCAATTTCTAAATTAGATCAAGTAGAATTTCTCTCAAAAATGTTATCAGTGAGTTTCCTGTAACTAAGCAAACTAGACTCAAGTTAGCTAATCCAATGTAACCTCTGGCCTAGCTACTCCCACGTGTTTCCTTGTTGTAACATGTATATAATATTTGAATATAACAGGACTAGGCAATTGGACTGTAGAGGATATTGCCATAATTTTAGGCTACACTGAGACAATATATATCTTGATATTTTGTAGACCACTACAATATTAAAATACTAAATGAACCCCTGTTAAGTACTACTACTCTCATAATAAAGTTAGATAAAGTAGGTAATAATGAAATGAAAAGGTGAAACCACTGGTGATTTCATTTTAAAGCGCACGGCTTGTCTTGGACTTGCAAGTGTTAATGGTTTTGTTGTGAACTTGAAGCTTCTGGTCAACATTAATTTCATAAATACTGTATTTAGAATCACCCAAAGCATGTATGTATATGTGGATAAAGCAGCATATCATTAGCATCAATAATGTGTGCTCTGGACTTAACCATTACAAAGTCAAATACGACATTTTAATAACTCAGCTAACGTCACTCACCCAAACTCTTAACAGCTCATTCACAACTTGTTAATGTTATTGATTTGTTATTGGTGTCAAATCAGCGGGTTTGATTTGTTTCTCTGTTGTACTTTACTTTTGCTTTGTGTCTCTGTATAATGTGGACTGTGTGTGTTTGATATTCGCACGCTGGGCAATATCTAAACCAACTCCAATTATGTGTGTGTTAAAAACCCTCTAAGCAGCTATAGAGACTTGCTAACCGCTCCTGTGTTGCCATGGTGGGCTAATTTATCAGATTAATTGAATGCTGTTGATCAATAGCCAACGCGGTGTAGAAATTAGTTAGTTAATATGTTTCTCATGAGCTGAAATTGTAGCAAGCGTGTGTGTGTGTGTGTTTCAATGTGAGCCACTAACGGTTAAATTAAGAGGAGATTAGAGAGGACTTTGATTCGATAAAATAATAATGTAACTGCACGGTAATGAATCACCCGAGAAAATGTCCACTTTGCCGTCTTTGCCGAAGGATAAAAGGTGAAGGACGACAGAGGAGGACAAAGTCATTTCATCACCTGACCAGCAGTGTTCATGTTTTAAGAATGTAGAAGAGAGATAGAATTGTTAAGGTGCTGCATAAAGTATTTTAAATATCACTATTTCATTGTCATATTAATTCTCATACATTTGACTGTCATACATGAGTTTGTAATAAAGATGACTGGTACTGTTGATAATAATACTGTATCCTTATGCGCAGATGGTTGCACATGCATGTGTGTTTGTGGGCTGTTGTGTCTGATTCTTTGACAGTGCATATAACATTAATGTCTTCACATCTGTCTATGGATTACATTATAGCACATCTTTGGGACCATGTTTTTCTACACTTCATTCACTTCATTCTTTTTATACTAAGTACAGTAAATCTTTGCACATCCCTTGGCAAATGTTGCATATTTCTACACAAAACTACCACTTCTGCACAGCTCTTTTATTTTAAAGCGAACATATTGTATATCTTGTAAGTATTTTTCCATATTTTTATTATAACTTTCTTCATGCTTTGTGTTTCTTAATTTTTTTGGATGTCAGCTTCCTTTGTAACTGACTGTTTTCCATGAGCATATCATATCGGCTTATATCGATCGCAGGCCCCTAAATGAAATCGAATCGAAATGGTATTGTGACAGACTTTATGACATCAGCAAATATTGCATTGTTGTCCAAAGTATCAATGTAATATCGTATCATGATTAAATGAGTGATTTGCACCCCTAGTGCTACTGTAGCTAAATCTGCTGAATCTGTCAATATAACTGTTTGCTAGCATCTAAGCCACATCAGCTTTATAAGGTGATAATATGTGAATGTTGTTGTTAGACAACTGCCAATTTCACTGCTCACCTCTACAGGTAATTTGCACATTCAGTAGCTGTTGGAGTCAGTAGAGTCTAGTTTAGTGTCAGTTACTGTGAAGAGGGGCCACAAGCTGATACCAGAAAATAGTTGGAAGGGAGTTTGGCAGTAAAATAATGGGGGGTAGACGATGACCTTTCTAAAAGACACACTCACACACACACACACACACACACACACACACACACACACACACTTGAAAACACTCAAACAACACAACCTCACTTTGTCTCCAGTATGGCAGGTGCCTGTGGCCAGGTCACAGAAACACATCTATACTCAAAACAACCATCGTTCACAAACAAACACACACACATTTTCACTCAGCAAACACTAAACACATGAATCTTTATGATAACAGACTGTATGAGGATGCTCCATCATTTTAAATGTGTGTGTGTTACTGTGTGTTATATATGCTGAGTGTATGAGTGTTATTGTGTGAAATATTTGAACCCTTTCGCAGCCCTGGAGCCAAACAGCACCAAAGTGAGATAAAAACAAGGATAAATTAAATGAAAATAACCATTGCTATTAAAAAAAAGTGATTTACATGTATAACTGTAATATTTGGGAAAAGGAGAGGTAGTAGGAAAGGGAAGAGGAAAGAAAAGGAGGATAAAATGGGAGGACAGAGAAGATAAAGAGACAATCGATTGGCATCTTCTTTTATCTTATTATTTTGACAGCATTCATGTCTGTCAGTTAGTAAAATTTTAGTCACTCAAATCTGCAGCACAGTTTGTGTGGAGTGTCTTTATATTTTCCAGATTTATTAATGTTTGTTTATATGTGTTTTAGTTACTATTTGGAAATGTAATATTTGTTCAGAAGTACAAAAATGTGTGCAAGAAATGCATGTATGCACAAGTAAACCATAAATGCAAATCGAATGGATGCTTGCACGGAACCCCTCTACATATCTCACACTCACACACACACACACACACACACACACTGCACTATTCTCTTAAAGGATAAGAGCTCCTTGAAAACTCAATTAGACTCGGGGGCAAAACCTACAAAAACCGACCACTCTCAGACACTGATGTGCATGGTGGCACTCACGCTCACACTCTCTCTCACACACACACACGAGCCAGTGTTTTAGCTTCCTGACCTGCAGCTATTTCCAGTGTTAAATGGACTCTGAGGTTCCAGACGAAAAAGCTTGTACTATGGCATGTACCTAATTACACTGTTTGTGTGAGTGCGAGTGTGCACACACACTTTTTGATGTAACAGAACACAACCCTAACTCTCTACACACACACACAGACATAAGGCCCATGCACAGGGCCATTTATTTTGCATAGCATATTTCTGACTTTATCTGGCTCACTTTCTTCAATGAGTAAAAAACGTCCATTAATAACCTCTTAAAATGGTATTGGCACAGCGGTATTGGTTGGTTGGAAGCCCATGTGTCTCTAATTGTGTGTGTGTGTGTGTGTGCGCGCGTGTGCATGTGCGTGTGTGTGTGTGTTTGTGTACGTAATCCCATCTCCAATAAATTATACTGTATACTTCTAATCTGTTTTTATAATGAAAGCATATCCTCCACATATTTATGAAAACGTTTTATCACACTTTCTTTGCTACAGACAAACATAGGAAGGAAATTAAATACATTAGTGAATATTGTGCAGACTTGTTCAGTATCAACATTTTCACTTTCAGTAATTTACAATGCTTCCTCATTAGGTTAATAGAAAATGTGATCCAGGTGGCATTATGTTTCTTTCTAAATTAATTTGCTGGACCAAATTAGATCTAATTCCCAGGAGGCGAGGTTGGTATGTTCCATTCCAAGTCTGATGAGAATGTGAAAGGTTTTCATTAATGCATATCGTCATTTTTAACAAGTTCTGGATATGTGCATCAGAAGAGCCAGAAAAACACAAGATGTGCACATGAAATTCAATTAAATTGTAGAAGTGCTCTTTCTTTGTGTGTTTGTTTGGCCTAGAAATGTGTTGGACTGTTTATGTGCATGTCAGTGTTTGAAATTTCGACGTGCAAAGGTTGACCTTCACAAGGTCAAGAGGGCACAAAAACAACAAAAATCTTTTGGGGACCTGAATGTTCTCAACAAATTTCCAACAGCTGTTAATATATAATCCTGTGGACCAATGGCCAATCTCTTGGTTATCAGGTCCCATTGGCCGGTTTTAACAAAACCTTCAGCAGCAAGCTTCAACCTTCCGCTTCCGCCTGACCTTAAGCTAACTTGGTTCTAACTTGCCGTTCTAAGGCTGACCTAATAGCCGTTTGTACCATCTAGAGTTACGTTTTCTTTTCACTGAGACCAGGCGTAAATGTTAACAATGTATCCTAGCAACACATACGCTGCTAGGCAATAGAGTGGTGAAGGGATGACATATTTTTGTAGGCCAACGAGGAAGAAAGCATCGCACTGGTTCCCTCGTGAAAAACCTTATGGGATTTTTGCATGGAATTTTTGGTTATCGCCAAAAATAAGCTCTGTGACGAACACAAGTTTATAAGACTTACATGTTTTGTTCAGCGTGATAATCTTCACAGATGAACCCACTTTTATATGTTTTGAAGCATAAACGAAATCACAAGAAGCAAAAAGCTATTGTTAGGCTATACACGACCTACATCGTGGTTGCACGACTTAAACGTCACCACTATAAACGCTGTAAAAACACGTTAGAACACGATCGAAAAATATTAGAAACAAATAAATCTACAAGTTCTAGTGCATCTCTGTAAAGCTGTAAAGGTGGACAAGTGGGTTTACTGAGTTTCTGTGTCTGCTGTGATGACGTCTAATGTCCCAGACAAACACTGAAGTCCCACTTGTTAGCAACCGCCTTTTTAAGAGAAGTAAAACCTTAAAAGTTCAAAAATCGTGTTTAAGAGAGCTTATTTTATTTTGCAGAACAAAACATCTAAATATCTTTAGCCTGTGTAAACCACAGACCTTATTTAGGGCATTTTACCGAAAACCCATTCAAAAAACCCACAGACTTTAAGACGAGGGAACCGGGAGTGCTAAAAGGCTAACAGACTTCCGCGTTTTAGGACTCATTACTTCTCCACTCTATCATCATAGACTTGGGGCATTCAAGTGGATGCCCCAAGCTAAGACAAGATTTAAATCTGGTTGGTGCAACAAAGGTAAGGTACATTCTAAAGAAGACCAACTTCACAGTTAGGATCAGACATAGCAAAGACCAGGACCTACTGGACCTACTCCAGGACCTTGAAAACATCTCACCTTAATGGAACACAGCTTTTATTTGGGGTATTAATTCCACCTGCATGCTTTGGCAGATCAAAATATGCAAAAAGGGTGTATAAGCCTTGCTCTGACCACAGTTCAAACATCCACCTTTAAACACCTCTAAAACCATTAATTAACATGTTTCATTTTGTTTAAATTATCTATACACAAACGTGGGATTCTGGCATCTCTGTGAAGTTACAAGGCAACCAGTGGAGATTGCAAGACGTCGCCGCGCCAAGATATTGATATATGTTAAAAGTTTCTGAGGTAAAAAATCTACATGAAGACCTCACTATTATCAAAACCCAAAATGATGAAAAAATGAAGAAAACTTGAGGTCAGAGAATCCATTCCACAGAACCTGCACATGATGTTATCCAGACACTCGGTCACACACTTTTGTGTTAATCCTTGATGAGAATGAAACTGTCAAATCAACCTGGACAAGCCCCGACCATTACAGTTTAAGTGAAACACGGAATGAAGGAATTAAGTGAGACAGTGTGTGTGTGTGTGTGTGTGTGTGTGTGTGTGTGTGTGTGTGTGCAATGCATATTGTTAAGGGTGTGCCTGTGTGTAGTTTAAGCCCTTCGTTCTTGTCCCTCCTATGGGTCACTAGTTATTAACCCCCAGACAGTCACCTTGACACACCGTCTCATACACACAAAGAAACAATTACACACACTCACATACACACATATTTAGAATGTGAATTGACCCATTCAAAAGCGCACACACATTCTAAGCTTCTCTAAAACACACATACACACACACACACACACACACACACACACACACACACACACACACAAACGCACACACACACTTTTATCAGCCCGCTGTGACCCGGCCCTCCACATGAATTGGCATGAAGTGTTAATCCTAATATTGGATTATCAGACAGTCAGAGATTATCCCCTCATTTTAAGATTAGCAGCTTAGTTTAAGATTAGTCCATTTAAAGTGCCACTTAAAGGTTATCACATCAGTGGTGACGCAAAATTGTTTCTGTACGGTCCATTTCAATAGAACATCACACACACACACACACACATACATTGAGGACTTATTAAATTAATAATTGAATCTAATTTGAAGAAATCTGCTATTCATACCTGTGTAACAGCAGTCTGTAGGTGAAGATGCATAACCTGTTTGAGCTGCAAAAAGTTGGTGAGAATCAGAGAAAGACACAGGGATTATCACTTCATTGTGTATGTATTGTGTGTGCGCGCGCGCACCCGCGTGCCTGTGTGTGTGTGTGTACGCGCGCATGAAATGATTTGTGGCTCATGGATTGTTCTGTGAAGATAATCTGCTGAAAGAGACAATAAGAGCTGACAATGGACTCAACTCTTAACAATGAGGTGGGCCTGATTTTTGTGTGCGGACTGTTGGGAATCTGTGTGTTTCATTCATCCTGACTTCCTCCCTTATTTCCCTCTTTCTTCCTATTCATTTTTCTGTCATTACTTCAAACACACGTTTGTTTTGTGTTATATCTACTCGATCACTTTTCTTTCTCTGTCTTTCTCTCTCTGTGTCTTTCTCTGTCTTTCTCTCTCTCTGTCATTCAGTAGATCGATACAGGCTAATTGCTGTAGAGCATCAGACAGTTGGGAGTCTTCTTTTCCCTGGAGTACCTAATTAAGACCATCAAACTCACTACCTCTGCATGTGTGTAGGAGAGTGTGACTGTCCTTACTAGAAACACCTGTACGCTTACGTCAAACCACAACAACTGTTGTAAACAGTGAATGATTCTTCTCTTACTTCATCTACGCACTAACAGACATACACAAACACACTTTGTGTGTATTTTGCTCAACAACATGTAACATGTAACATGAAGAACAGCTCCATGTATTCGGCGATGCCATTTCTGCTGTCAACTTTTCTGCTACATCATTTCTCTATTATAAACCCAACGAACAGAGAGAATAACAGACCGGGGGCAAGGGGGGAAGAAGGAGAGAGACAAGATGGAGGGCAAGGAAGCACGTAAGACTGAGATTAAGTTACGAAACCTGTGGAGAGAGCGCGCGCAGACATACACACACACAAGTTGTACGAGTTTAGCTCAGCAGAACAAAAGCAGAGTTAGAAATAAGAGGAGCTCTCACAGGTTTCACCTTATATTTTACTCTCTCTCTTTCTATGACTCTCTGTGTGCTCATCATAACTCATTAAAAGTTGGTGTAATATTTTGCACTGGGAGCAAAATAGTGATAAGTGAACTGAGGGGTAACAAGTGGAGATGACGGCTGGTGTGGAGACTTAAGTCGTGCTCAAAAACTGACACATCAATGAGTCCCATTGCAAGGATTTTTTTTTTCAAATATGTACTTAAGGTTGATTTTTCTCCTCCTGTATTTTTATTCCAAAAAAAAGCTATAAATTAACCACACTGAAAACTGTTTAGTTCTGTGCCACACTACCTGGTGGGTTCTTTCTTTAAAACACTATTTGTTTCACACTACCATATTAGAAAACATTTTCTGGAAAATTTTCAAAAAACTTGACAGTTACATTAAGGAGGCTTTTTTTGCTTTTTTGAAATGAAGTTTTAAGGACAAAGGGTGTCATGTGCAATATTGAATTGGAAAAATTAAAATGACCTGTTTAAAAGCTCCCATCCTAAAAGAGAGTTTCCATTTTAAATAATACAGATTTACTCTGAATGCATTCTTTGCTCTGATAATAGCGCTGAGAATACCTGACCTTGACCATGACAGAAAATATGACCCAATGCAAAGACAGAGGAGCGCAGGAAAGTTGACAAGGTAAAGGTGGCTGAGCGAAGGGATGAGGCAGAGGGAGAGGTAGAGGAGGAGGAGGAGAGAGGGATGAGTGGAGATATAAACCAGTAGCAGCTGTTTCCAGCCCATTAAAATGTAATTAAGGAGAACCTCATTACAGAGAGAGACAGAGAGAGCGATGAGGAGATCGAGAAATAAACTGTTTTCTACTGTCTACTTTATCACTCAACCGGACAGAAAATCATCAGTTTATTTCGAGTAAACACTCTGAAAGAGAGGGAAAAATCCCAAGTGCTGTCTGGTTCTATGATGCTAATTAGATTTGAGTAGATCGTTTGGCAGAGAAGACATAATGTTCTGAATCCAGTTTGGCACTTGAAAGGATGGAATATAATAATCCCTTTTCCCAGTCAATCAGTCTTTCTCCAAAGTGTGGGATTTCTGTCTTTCAGTGTCATGTGCCAAACAGTGCTCACTCTGAAATGAAAACAGTCAGGACAGATTTCTGAGTGCTGAAAGCAGTTGGTGGCATAGAAATACTTTGACTGAATCTGACTGTCTCACTTTACTCTTCAGAGGAGTCTTTACTTTTAGCACAGCAGTGTTGTCTGATAGTAAAAAGGGGTGTTTGTGATTTTTAGGTTTGTATTTATAAGTTTTGCATCAACTCTCATACGTTGTTATCCAGACCAGCTGTGTTTGTATCTGCTGGATGAATGAGTGTGTTAGTTCTTTTATTCTGATGCCTGCCAAAGCGGCAATAACGAGAAAAAGTTGTCAGAGAAGTTGGTTAAAAAGACAGCCATTGCTTTTTTCATTTTGTATATTTTGCCTCTTTTTGTTGTCCCTCATAGTGGATGCTTTGCTATGACAGAAGTAAAAAAGAAATAAACACAAATGGAAACAGAATATTTTGAATTGGAGCTACACTTAGGGCTTTCAGTGGAGATGCTTTTGATATCTCACATCATTTTTTGACTAAAGCCTATTTATTATTTAACTGAGAAAGCCTTCATTGAACTTGAATGCATCATTTCATTTTGTCTTAACATGAAGCAGACCCAAAGACTTAATATTTCAAAAGCACCAAACTTTCATGTAACAGTTTAAACCCACTTGAACAGTTTTTGAAAAATCAAACCTTTTCTTCTATAGATGTGCTCAGACCACAGGGGAAGCAAATTTACAAAAGTAACAATGACTGATACAACTACATACAATGTCAATGCAAAGATGTAAATAGAATCTGATCATGCCAGGTGATGCAAATAGACAGGAAAACGTGAAAACTTTGAGTGAGTTGTTGCAAAAGTCTATGAGCTTTGTGATTCTCTGGATATCACCAACAGTCATAGATAGAGGACAAATTTAAACTTGTCTTCCACCAAAATTAGTGTGTGTATGCAGGTTTTTTAAATGTGGGAAAAAATGTTTAAAATAAGCAAAAGATCGCTTTCCCATTGCCAGTAGACTAGTGCTGTCTATATGGCACTGCAGTAGATTAGCATGCCTTTCTTTTTCTTGTGTGTCACGTTCGATGTCACAGACAGGCCTCAAAACAGATTAGTAATTAGTGGAAAGCAGCATGGAGGCAAGTGAAAATGATACAGTGCTTACATTTTTGTTAAATCTCTAAATCATTCAGTCTCTCTTTCAACAAGGTAAGGCTAAATTTTGAAGGATTATCCAGCGCTGCTTGGATGGAGATGGTCACTATTGCATCATGCAATTTTATCCCATCAGCAAAGGGGCTAAAGGTACTGCATCTACCCGAGTGTTGTATTTCCATCACTACCGATCATTGCCACCTCACTGATTGCATGGAAACATAACAGTTTGTTGCAAAGTTTGATTAAAACATGAGTTGTTTGTGGTGCATGGCTTAACTAACAACCTGTAGGTCCTGAAGGTTCACCCATGTGTCAGAAGTTTGGGTGAGCTTGTTAGAAAATACCATGGGTCTCGGGCGAGCAGGTAGAGTGACAAAGTTGATGTTGATAATTGACAGCAATATGCAGGAGTCCACCTTCTGCCTAGGCGAGGCGTTTCCGTTATCTGGTTTTGACCAGGAGTATTTGTTCATTCCTGCATATTTTAAATCTCTCTGGTCCTGTCCTGTAAAAATATTCCCTTTGAGAATATGTATGCCTAACACTGTGTCCTAACAGCATGCAAGCATCTTTCTGTCCTCACTGAATCCATTAAATATGCACTTCTGTTACAATATGTAAACAAACCCCATAGGATGTCATCTGTGTGCTTGAGATCGCACTTAAGATGTGAATGACTGGAAATGACATACCATACAGGCAACAGAAACTACTTAAAACATTCAGCAACAGTTTTTGGGTTTGTGGTTTGGGTCATTGACTAATGCATTTGTTGAAGAGTTGAATGGGGTCAATGGCTCTCATAAGTAGCTGGGCTAATTAGGGTTTTAGAAATCCTGGCCTACGCATCACTTCTAGTTAGAATCTGTACATTCACACAATATTCACAATTCACGCTGTCAACTATACATTCGTACACATAGGCCCTTGTACTGTGTTTAAAACCTGTGGAAATACTTTCCACAAAAACTGTTACAGAGCATGTACAGTATTTCAAATAAAAGCTGTTCTGAAGGACACTTGGACATGTGTACAGTAGAAACTTGGCACTGAACGACCACCCTACGACTAGCAGCTACCCTGAACCACAGCTACATCATTTACACAGGTTCACATAAAAGCAAAACACACACAGCCAAACACCAACATGGCAACAATCCCATATGCATGCACACACACACACACACAGGCAAAAACACACAAATGCAGAAAACATAATGATAGCTCCGACACAGATGACTCTCTCTCACTCTCTTCTTCTGACAGTAAACAGCATCATCCAACCTGAGACTAACCAAGAGAACATGCCAGAAGACACAGACACATACATGCACACTCTCATAAACACACACGATAAACACACAGGTGCAAATTCATATATAAACACACATATGTGGGGACAACGGAAGTGCAGTATTGTTAACAGTGAAAGCACGCGCGCATGCACACACACACACACACACACACACACACACACACACTATTCAGTGTTCTTATTCAATCAAGCAGTGTGTGTACTTAGGCATGAGTAGGAGAAGATGCTGAAGGCAGCACAGTACTCAGATAAACTGGAAACTGTGTGTGTGTGTGTGTGTGTGTGTGTGTGTGTGTGTGTATGTGGGGTAGTGTAATAACTAGGGCAAAGCAGTCTTGGGGATATTAGTGTTTTTTAATTGAAAAATGGTCAGAAGGGGAAAGCAGAAGGATAAACACATAGATTATCCAGATATATAGTAAAAATTAGAGCATATATTAAATGTTGCAGCAAGGGCAAGCAAGCAATTTTAAAGTAGATGATATTTTACACAGTAATTGGGGAAAGAAAAATGAGCTTACATACACATATTAAAACAAAGCTCTCCTTATGACAAATTTCATTACAAACTGACTCATACTAAAAGAGAGTAACTCAAGGGATCGCCCTTCCTCTCTCTTTTTGCTTCCTTTCCCTGTATTTTTCTATCAAAATGACTTATATATGAAGTTAAACAGTGTAAGTGATTTTGGACATAAGGTACCTTAAAGTAGGGCTACGTATTTGTACTGAACCATCATGGTATGGGGGTCATAGTCTAGTGGACGCAGCCACATGTAAAATATGTGGTATGTAGACTGATGCACGTAAGCAGAACCAATATCACAAGTAAGAGTTCTGTCCAGGAGCTCAGCTTTATGGCATAAGCAACATATACTGATCTTAGCACAGCAAACTGACTGCTGTATGACTCAGACACACTATGGAAAGTGCTAATGAAATGGCGCTGCTGCAAGACCCACCTGCAGAGTCCTACTCAGCCACAACTTTGACAGTGAGAGACTTGTGCATAAGATGAGGACAGCGTATTGACGTTGGTCCACTGTTGTTGGGTCTGTGACTGAAAAAACGCACCCAACTTATTGATGCACATCCCACGGCATCACCCACGGTGCTGATTATTGGGATAATAAATGTTTAAAGGGCTTTGAAGATTTAAATATAGCGATGGTGGAACTGTTGAAAAACTCCTTCCAATGCACTAATTTTTATTTTTCTTGTTATTTATATTAACTTTGTAAATTATATTCAAAAGCTTAACCTGCTTTTCAGTTTTATAGTCTGATGTGCATTTTGGGAAAGTGATTGTGCAGTGTTAAACAGAGGTGTTTGAAATGTCCCTAATTTCTTATTCAGAGTTTACCAAAGTTGCCAGTGGACAAAATGTTGTCTCAGTCTCACAGCAAGAGGATTTTGTCTGTGCGACACTTGCACTTCTGCCTGTTCTAAAAAAGAAACTCATCCTGATGATTTTGCTGTACTGTCCTCACATAGAATCATGTCTGCTATGGGCCAACTGTTACACTGGTTAATAGTTGTACAGGCTCTACACAGGGCCAATGCCATAGTCTACACAAATGATTTACACCCTAATGAGCACTTATACTTGGCTGGTAGTGTGTCTGCTTCTTTCTGCAATTACACTACCTAAACACTAGTTGGCAGTGTGGTTTCTATGACACTGTGTTGAGTTTTAAGTGCTGTGAAGTCTGACTGATTCAACCAATACACCTAAAACACACATACGTGGCTTAATAGCACATACATTCAACAGAAGCACAAACTCAGCTCCGTTATAACTCACAATGTTTCACACACAAAACAATTCTCTTTTGTTAGAGACCTTTTCTCCACAGATTTGAGATGCTAATATGATTAGCATAAGCCTTTGACATTATACATTTCATACAGTGGCCTAGCTGCTAGTGGAGTTTCTCTCTACTCAAATGAAGCTGCAAATAACAACAACATTAAACAAAGTTAATGTTACAAAATTCAGCTCCATTATTGCTCACACGATTCACAAACAAAACAATAATCTCGTTTACATATAGAACATGCTAATGTTATGGGCATTAGGCATTTCCCAATGCATACATTAGCCTAGATGCTAGCTGTCTTTTTTTCTACTTATATGGAGCCAGAACATATCGCACAAAAGCCTTAAAATTCTAGTTTGTGTGGGCTTCTTCTGCATCACAGTATCCACTGAGGAAAATAACTTTTATAGCACTTGCATATAAAAACAGGCAAACCAAACAGGTGGTCTGTGTCACAGCAGTGTGTAGTTAGGTGCACGTTAGGTAGGTTGTAGGCTAAAGTGTAGGGTATGCATCTAGCAAAGCCAGCAGAGATTATGACGTCAGTTCAGCACAGTAAAACTCCACTTTACACCCCAAATTATACTTGAGTAAAGTCTGCAGATTTTAATGACTGCGTTTGTTCTTTTCAGGTAGGTACTCTACATCTGTTAAACTTGCATTCATTGATTTTTTTTGGCCTCTTGAGGGTGAAATAAAACAATAAAGTTGTGGGCTGTAAAATCGAAGCAATGAGCTGAAAGGTGCTGTAAACTTCATGGAGCTGAAGGGAACTGCACAGTCAAGTGATAATTCTCTGTGGGTTCATCATTATGAGCAACAACTTGAACATTATAGTTTTCATTCATTGTTATAATAAAAATATTGACTGATGCAGCAATAACGCATTACACAATATGTAAAGATGTATGCACCACCACTATAACTCTGTGAGCATTATTTACACCTGTGTGTGTGTGTGTGTGTGTGTGTGTGTGTGTGTGTGTGCATGTAAATGCAGTAAAAGTGCATGTGCATGACAGTGCCTGTGTGTAAACTTGGTGCATTTACTGCAGCCAATAAGAATCTGTCTTCTCTAGTTTTAACTTAAAAAGCTAGGTACCTCTCACAATAATGGCCTGGCTGACTGCGTGTGCATCAGTGAGAGTGTGTGTATGTGTGTGTTCTTGAGTTGCCCCAGGAAGGAAGAAGTGGTTCAAAGAGCATCTGAAGCCTTGATTAAGGAAGTGTGTAATCACAGCTGAAGACCAGCAACAGTCTGATGCTGCCTAGAAGGGCCTGACACACAGGAGGAGAAAATAGCCAGGAAACAGCTAAAGACATACACACACACACACACACAAAGTCAAACACACCCATGACACACACAGATAGCAGTAATTCTCACAAACTGCTACTTGAGCTAAATGCAGGCGGGTTAAGAGACTGAACTGTGCAGTGATCAAAGAAGCTCTGCTTTTTAGATAGAAGTGGAAGAAGTCATGACAGGATTACACAGAGCCAAAACACAAACACTGTGTTTTTCACTGGTCACACACTGCGATGGTGAGCGTTCATCAGCCTGGGCAGGAGTAAATTTTATTCTGTGTCATGCAGTTGGATTAAATTTTGAATTGAATCAACTCAGTTTGGACAAGTACTTTCTAAACCCACCTTTCCCTGACCTTATGCTGCATTCATGTTGGAAGGTCGTAGTTTCTGACTCTGTTGTATTGATGAGCTTTGAGGTCGTAAAGTGGAAACAACCTGGAAGCTACAAAGACGATGTGTTGCATTTTAATGCTAAGAGTGTTTAAAGAAGATGTTTACATGTTTATATATAATATCATATTTATATGTATATATTATCTTTTTATATTCAATCTAGGTCATGTGTCTCGTGGAATGTGTCTTTAAATCCAAAATAGAGACTTCTCAAAACCCGTTGGCACTCATGATAAAAGGTACTGCTTCAATTGTAACCTAAAGTTGTCAGTTCAATATTCACAACATGATAAGTTTCCTTCACATATAAAAAGGTGCTCAACCCAGACAAGATTTTGTAGACACTTATCTTTGGTCTATTACACAATGGTATAAAGTTTCATAACACCCAAGTATGGAGGAGTGAAGTGTCTCACTTCCAGTTGCTCAAGCTGAATTCAGCTCTTGAACTTGGCTCTTTTGCCAGCATCAAGAAGAGTTCCCTCCATATACACTATAAACACTCCATACTGAAGACTCTTCTGTGTTTTGGGGGCACTGACAGTTAACCTTTTGTTATCTTTTTCCGTGTGAAATGCTTCCAAACTGGCTGGCTTAGAACAACTGTGATCCCTGAGAAGTTATTTTGTGTTCATCTCCATCTTCAGCCAAAAAGACAGTTTCATGCCAGCTGCAATTTTCAGTAGCTGGGCTCTGTATGTGTTGTTAAGTCTGTGAGAGTCTCAAATCACAAACAATATCTAGCCCTCTCTCACTCTGTTACACGTGTTCTCTACCTCTCTCACCCCGGCCTCTTCAGTCTCGCTATCCCTGAGCCCCTCTGCTCCTCAATAACAGTGCCATGATACAGGGACACAGACAAGAAAATAGATTTTGTTTGTGCTCATGTGTCTGTGTGTGTGGACAGAGAGTGAGAGTCCAAGAGGAGGACGAGAGCTAAAGACAGAGAGAGAGATTGCATTGTCTATGGAGACGCTAAGATCACATTTCAGCTAATAGTTTTCCAATCTTTTTTTCTCAGACACAAGTTTAGTCAGCTGGCTGTGTATCTGACTCTGTTTGTGGGTGCTTGTGTGTGTGTGTGTGTGTGTGTGTGACAGCATATAACAGTCCATGCATCTATGTGGACGTGTATTCCACAACAGTGAACATGATAGGTTTCGCTAATATCTCTATTACTGTTGCAATCTCCAACTATTGTCAGATGTGAAAACTCATCTGTTCCTCCATTCCCATGTCTGTGTGTACAGGGCCATGTGTGCCCCATCACACACACACACACACACACACACACACACACACACGCGCACGCACGCACGCACGCACACTCACACACACACACACATGCACACACACACACACACACACACAGACACTATAAAAACACCATAAAAACAATGAAACTAGCAATACTAAAGCTTTTATGGACAATGGTATTGCATAAAACATGAAAAACGGTCAGGTGTACCTTCAGCTCCAATATTAGATAAAAGTAAAGACTATCCAGGTGCAGCATCACAAAGAAGGAGATATTATGATTACTGATGACACAAATTGTAATCATCATATAATCCAGATGTGACACAACTCGTAAATGACTCGTAAAATTCAATGCTTTTGTAAAGGATCTTCTCAAAGGCACAAATGTCTACTTTGAACCTACTGTACCAAGTGTTCTGCAGTTAAAACAAGCAGAGGAACCATTTCCTGAAACTGCGTTCAGACCAGAATTGGCAAGACAAAATATACTCAGCAGGTGGGACTGGAAATATTGTGGGTGGCAAAAGCTTGTGGCACTAACTTGGCTAAAAAAGCGACCAACCAATAATAGTAAGCTTCCTTTTATGAAGCATTTTCTTGCCAACTTTTCTGCTTGTTTGGTACTTTCTGCCAGTGGCACAGACTTGTATCATATGATTGGAATTCAAGATACACTTGAGTCTGAATCTGATGATTTTAGACATGACACATTCAAAAAAGACTCTTACACCAATGACTTGTGATCTTACCTGAACTTTACCCTTTGTAACTTGAAAAGTCTGCTACACATTGCTTTTCAAACTTTTATTGTCAAGTTGTGAGCAGAAATCAGGTTGCCTCTCCAAACTATATTCTTTTCCACCAACAAAAAGTACAGATCCTTAATGATTTTGAGAATTTTAAGTTTCTCATATTGCTGTAAACTGACTGTACTAACTATGGATGCCCCAATCAAATTTTTTTGGCCTTGATTCCAAATCAGTTGGTCCTGATCTTGTATACCTGCTGATGCCAAATCTGATCTGATACACACATTTCTTTAAATGTTGATTAAATATGTATCTGACACACTGAAGTAATAGATGTAGCCAACTAAACCTGAATTTTCATAGGCCACTTAATACATCCGATATTTAGTGGCAAATGATATGGCCCTCTGCTGGAGTTGATAGTCATTAAACCTGCAGAGTTCAGTTCCACCTAAAAATAAGAAGTTCAATATTTTATACAGTACACTGATCTTTATTAATGAAAAAGAGAAAGAAGAGATGACAGATTTGTTAGCATTTGAATCATGTGTCACATTCAGACATTAATTTTATTTCACATATAGGGAAATACCTGCACTGTAGCATGTCATAATGCACAGCAGTGCTGCAAAACTAGCAGCCTAAGGTGGAGAACACACAGTAGAATACAGTAACAAAATGATCACCATTTGATCAACTTCATGTTAGCCATTACTGATCTTTTGAAATATGCCTGAATAGCAATAGCAATCCTTAGGATAGGCTTGAGATATCTTAAATACTTACTGCCTAAAACTATAAAACTGTATCAAATCTGGTTTAGGGTGCAGAATAACTTGCTCAAGACTGGAAACACAAAGCTTAATTAAGAAAACACTTAGTTTGGGACTCATTGGTCGTGCCTTGGAAATTAATATCAAAGGTTTGAGACTTGCTTGTAACTTGCAAAGCAACCACTTTGTCCTCCCCTGCTTTTCATTTCGTTGCTTGTATTCTTTTGAAAGTCTTGCTATTTAAAATCCATAAGGGGTATCAAGGCTTCAAATTGGCTGTCTTACATTGTTTTATTCGTCAGAAGTATTGGTTTCAATGAACATGAAGGTGAAACATGTATGCAGAAACGGTCAAAGAGTGACCAAGCTCCAAGAACGCCTGTTCCATTAACACCATGGGAGGAGGGTGAAGTTGGAAACTAATTCTCAGCTCCCATTCCAGTCAACTAGTTCCTGAGCATTTGATGTCTGAGCAGATCCTTAAAAATGTATATAGAAATCTGTTTATCAAATAATTTGTGATGAATTCAAGAGTCTAAGAACCTCAAGGGATTTTTCTAATTGACACCTAAACTCATACATAGATCCAGTTCAAAATCTGAAATTATTCAACCATTTGCTTGACACACTTGACTTTTTGCTGCCACTCGAGCTGCTTTTTCATCACAAACTTTTGAGCCAACAACACTGTCTGTGTTGTGTCCTAAAAGCATTTCTTAGCCACTTACACCCACCACTCAGACTTCAACTGAATATAATATAGTCTCATTTACATTCAGGGTCTTTAGGCTAAGGAGGCTGTAATAGACAGTGACGGTATATATTACTGGTCTGCTGCTTTTCATTATGCAGCTAATGATTCCCTGTCAAGTTCTATTGTAAATGTACGAGGGGCAAAAAAAGAAGAGAGTGGGCGGGCAAAGGCGGGAAGACACAGAGGGGAGAGTAAGGGGAAGACGATATAAGAAAGGCTACATACTGAAAAAATGTGTCGAAATATGTTGCAAACTGGCCAAAACTGTTACAAACGTATCAAAATAGGCCAAAAATAATCACCTATTTTACAAAGACAGCTGTCATTGGAACATACAATACATATTTTGTGGCTGAAACACAACAGATCTATATAGGCCACACAGAGCCTACGCTGTAGCCTATACAAGTGGCCGACGTCCTTGTGAGCTACTTGCATGATGGTGTGCATGTCGCTCTGCAATTATATCTTCAAAATGCTAGCTGGCGGTGGGCTCTCTCTGCTACTTAAGTTTCTGTGATTCAAAACACACATAAAACATAGCTTAATAGTGACAATATTAAATATAAATACAAAATTCAGCTTCATTATAACTTGCAAGGATCCTAGACAAAACAATTTTGTTTTTCCCATAAACATGCTAATGTTAGCCTAAGTCTACGATATTTTACATTTCATTAATTGGACTAGTGGCTAACGCTGTTTTGCTTTACGATGCAGAGAACAGAAAGATTTAACAAAGGTAATGCTACAAAATTCAGCTCCAATTCAACTGGCAAGATACACGACATAACCGTGCCTTATACTAGACATCTTCATGACGTGTCAAAGTTACTAACATAAACCAGACATTTCACATTGCATAAATTAGCCTGGAGGTTAGCAGACTTTCCCATACTCATATGAGGCCAGAATAAATCACACACGAGACTTAAAACTCTTTTTTGTTGGGCCTGTATTTTCTGTACAATTTATTGTTTCTTCTCTGTGAAATAAAAGCAAACAATAGCTTTAAATGAAAAGATTTTCATTTAAAAAAAAGATAAAAGAGAAGTCTGCTTTGCCGTAGTGACAATCTCAGGAGGTGCACGTCAGGCTATGCCACTGATTTAAGGCAGAAGTATAAATCCCGCTTAGGGCTGTCACTAAATATCTATATCTAAATATCTAATATTTTCAGTTTGACAGTTTGAAGGAATGTTACATTGCACTGTAGACCTTGTGTTTTGTTACTTATTGTGACTTTGGTGTCATGCTAGCAGATAAGCCTTGTTTGAAACCTCTGAAACACTTAATATTTTAATATGAATATGAATGAGTATTTAAAAAAAATGCAAAGTAAAACTATGTTTTATGAGTATTTAAACCTTTCTAAAGGTGATACATGAAAAGCTTAATCTGTGGTAAATATATAATCCCTATCAGGTACCCAGAAACAGCCATGGAGTCCTGCAGTGGAGCCAACATGGTGGCAGGTTAACACTGCAGTGATTCAACTGCCACCATGCACAGCTCCGCTTTGGTCGTAATAGGGAGAGTATATCATTCCGTCTAATTAGAATGCCAATAGCAAGTCTCCCCAAGCGAATACACTTGATACACACACTCATGCACACGAAGGCATGCATTCATGCACACACGTATGGCTCTACATTATTCACTGGTAATCACAATGTCAATGCACTGTTACACAGCAGTGTGGCCTCACGTTAGCCATCGTTTAGACGCATAGACACACACACACACTATCCTTTAATTGCCCTTCAGTCAAATGCTTTAGCTTACACACACAAACACATACACACATACACACACACACGCACACACGCACACACACACACACACACACACACACACATGCACACGCGCACACACGCACACACACACACACACACACACACACACACACACACACAGTCCCATTTGTGCATTGTTCCGTTCAGACTCCCCATGGAGTGAATGTGCCACGCTCTTACCACTCCCTACTGTGATTTTATGCGTGCAAACACACACATGCACACACAAGCTCACACGCAAGGACAAAGACTTGGTAGCGGGTTCATCAGTGTCACATCTCGCTCGCTCTTTTTCTAACATCCCTCCCTCTCTTCTCTCCCTCTGTCTCATCCCCAGAGACTTGCACATTGAAAAGCCATTTACTGTTGCTTAACTACAGTTCTTCTGTCTTCCTCTCCATCTTTTTGGCTGCTTTTCTCTCCATTTCTTACTGACTTTTTTTCTCCTCATCTTTTTCTAATTTTTACTGCCTTTCATCCTTTCTCTCTGTCTTTGTGTCATTATTTTTCTGCTGTACCAAAGACTGCTACAACGTCTTCAAAGACTAGAGGGTCAGACAGGCAGCATATACCCAAACTTTGTTCAAACAGAACTTTATTTTAAAAAGCCCCACTGCAAGTTCTGCTGACCTCCAATGGTTTAACTTCTGCCATCGGCTGCAGTCATGCACAGGTGTGCTTTAACACCCTGTGATGCCACAGCTGAGTGTGGTTGCAGGTGCAGTAAAGCACATTTCTAACTGCACCCAACCACCACACTGAAAAGCATCTTACAGAAGGTTAGTGGAATCAACTGATCTTTATGATTAATTATGTACAAAAAGTTGTGTTATTTCAAGTAACTTCTTCTTTAAATTTCTACTTTTTTATTTTCAGACCACCACGTTCAAAACGTATCATTGTTAGTCATATTGGCTCATGTTAATGAGTTGAATAAATGTTCTGCTGATGGTTCGCTAAAGATCTGGAAAAAGATGACAACAAATATACAGTTTGTAGGCTGTGTTATACCTACATACAGTATTAAACAAGATTATCTCAATTTTAAGGGAAAATGTATTCCTTTACCTTGCATGCAAAGGGATTAACTTGAAGGATTTAAACAGGATTTAGCATTAAAAAACCCTGTACCAGGCGTTATAGTAAGAGGAAGTCTGTATGTCTCATATTTTCCCTGGGGCATAAGTTCTACTTAACACACGAGGGACACATATGAAACAGGAGATTTGGGGTCGCTCGGCATGAGTATTTAATTTCCTTCATTTCCTGCATCCTGATGATGTTTTTGCACCATTTTGTGCCTTTTTTTACATTAATTTATGGTGTAAATGTCTTAAACTTCTGTCAAAATGAAAGACCCCAGTTACTTTCATGTTTTCATTCAAGTCACAGGCGTGAGCACCTGTTAAGCCTACCTGGCTATAACAACCCACAACCTGGTTTAACAACGCTTACTGCTGTTTGAAGGTAAAATCTTCCAAACACCTGGATAAAAAAGGAAAAAAAATCTTTCTGCAGCATGGCAAAACAAATTCGTGAATTTTTTTTTCATGTTTTAGTTGTTTATCCAAACCCAGGCAGAAATTTCCTATGTTTTTAGCTCTCAAGAAATGCATACATTTGTATGAAATATAAAATATTTCTGGCGAAAATTTTTGTTTAGATAAGAAAAACAGCCATACTTTGGAAAACAAACTTTATTTTATTATTACTATTTTTTTTTTTTTTTTGTGGCAAATGCACATTTAAAAACATGAATATTTATCAATGTTTATCTTCCCAGATGGTACAAGTATCTTTGACAATTCTCTGAATATTTATTTTTCAGGGAAACCTGAAACCTACCTCTGAATGTAGTGATTATACACAAGAGTTATGGACTGGACTTTGCTGGAGCGCTGTTTGGTCTTATTTAATGTTATCACAAGAAACCTAAAGATGCAAATTATCCTTTCAAAACGGAGCTTAAAACTAAAGAGAGAGTCAATCAAGCACATTCTGTACACGCCCACAGAGTCACAATCTGAGGTCTGATCAAGACTTTTGGCACTTTAACTAATGCTTCAGCCATACTTAAATGATGAGATGTGTTAATGTCGTAGGCTGAAGCCACTAAGCAGTCTGACCCGACAATTCTCTGACGGTTAAATGAATGTGAACAGCCAATTGGCAGCTTTTAGACACTCGTAGCTCCGCACAAGCCAGCTGGAAAATCTAGTTTTCTATTCAATTATCTGCTGCTTTGTATACTCCTCGCTCCTCTCCTCTTCTCCCCACTGTCCTCTCCTCCCTCTTTTTTCCCGCAGTCATCCCCCCTTCTCCTGTTTCTGAATCCTGTATCTTCTTCCTTTACCCCCTGCTCCTTTTCTCCATCCCTTCCACTCTTGATTACTTCATCTTGAATCATCCTCCCTCTCTCTTTACGCCTCTCCTTCTCTACCTCCCCTCTCTCCTGTCCTCCTGTCCCTGCTCTCCCCTCCTCTGATCTGCTCTCCTGGCTCAGGCCCAGTTAAATTACCAGTTTTACAGAGCGATGGTGACAGAGTGCAGAACTTAATTACACACTGGCTGACAGCGAGGACTACGAGTTAGATTTTCTCTTTCTCTTTTTCCTCTTTTTTCAGCTCTTCCCCATTCCCTCCATCTCTTTCTCAGTTCTCTCTGTCTTCTGTTTCCTTTTCATTTCCTCGCTTTTTTCTTTCCTTCTCCGCTTACTCTTTGTCTCTTTCCCTGTTATTAATGGCTGGTGAAGACTCTGAGCTCCATGTTGTTTCTATGTGCTTATTATTGGTTGGTGACGTTTGGGGTGATGGCTGTTGGTGGAATGGGGAGGTTGTAGTGAAATGGGAACAGTAAGTATATAGTGGCAAAGACTTTAGAGAGAAAAAAAAAATCGACTCACAAAAAAATTAAAGTTGCCTTGGTTGCTGTCAATAATCTGTGAACATTTTGTGGATAATTTGGGATGTAGTTAAGTAAAAGCACTGCATTTAGGAGCCAATCAAACCCTACAAACAAACAAAACATCATAAAAGGCTTAATGAATATGTCATTTGCAGTCTCTAAAACATAAAAAGGTTCTGTTTCACAGCTTATTATCGACTTTTGAATGTGGAAACAAAACATAACAAGTGCTATATAGTAGCTGACAGCACATCTTTAAACACTGCCATGAGTTTACAAAAATATTCCAAAATGAGTTTCATCCTCTTAAAAAAATATAAAATACATAGTTGCAGTATCGTTATTAAAACTGCAGTTTGTTTGCAAGAAATATTACTTATTGCATATTTAATATTTGTGGTGTAAGCTAGATATAGGCTAGAAGAAAAGGCAACTGTTGTTCAGGCTGCTGACATTCAGGTAGTAAACAAGGTTATGTGTCAACAGAAATGTAACAATTGTTTTGAAGACTGACACAGATTTTGAGAAACAGGGATGCACTGGTGAATTGGTCGATGTCTTTTACCAACTACGTGAATATATTCCAAACCTTAATGTATCGATTGGTTAAAAAAAAGTCCAGTTGATGTTGATATCTTGGCATCATTGATATCATGTTTAGTGTGTCAGTTTTTGGCACATTTCTCAGATGAAAACTATGACTTAAAATGCTGTACAATTCCCAAATACAAAGTTCATATGCAGTTCTTGCTGAACTCAAAAGTATACATAAGAATTAATCCATTTTAGCCAGTGATGCATTGAGTTAGCATTGAGCATGGATTGCGTTGTTTGCTTATTAGCATTAACAGCATGACAAGCCTGCAAACATACAAAGACGCTGTTTAGATTTGGCTCACTGATAACCTAACATCATTAATCTGGACGGGGCTTAGTGACTGTAAAGTATGGATCATGTATCACATTTTACAGATTTTTAATTCTTCTATTACATTCTAGTATCTTCATTTGTGTGTGTATCATGCAGCGTGTTTGAATTTACTGAACATAGTGTGCGTTGCCCCTTGCTGGTAAATGTTTTGCAGGTCAGTGTGTGTGTTTCAGGTGCTCCTTGCACTCAGCGTGTGTTTGTTCTCTGGATAAGGCAGGTGTTCTAACATTGTTGAGCTTGTTTGTCCGCTGCAGATGGAATGTGTTTATTCATTAGTGCTGCCACTGCAAATACGTGTGTGAGTGTGTGTGTGGTGCTTAATGTACATACCAGTATGTGCATGGTGTGTGTCCAGCTGTGATGCTGTTTTTAGAATTCATGACATCATAATAAATTCATGCCTTTCACTGCAAAGGAGATTGAGCTAAAGACATAAAGACCGAGAAGACCGACAGCAAGAGTAACTGTGTGTGTGTGTGTGTGTGTGTGTGTGTGTGTGTACTTTTATGAGCTGGTGTGACACTGCTGGAGTGTATTTGTGCATGCTTGTATCTTTCTGCACATTCTGACATTCTGGGCGTGTGCATGTGTTTAGGGGGTAATTAATAAGGGGCCTCATATAGTCTCTTTCCCCAGGGCCCCCTGTCCAGATTCATTACTGTCAAACACACACACACTCACGCGCAAACATCAGCAGACATGTAAGTGGACAAGCGATTTCTCAAATACACATATGATAGTTTTACACGTAGCCTGCACACACACACACACACACACACACACACATATATATGAACACGCACACACACACACAAGACAGTGATGTACTGTAAAATCATAGTCAGGCTATAATCAGCCAACCAGTTATTAGAAAGACAGTGAATCCCTACAGTGTTAATATAGGAAAGACACATGCAAAAAAAAAAAACACAGATGTTGCCACTTTGTGTCTAACATACTGAAAAGCTGCTTTAAAGAGCAAAAGCTACAAAAAAAGCAAAAGATTTCCTCCACATATATTTGAGGACATAATTAGTTGTTCAGTAAAAATGTTTAATAAACTGCTGAAAAGGGCATCCAAATGCAAATCTTCTAATTCCAGGGTGTACCTATGTAAATATTTTTTGTTTATTTTTTTCTAAATAACGGTGCTTTATCTCATGATGTGGTGACGTCATAATGCTGAAGCCAAATAAGGACAGAACTGGTGTGGATAAGGTGTAAAAAAAGGCCTCCTTTGGCCAGGTTTATAACTTTGCGTTTAATCAATGCCCGACCTCCTGTACAGACACCTTCCCAGAAATGTAACTACACGTTCAGGCAATGTTGACCTCCTGTGTAGTGTTGTGAGCTGACAGCAAAGCTTTTATATCTATTCTATTTCACAGATGAGAAACTATAAATTGTGAAGACAAAAAGCCTACCAAAAATGGCATTTTCAGTTCTGTGTGTGATTTATCTTAGCTTTAAACCTGTAAACCTGTAAGTCTACTGGTTGCTAGGCTAACTTCAGCAATGGGAATTGTCATGGGCTTATGCTAATAATGTTAGCATGGTGTATATTTGAAGAAAACATGTCAGTGAACCTTGCGAGTTATAATGGAGCCAAATATTGTAATGTTACCTCTGTTAGCCTTTCAAAACCTGAGCAGAAAGATTTAATTTTAATAAATGTGAAGAAGTTGAGGAACTTCACAAGAAATGGGTCAAAAAATAGCAAGACGGTAGTATAAAGTTGCAAGAACATGATCTGGAAATAAGCAAAGAACATTAACAAGAAATCAGTAAAACGTTAAAGAAAATGATCTTAAAATATTATTCTTATTATTATATTATTAAGAAATTAGTAAATAAAAATATTAGAAAAATATCTGAAAATAAGAAAAAACACTAGAAAGAAATTTGTAAAAATTGTCTGAAAATTCACTCACAGCTAGGCTACTTTATTTAATGTAAAACATTAGAGGCTCATGCTAATAATGGTAGCATGTTGTATATGTATTGTGCAATAGAAAATTGTTTCTATTTTCTTATAAGTTTAAAAAAAGCTGGATTTTGAGTTTGTCGTTACTGTGTCACGTTTAATGTGCATTGGTGGAATTAGCTAAATAAATTTTACTGCACTTCAGAGAAACTCAACACTGTCACAGAAACCCAAACACCAAGTAGCTCTTTGGAGATGTAATTGCAGCCATGCCGACACCATTGCTCAAGTAGACTTTAAATACTCTCAACGGCATGGCCATTTGTGCAGGCTTTGGTGTATTCTCTCTGTAGAGCACATGCACAACTATAAATTAGCCTTTATGCTGCAGGAATGGATGACAGGAGTGACAATACATTATTTTTTTATGAAAATAAGTAAGGAAAAATGTTTTCAAGAAACTCTCGGTATTACAGTAAATAAACAGAACTGTATATAAGTTGTGTGTTTGCACTTATTTACAGCATAAAATGCAAATGTGTTTGTGTTTGGACACTGATGTTTGCTCTCCAACAGTCATTGTTGGTGTCGCTGTGCACTATGGGTGTATGGGTATTCAAGGTTGTGCGTGTGTGTGTGTGCATGAAGAATGGAAGCCTTCAGTGTACAGAGTCAAAGCGGTGTCAGCCTTTATCAATATTTGACTGCAGAACCAGAGAACGGATGAATCTTTAATATGACCTTGGAGCACAACAAAGACATGGAGACATGGGGGACGAGAGAGGGGGAGGGAGAGAGAGAGAGAGAGAGAGAGAGAGAGATGTGGTGGGTGACAGAATAGTGAGTGAGAGGGACAAAGTGGAGATGTGAAGAGAGGAAGACGAGTGGAGAAGTTCAACTTGTTTTGATTTTGTTATCTTGACAGAGACAACAGAGTCGTCTCAAACGGTTAATGCTCCAAGCTGGATGCTGTAAACTCGACAAACTCAAAATGTCACTCAGGACTGTGCAGAACATGACTAAAAGACACATAGAGGTTAATGCCATGGGAACATCTTTTATATCTTTTTACTTTCCATCCATTTCCCCTCCTGCAGATACACAGTCCCCCTCATTGACATTATTTCCTGGTAGCCACAGACTAAGCACCTCCTCCTAAAGCCGATTAGACAGAGAGAGAGAACGTGGAAAGAGAGAGACAGAGAGGACAGAAGGACACTGCAGAAACATCAGAGACAAAGTGCGAGAGTGGGGATAGAAGTAGAGGAGAGGAGAAAAAGAGACACATACAGTAAAAATGGATGTTACAGATGAAGAATTATACATTTAGCGGGGAAGTGGAAAAGAGAAGTGGTTTGGGGTTTGAACTGAGCGACAATGGCTGAATATTTATAGAGGACATTGCAGAGCACATACATTATTCTCTTCTTTTACATGAGAGATAAAACCCAAGCCTCCTACTCAAATCATTCAGTGTAGGAATACATTCTGTTTAGTTTTTTTCCCCTTAAAATGAGTAATGAGTGACTTATAAATAAGCAAATTTACACCCCAAAGAAGTACAGAATTTAGTTTTAGTTAAAACACAATTAATTGCAGTTGCCCTTAAAAATTCTCACCATGGAACGAAAAACTAGTAGGCAATCAATTGAACTACTTTTTGCCTACAATCTCATATGCATTGCTTCAAATTTCATACATGCAAATATCACCATTGTGCAACATTTCACCTGTAAGTAATGACATGAAATGACAATGATTCATAATTGTCCAAAATATCCATCTGCTGCATGACTGCATATTATGTAGGGAGTAGTGAATCAGTGACTGGGACTTTAGCACACAGACATCAGAGGTATCTATCATCTAACTCGTGGCAAAAAAGCAAAAGAATACAAACTAGTCCATTAAGAGCTTCCCCAGCAGAGAACACTATAAAACATATTTAGAGAAATCATGGGGCCTCTATTTGTTTATGAATCAGTGGGTCCTGTTGCTGCAGTAGATTATGCTGATGCATGCGGGTAAGCTCCTATAGGTGCTCGATCTAACTGCGGTGCAGCTGAAAACTAAGGGATTTGGAAAAATAAACTATCCGTTGTTGTAGAGCCAATCCAATCTGCTCTCCTCCCTCCCCTGTTCCACAGTACCATGCCAAAGGGGAAACATAGACAGACAGTGAAGTCTGGAGAGGCTCCGCCACAAAAGCTTCTCCTGAGAGAACACTGATGTCCTTGTTCAGGAGGAGCAGAGTGAAAACAGCACCTTCAGTTCTGTTAGCTTGGGAGAAGATAACACATTTGGTTATCTTGTAGCACTGGTCTCCAAAGATCCAGCACCCAGCAAAGGAAATAGTACCATTACATAAAAAGTATAGTGCAGAGTGATGAAATGCACCATCTTTAAAAGTTAATCTAAATAATTTATGACATAATACTGGCTCATTTTATGGAAACAAATCTAAATTCAACATTGCTGATTTGTATGAGCAGCAAAGTTTTTTTTTCTCTGTCTACAGCTAGCAAACTCTTAATTGGTAAATATTAAAGGCAGCAAAGCACCCTTTATTTTTTGGAACAGCTAAAGGTAAAAGTCAATGATAAAACCTGTCCAATGTCCACCTCAGGCTAGCAAACCTGTTCGGCTTCTACTAACACAGCTACGAATTGAGGACTATAACACAGGCCATGTTCCAGAACAAAATGCATCTGAAATTAGCAGGGATACACCAGTAGCTAATATTCTCAAGATTATTACAACTGTTTATATAGAGACACTGGGAACAGTGGTTACATAACAGGCTCGGGCAGTGGGCCTGTCATGGTATTACAGTATACTGAGGTACTCGCAATTACTGTGTGATTTTCAATACTGTCAAAAATACAGACCCTCAACTTTTTTTAACTTCATAGTTGAGAGACTGTATTGAGGACAGTTTGCATGCAGTGCACATCACTTGCCACTGGAGGTCAGTGCGGTGCAACAGGCACAGCTGAGCTGACTGCAAGTGGTGAAAAGAATGTTTCAAGACTGTAAACAGCCGGTTAACAGTGGGTCATGTTGTGCCCACAACAGCAGAGAGATAGCAGAGAGACTGCAGGGAAAACAGCTTATTTTCACATCTAGCCCAGTGAATTAAGGGATTATTGAGCAAACAAAAGCTGCTCATTGTTAGAACAGTGGAAAAATAAAACCACTAACAAGACCAACAAAGTCAGTTTTGGTGAGTTTTATGTTGTTTCTATTGAGTTTGAATGAAGTGCGTTTAACGATGAGTTAACAAAGCAATTTAGCTAGTCTAAGTTCGGTTGAAGAGAGAAACATAAATTCAGACGGCATATGGAAAATGGCAAGACAGTCTGTAGAACGCACCAAATTGCCAGTCAGAATTCCAGGAAGGGGTGTAGTAATGAAAAAATAGATACCACCCAAGTCTATTACATAACCTTCAAAAGGACCATCAACTTAATCTATGATGCACGACCATGAATGTGCAAGTACCATAGGTGCGCTTCGGCAACAAATAGCACTACACCACCGATTATGCACATGCCGTTAAGTATACTTAAATGTGCTGGTCTTTGCTAATGTTGCTATAGTAGGTAATGGTTCAATTAGGGCATGCGCAAGTGCAAGAACACAAACACATGCACACATGTGCACACACACATGTGCGCACACACACACACACACACACACACACACACACAAACAGCCAGTTATCTTTAGTTTTAAAGGGGCAACTAAAGGCCAACAGTGAGAGAGACAGTGCATTGTAATTGGAGTGGGAGCCGAAAACACTCAAACGAACACACACAGGTACACTAACTGAGTGGGAGAAAGTGGATTATCTTTACATGACAAAGCCACTTGTGTTAATTAATGGTGCCGGGGAGAGACGCTAGCTAGGACAGCTGTAAACATAAAGGATATTTTTAATGCTAAATGTCATGATTAGCACACATTTATACACACAGCGGATTTATGTCATTCTACATCTCTGTTATGTCATTTGTCTACACGTAATCAGTCATTTGTGGACATTCTCACAACATTTTTAGAACCAAAAACTGCTAGCTAGGACAACAGTGATGCTCTAACTACTGCTGATCCATCACTTATACAGATCACTCAATATTTGCAATGATCAGGGACTGGGTAACTTCAACACTATGCTTCGCCTTCTGAATGACTAAAAGATATGTATTGAAATCGCTGGAGCCTTTTTTCCCCTGATGCTTTGTATGTGACAGAGAGAAAAATCATTTTAATTTCAGCTGCCTCCGTCACAGGGGACAGTCTCTTTGGAGACTACATCCACAGATGCACTTAGTTACACATGGGACAAGTAAAGATTATTATCTTGTTAACATCTGGCCTGAATGAGTCTCAAACCACATGTGGCAAGTTAGGCAAAAACTAAAAAGGATATTACAATGTAGAAGAAAAGCCACCATATAATGTTATGTCGAGATGGCCCCTGGCCTTCATTGCAGATCACGGTGACAATAAACTGTCCACTTTTGCTGCTCATTAGTCTTTTGGTTGAGCAGCCAGTTGGGCTGTGATGTGATTTCTTTTCTTTTAATCATGATAAAATGTGAGCAGCTGTGCCATAGTGTGCAAACAAAGTCCATACTTTTTTAAATGCAAAAGACTAATAAGCCAGCGCTTTAGACGGTGACACTGTCAACACTTCCACTAATTGAAAAATCGTATGTGCTAAGATCTCACCAAACTGACACTTACTTGCAAATAAAACTGAGAAAATCTACTTATTTGTTGCAGATCTGTCATGAAGTTACATCACTTACCTGCACCATTCGGCATCCCAGGCAAAACAAAAGTTTCTCCCTGTCTCTTTCTCCAGCTGCTGTAGTACAATAAGAGCTTATAAATGTTGAATATCTCTCATCCTTTGCTCCGGTTTCCCTTGTTCTCTGCTCTGTCTGCATTCTCCACAATGGTGAATAAGTAATTTGCCTTTTTGCCCTCAGCACTTTGAGCAACACCAAGAGTAACGCCAAAGAAAATTCACAACGTTCCTCAAACAATCACTCGACATCTTAAGAAAGACATAAAGACATTTTGTGTTTTTGCACGTTCTCATGTATTGTTGACTTTTTTTTAAAAAAAGATTTTTTAGCTTGGGATTAATATAATTTTTTTTTTTCTGACAAGTCAATTCTAAGAGAAGTTTTTCAGAGCTAAGTTCATTACACAGCAAAATCCATCAAGGCCAGGAGTAGTATATCAACGTTTTATTGGGGAAAATGTGTCTGCATAGAGGACAGAAGTTAAAAATATGGTCAACTTCAGATGCTTACAAATACAAAATTTTATGTGCAGGTATAGAGAAGGACTGAGCTGTGTGTGTGTATGTGTGTGTGCACGTGAGTGTGTATCAAAAGACAATACTGTTGTGTGTGTGTGTGTGTGTGTGTGTGTGTGTGTGTGCACACGTGAGTGTGTGTGTCTGTGTGTTTTGTCTCACTTATTCCCAGTCAGCACACTGCACATACAGTTTCTCCCTCATATACTGTACAATGCAAATACACACCACACTGAAGCATGACACACACATGCACACACACACACACACACACACACACACACACACACTCAGTTATCTTTGCTCTTCTTTGCATGCGAGGAGTTAACTGGTGATTAGATCACATTGAGATCTAATCGTTCTTTGATCTCAGGTTGTAGCTGCGTCAGAACACATACTCTCTCTCTCTCTCTCTCACACACACACACACACACACACACGCGGTCTTACACATACATACAAGGGCATTCAGTGGCACTCCATCACACTGACACACACACATGCAGTATGACACACACACTGCAAATCATCTGTATGAGCACATCATGTGGAGGTCTTTAAAGACTGTTAAAACAGGGCGGGGGGGAACAGAAATTTAAAGAATAGGAGAATCAACTGATATGAATCAGATGGAAAAGGTAAAAAGGGGCTATAATATAGACAGAAAATATATTACAGCTGCATAGGACACTGTTGTTTCAGTATCTCACAATTTTAGTTTATTCCTATTAAAACATGACAATTAGAATGTGGATACCTGACCCGAGCCCTCAGTCTCATACATTGCTCTACTGTTCTCCGCTGCTAACCAAGAAAAGAAATGTTTAATGATGTTATAGGCTTGTGAAATGTATCATTTAGCAAAAATGATAAAAAAAAGTTTTGCTTGCAATGTCAATTTTCCCCTGTGCTATTAAATTTAGTATTTAATATTGGTATGTTTCAAGGTATTGAATCAAAGCTAGAAATTTCACTATTGGGACAACACTAGTTTGGACAGGAATATGCCTGAGCCTCACCCTAATGGGAATGCATATATCACCAGAAAAAGACGACCAGGTGAGATGAGGAGAAATGAGAAAAGATGATGAAGCAAGGAAGACGTATTCTCAAAATTTGAAATCTCCGTAATTATCAGCATCACAACTGAGACTTTGATACATATGTTTGTACATGAAGGCTGTATGTGAATGTGGTGTGCACAAATGTGTCCGAATGACTTCCAGCCATATTTTCAGCATTGCCTTTGTAACTGTTGAGCTCATTAGCACTTTCAGTGAAACAGGCTAATCTAAAAAACACTTCTGCATCTGTGTAGATGTAGTTGCTTCAACACCATTAGCTTTTCTGTGATTTCTCCCAGACAATGCCAACTGTCTACAGTCTGAAAGAAAATGATACCTTATGTAAAGAGGTGCTTTTGAAAATGGAAATTAACAGAAAAAAACATATTTTTTTTCTTAGAGATGGGTAGAAAAGTAAAAGAAAAACTTGAATAAATGAGGTGCGATACATAATGAATACAGACGCCTCTGTTCGGGGCACAGTCACTGCATCGCAACTCATTTGAACACCTATGGGAGATTTTGAAGAGTCATGTTACTGTAGGCAGTGCTCTCCACCACCATCATCAAAACACCAAATGACTAAATATCTTTTGAAGAATGATGTACATCCCTCTGGTGGAGTTCACAGACTCGGAGAACAAATGACGAGGAGCACTGAAGCTGTTCTGGAGGCTCACTATTCCCCCTTTATCACTTCTGTGTACATGCATACAAACAAAGCAACCAAATACTCCCAGTTATAAAACAGTAATGAATCACACAGATTCATAGAGTGTATTTGTCACATGCACAAACACTATGTACAGTGGTACACTCTTAAGGCTGTGCTAAAATGGCTATGTGTAAAAGAAATGACAATAATAAGAGTAAAAATAGATTAGACAAAGAAATTGCATATTTCAAAATAAAAAAATGCAATATCTGTAATATAACTGTAGTAACACTTCATAATAACCACCATTAATAAATGGTAAATTGAAAGCAATTTAAGTTAATTATTCTAGTTATTATTTTACTGTTGACAATGAAATGGTGATTAAAGGTCCTTTATTATGTTCATTTTCAGGTTTGTGCTTGTATTTTGGGTTTCAACCAGAGCATGTTTACATGCTCTAAGTGTTTATTAGTGATTACTGAATTGTTTGTAAACATTTTTTTAAAAATTGTAGGAAAATCTAAGAATTACTCAGATTGACCTCATATTTGTAGCACCTTGTTTATGATCATTACATGGTTTGTAAATAATCTATAAACATTATTTCGGTGGCTATTATTAAATTGGAATGTTGTTAGATGCACTACACAGTATTTATTTACCATTTAAGAGGGTATCTATCATTAGTTGCAGCTTTACAATAATCCACATAATGTTTGTAAATGGTTTACACACCAATTATTAGCCATTAAAATATTTAATTTAGTATATTCAATGTAGCATTTCTAATCAAATGAAAACATCTTTTATGACCACTTCCTAATCTGCTAAAAGTGAAACAATTATTTAGTAAATTTGAATTAATTATCCATTTACTATTTATTAATGATATTACTTATAAAGTGTCACCTGAAAGGGTCATATTATAGTTGTAAAGCTACTGAACAAAAACATATTTTAATTGAAATAGTTTAAATAAAATGGCAAGATAGTTTTGGTTGTATTAGATGCATTATAGTATTTTAATATTTGACATGAAATGGACATGACAAAGCCTCTACATTTTAATCAGGTTTTAAATAAGCTGCACAAAACCAACCATGCATCATAAATAGCCTTCTTCCCAAAACAGTCTTGCACAGTTATTATTGGGTCCTGGATTAATAGAGAAGTCATTATCTTAAAAAAGATAATGATCTCCGCAAATTAGATATTGTTAATATATGCACCAGATATTTCCTCATTTGGTCTGACTGCAACATGAGATAAATGTGAATAGCTTTAAGTACCTTCTTTGGTAGACTGCTCCTCTTTGATTGCACGTGGCCTTGAATTAGAATTCAGTGTCGCTACCTCCTCATACCAAAATGTCCAACTTTTCAAATTGAACTTTAAACAGAACTTTTGCCATAAGATTGATAGAGTTTCACAGAGTAGCCTCTTTGATAAATACGAACAGATTGTATTTTGTAATCAGATACAGACACGACTGGGAAGCTGGAACAAAAACTCTGAAATATTTCACAGAAATGATGCATTGAATTGTACACTGCAGCAGGAATATGAATCACTACAATGAAATAATCAGCAAACTGAGGGTGTGGATGAGGCTTGAGAAGAAGATAAGAAAAAAATAAACAAATTCCTCACATAATTACTCTTTTAGTTACTCAGACTTAGCTCATGAATTGCAGTAAATTACCAGCACATATTGCATTCCTTCCTACTGCACTGCATCCTGGAAGCTGTTGTATATGTGCTTTGTGCTGTAGTGTGTTTACTGCAAACTGCACGATGCATTCTTCATGACCCCCATTTGGAAGTTTTTGACATGTTTGCATGCTCTTAGATGACAAAAAGATGTTCATTAAACACTCATGTATTTGTGAATTTGTGTATATCTGGGTCTTTTAGTGTGAGAAGCCAGAGTCATAAAAGTCTTGTGAGAAAACAACCCTGCTGAAGTGTCCTTGAGCAAGGCACTGAGCCCGATAGGCTTTAAGGTTGATGATACGTACCAGCCCAGTGGGCAGAAGAGAATGTTGGCATTTTACATTCCTGCAAACCACAAATATATTACATTTTTTTGTTGCATATCCATGATATCAACTTTTTCTAAAGTGGCGTAATAAATAAGCTGACTGACAGATGACCATGGATGTCTTGTCACTGAAGCGAGACACCTGCCGAGCTGCAGACCACTATTCAAGACCAACAAACACTGGTTGTCTTTAAGGCGACCCTTAGCAGTGTTTCCAAGAGTGTTTGCGGCGCCTAACCTGGGTATTTGGGGAAACCTGGGGAAAATTGCAGTGTTTCTAGCATTTTCTCCGTAATTATCATCATGTTAATTTTACTGGCATATAATGTTTCCAAGTGTCATTTAAGCCATGGAACCTGGGTGTTTTCACTGACACATCACGCTGATTCACAGCACTGTTTGAGTCACAGAACCTTGGTGCTTTAAGCAGCACGTTGTGATGTTTCACAGCGTTTGTGGCAGTGAACCTGGGTGTTTTTTACCAACTCATCATGGCATTCCAAATGGTTCTGGAGCCATGGAGCCTGGATGATTTCCGCAGGAGATCACAGCGTTAATGAGCAACATTTGAGCCACGGAGCAGCACATTACAACATTTCCCAGCAGCATTTGTGACACTAAACATGGGTGTTTTTACTGACACATTGCTGCATTTTCCAGCTGTGTTTTAGCCACTATTTTCTTTTCATTTCACAGTGGTGTTTGTGGTACTGAACCTGGTGCTTTTCCATTAAAAGGCCGCAGTGTTTCCCAGTGACCTCTGAGCCAGGGAACCTGGATGCTTTTCACCTTCACATTGCAGCGGTTTTACAGAAGTGTTTGTGACACCAAACTTTAGTGTTTTTCACTGACACATCGCAGCATTGCCCAGTGAGACACCAAACATTGATGTTATAAGCAAATTAATACAGTTTTTTTTCAAACCGCACTCGTAGTTGAAATTTTTCGACGTTTCACATTTCATGAAATAATGAACCAATGTAACACATCTATAGTTTGCAGAAATGATCAATGCAACATTTTTTTCTTTTTCTGGCAATTAGGTTGAATGTCCAGTGCATTATAAAATCTGACAAGTTTATCTAACTTTAAAAAAATATAGGAAACCAATCGACTTGAAAACATAAGAACTGTTAGTCTTAAGTGAACTTTACTTAATATCTAACTGTTAAGTTTACATAAAAATGTTGTATATGGTTAACTTAAGTAACTTAAAAAAAGACAAGTCAAATGAACTTGTTCTTGTTGTTTTATAGTGCCGCCGACAAATAAAACAAGTTAGCATGACTTAACCGAACAGTTGTGTTTACTCAGCTGACCTCTGCAATGAGGATGTCCTTACAGGGACCAAATATAGTATCACTTTGTCATTGTATCTTTTTATAAAGTCAAAGTTGTTTATCATTTTTGTGCTGATCTGTATAAATATCACTTAAAGTGGTTCCTCACCTACCACCAGCCTTGTCTCCGCTGTGTCTCATCACAATTTGTCCACTTTTTGGTGCAGCGGGTGCTGCATCAAAGCACAGCAGGGAGACTGACAAAAGGAAATGGTAGTTCCTATCCATATGGTGTCCAGTTAAACACACACACACACACACACACACAAACACACACACACACACACACACAAGCAGCGAGGGAGAGAAAAGATCTAACAGCCTATCTTTGGCTGACTGTAGCGGTCGCCCACATAAATGTCCGCTTGGCTCTGCTCTGATCACATAATTGCTCTGCGCACACCTCTCCCACACACACATACACAGAAGGAGAGCGCACATCCACAGAGCATACACTAAAGAACACTTGGGGAGTTCACACACACGTACACTTAAAACCTGGATATACACTGCACCCACACACACAGTCACTGTTCAATATGGCATGAAGCAGACTGTTTCACACATGCAGGTATGCCTGCAAGCGTATATGCACACACATGCATGGCAAAAACTACGCCCACCAGCTCACCCACACGGTCAGTACGTGGAGTGTGAGAGAGACACAGACTAACAGAAAGAAAAAAGGTGAGAGCAGAGAAAGTAGAAGATGAGACTGAGCAAGGAGTGCAGTGAACACTCTGAAACCTACCCTGAGTGAGCTTTACAAAACACACATTTACTCACACGAAATAAATTCAGCGGAATTGTGTTATTTTTACTTCTTGGCCTTTGTGTTTTTGTCTGAATCCCTTTTCTGTTGTATATCATTTTCGGTTGGAAGTTTGCCACGTACTTAAGGGGAGGATCGATAAGCTTCTGCCTGCTGTTTCTGATCTTTGACCTCATTTTAGTGAACCAAAAATCCCTACAAACAGAATCCTTCCACTTGTACATTACAAACATGTCTTATGTCTGCCAGTACATAAAATGATAATAAATGGGTCTTGATGTGCTAATTTTACTCAATCACATTTTTTAAGTATTTCTCCATAACATTATTCATTAATGACTAAATAATTAACTACAAAGAAATTAAAACCTCTTAATCTGATAAGAGCTTGAGTTGAAAGGCTGGGTCTGCCCTCTTCTTAAGGGAAGGCAGCTAGCCAATAGCAAGCAGTTTTGTCAATGACTGACACCTCTTATTGCCAATGAAATTCCCTAGTCAAAGATGTGCAGCTGAAATAGCCTTTCATTAACATGGACTATTGTAAATATGCATGAATAATAAAAGGATGGCTTTTTTTGTTGTGGGGGAAAATCAAAGTCTTTCTTATTAATTTACATTTTGCCAATGACATTTTATATACATAGTAAGGTCCTAAATAGACATTTGTTTTCCTCTCTTAATCACACATTTAGTACATTGTTTTAACCTCTTTTGGAGCATGCCAGTACAAAACCTTAGAAAAATGAGTAATATGCTTATTTTCTATGGTCTTGTTATCTACTTTGAAAATGAACAAGTTCAGGCTTCATGCTATGGTCCCATAGTGTTTTCCAGCCAATAAATCCCAGCTATAGTCATCAACAGGCATCTGTTTCCAACAAAATAATCAGGTGGGCATAAAAAAACCCTCCTATTTCAATGCAAGTAATTTTACTGAGCTTTTGATCTTAGAGAAAAACCTTCAGTGATACCTTGCAAAAGAAGCTGTATATGTGCAAGAGCAACTTTCAATCTACTTTGGGTACAACTTGAATAGGCATTTTAGGCAATTTTCACAGGAGTGGTGAAAGGTTAATTAAAGTAATCCATGGTATTCATTGATTAAAGCTTTGACATTTTAGAAAATATGCTCATTCACTGTTGAGAGTTGGATAAGAAGATTGATTACACTTTCACATCTGTACAGTAAATCTTGAGGGGGAAAAGGTTGTCAGGTTCTATCTGAAAGTAACAAATCCCCCGACAAGTACCACCAAAGCTCACATATTAACATGCTTTTTCAGCTTGTTTAATCTATACAAAAACAAAAGTGTACATTTTTAAATTGGGTAATGTGCTGGACTATTTCTTGGCCAGGGACAGGAACTTCCTGGAGTCCCAACTGGTTGCACGGCAACTTCTCAAGGCTTTAAAGTTTGGATTTTTGTCACTTTTGACAAATGCATATTAAATTTTTCCCGTGTTTCCAGTGTTTATGCTAAGCTGAGATAGCTGTCCTCTAGCCGCAGCTTCATAATTACTGTACAGACTTGACAATGACATCAGTCTTCTCATGTAACAAATACATCCATTTCCCCAAATGCGGATCTATTCCCTCAGGAGTCTAAAAAATCTGATCAAAAAAAAAAAATATGATCAACAGTGACCAAAGACGCACCAACTGTTACCAGATTCTAAATCAAATGCTGCTAAATCCCGATTGGTGCGCAGGAGTACATGATATCACCTTTTCATTAACTGAGCCCAGCACATTTCAAACCAGTGACAAGAGCACAAAGAAACCACTAATATGCAAAGCTCTGATGTGAAATAGCCAAAAGTGTTGTAATTGTTGTCAGCCCACGGTGTGTTCATATGGGATCCCATCTCTCATAGTCAGAAGCTTATTGTGAAGATGATCTATGACGGCCTTTAAAGCTCTACTGGAACTCTGTTATTTTCACAGTAGCTTGGTGAAGCCCTGTTATGTAAGTCCTAGAAGCTGTGTGTGTAATTACAAAAAGGATCTCTGCAGGATTGTTATGATTGCCCTCAAATTCCCTTGTTTAAACCGCGAGGACCTACACTCACAAACAAGCATAATAGAGAGGCAGGATTACATTACAGGGGAATCAATTCTAACTGGATTGTTATAATTAGATGACCTGAGTTTGCTAAAATGTCGGTAAGTAATTCTCTGTGTTTTTCTTCACTTTCAGGACCTGGCAAGGGAGCGTGGCTATAAAATTACAAATGTTGGTAATATTTATAATTACAGAGCTTTCACTTGTAAAACTACAGATAAAATATTCTGTGTATTGAGAATAGCATTTCCAGATTGGAAATGTTACACTATCGTACTAGAGGCTCAAAATGATCATATTTTGTGAAGAATTACTGTACGCCAGTCACAATCACAAGAACAAATATGTTAGATTTATAAACTTAGTAAACAAGTATTTAAACAATTTTTTGATACATTTACAAATCTACCCATACTTACTGCCTTAGAGAGAAGCTAATTCTCAGTCTACATGGCTTAGCCCACGGCTAACTTTTTTTTTTTCAGCATGCTGATTGATGCATGAGATCATGTGAGAAGTAATGCATGAACACAGATATAGGAGCCAGGATATGAGTTAAAATGAGATGTGTTAACTAAACTAAGTGTCGCAATAGTCAAATTATCATACATTACAGCAATTTTGAAATAATTAATTGTGCATCTTACAGAGGGCAAAATGATCGTACAAATACGATAATTACAGTACATCTGGCAACACTGATTTGGAAGGATGCTGTGCAAACACTAAGGGAGCATGTAACTGACACACAATCCGCATGTATGTGAAAAAAAAAGATTGAAGATATATAGCTGACCTCTGTGCCTACTCACATTATTGAGACAGCCTGCAAACTCCTATAGCCCAGTCAAAGTCTCTCTGTCGAGCAACAAATCCATAAAAGACCATCAGCAGATCTGTCATCTGCCGGCCACTGATACACAAATGAGCCCAAAAGCAGCAGCAACAAATGACAGCAGCAATCAGACGGGCTGATCATTACACACCCTCAGCAGAAAAACAAGCGGCAAGGAAACAGAAAGACAGCTATCTGAGCTCTGAGATAGAGTTTGGAGAGAAGTGTTATCTGAGAATGGCAGAGGCGATGATTGTTGAAAGAGAAAGAAATGGCCAGAGCAAAAGAAGGAGTACATATCCATTGCACCAAAATATCAATGCATCAGAAAGGACAAGAGTAGGGGGAATTGTTGGGGAACAGAGGGAGCATATTTGACAGCAATAAGGGTGAGGAGGAGTAGTATAAGACAAGACAAGAGGTAGCATTATTGTTGTATTCGAGAAAAGACCGAAGAGTGTTTGCAATGAAAAAGGAATGACGGCAAAACACAAAAACAGAGAATATCAGTAAGAGACAAAAAAAAAGATAAAGGCTGGGAACTTTCAAGGAGAGAAAGGCTCATTTTCAGCAAAATGACATGGCTTCAAGTGTCGACTACAAATACCAAGGCTGTTCATCCTACCTGAGTTCCTCTTGGAGATGTACTTAACGCCATCACAGTCTCCCGAGGCGAGGAGGAGGAGGAGGAGGAAGAGCAGGGATAACGTCTTCATCTCTCTATTCTCCACTGGCACCTTCAGGAAACAGGGCATGGAGGGGAAAAAGTGTTAGAGATAACATAGCATATATCATGATTCTCCCTGGCAATAACAAGCACACAGAATGCAGACTGCATCTAGATATATACTGTAAACACAAGTGCAATGACACCATTACAGCATGTTGAAATCAGAATTCTCTCCCTCACACATGATTGTTACAAGCATTGAAAAAAAGTCTAACTCACGTAAATTGGAGAGGGTCTTCAATGTCAAATCACACAACGAATCCTCATACAAGAGTTCATATGATACTGAAAAAATGCCCACGCATTCATGTTACATACTTAACTTATCGCGATAATTGCAAATACGGTATAGCAGCAATAAAGGAGACTGCTGAGCAACCAGCAAGAAAAAGACTCTGCACTAACATACTGTATTTGCAGCAGCATCAAAGAACACAGAGTTTTAATCAAGTATTGGCTTATTTTAAATCAAAAGGTATGATGACATTTCAAATAGTTGAATTAAAATTGTTTTTTTCACTTAAAAAAAACGTGTGTGCCACCTGTGTTGCAATAAAAATATTTGTTCCTTAACAAAAATAATATCATTAATTGCTTTTATTTTGGCCAAGGGAATCATAACATGAATTGTTATTTATTGTTATTAACATTATTTTGCAGTATACATGACCAAGTATGACTAGTTAAGTAGCCCACAGAGAATTTGTACAAGCTTTGCACTGACCATACAAAGAAAAACACCTCCTCATCTAACCACAGTTTAATGAGTTTGAGTCATTCATCAGAATGCATGTTGGCCATTCATGTTAATGTCATGCAGAAAGGGAGTCAAGGAGTCAGATAGTGCTTTTATTTTGGAACTACAATAATAAGTCAAACAATGAATACTGTAAAGACCCAGCTTTGTTTTTGGATTGTAGCAGCACTATTTGTCTTTTTTTATGAGTTCAAATAAATGTTAAAATGTCTGTATCTCCAAGTCTTTATGAGCTACAAATAAAAACACAAGAAAACAGAAAATAGGGTAACCTCAAATCTTGTTGTGTGTGGGCCAATATGCTCTAAAAAGTGAAGAAAAAAAACCCTCCGCTTTATTACAGCAATGGCAGCGGGACCAGGAAAAAAAAAAAAAAAAACATTAATATTGATCTGAAACATGGGTTTGGTAGGGTTTTGAAAACATTTATTTTTTCAACTGATTAAATTCAAAATACAGAAACTAAATTAGATTCGACCATAGGCCATGAATACAAAGGCTGCAGAAGCTTAGGGACACACACATACACACTCGCGCTCTTTGAGCCATGTGAGCCAGCCATGTGAAATCACATTGATAGAACACAATCACATTTTCTCATGCTTTGTGTGTACAAACTGCAGTGTACACGCACACACATTCACACAGTAAACCAGAGAGATCGAAGAAGAAGATTGGCCATGCCAGCAGTCATTTCATTGTATTTTTCATACATGTGACAATAAAGGGGACTCAAACTCTAGCTTGACAGCTGATTGAAATCACATTTGATTCACATGAACGGTGGGGGAACTGATAATAAAACCTTGTAGGGTGTAGATATGTGAGCCGCAGTCATTTGCCTTTGAAGATGGGCAATGAAATGATGGCATGAGGATCTGAAACTGGGACCAAATTGATGTGGAGAACAAAGCTGAAAGAACAACATCATGATGAAGGGTACTGTATGATGTTGCCACAAACAGTAAGAAATGACTCATCTCTACTGGCTTTCAAGGCGTCCTTCCTGTCATCACTTGTAATTGAAAGTACAATATATTTCAGCATTTCAGCTCTTGATTTAGAACTCAAAAGCACACACGCTTTGTTGTCAACCAGAACAAGTATGTAGTGTGTCATGATCTTGAGAGCATCACAGGTGCAGTTCAAATCACAATTATGGTAATAATAATAATACTACAGTCCAGCAATCGGGTCTGACCGGTTGAGTGAAGATCAAAGTCACAGCACACAAACACCATCACTAGACATTTTTCTCAGAGCAAACATTTTGTCTCGTCGTAGTAGGAAAAGCACAGGTGAATCCCAATAAGTTGTGAGTCCTCAATACCATTACCCTGAAAGTAAGACAGCTAAATGGAATTCAGCCCTTGTTCATGTTATTGTAGGCACCTTTGCTGCAACATGTCACAGCAACCACCTGACCCTTGTCATAGCGAATATTTAGACTTTTCACAGCAGTTAACACACAGGTGCAACTAATGAATGGCGCCAATTTATGCAGGTGTCCCAGTAAACGAATATTTATAGTAACAAGTCCCTGACAATGATGCACCTAATGCCAGCCCAACACCAAACAACTTTCAAGCACTTTCACTGCACTGAGAAAGTGTAGCTGAAGCAACAAAACGTTAAATGTATAGATACTTTTTATCTTTATGGATAATACTGGTGCAGAATTGACAAGAATACTGTCGACATATGACACTTTTTATCATGTGTTTCTGGGTTGTGTGGGTATTTTTTGTTTTCAAAATGCCATAATTCTCAAGGGAGTTTGGTGCAATATTTTCCATCAGGAGCACAATGGGAGATATTCTAAAAAATGAATAGTTGTGGTCTTGCAAATAGTAACCCTGCAAGTATGTCAGTCTTTGCAAAATATTATATTGTGTTACTTACCACTTACAATTTCCTTTAAATGTGAGAGGAAGTTACACTTAAGTCTTTTCAAAGTTTTTTCAAAGTCTATTACTGTATGGTAGGTGTGAGCAGAATGCTTTAATATCAGTGTCAGTAGTTACATCTGTGTTTATTCAGTTGTTTGAAGATCTATCTGCTGTATAAGAATTTGTTCCAATATTACAGTTAAATATGCTAAGTACCTTGGATTACATTCTGCTGAAGAAATATATTGTCAGTGGATAATTCTGTTTTTAATCATTCAATAGCCAGAATAAGTGCTGATGAAAAGCAAATGGAAATGCAAACTTAATGCTGTGTTCCCTCTGTTTTATGGAAGAAAGAAGTCTCTTGAAACTGTATTACTGCATAATTGCATTTTTTGCAAAGCAATATTTAATATCATGGAGTCGATTTTGAAACTCTTAAGAGGATTTTTTTTTTCCTTTGGCTTCACACTCAACCTTAGTTTATTATAAAATTATACAACCGGTAGTTTAAAGCCCAACTGAGATTAACTCAGCAGGAAAAAGTACACTGCAAGTGTTAATAAGCAAGCTAAGATTAGATAGCTAATTAGCTGGTTAGGAGATGATACCACAAACAACACACCGTCTGTCCATAGTTTGTGAGCAAAAGTGCAAGTATGTCAGCTTTTTGTCTCGTTCCCCTGCTGGAGCTCAGCCTGCCAGCAGCTGTCAGTCAAAACAACTTGGAGATGCCTCTCCAGTCAACTGAGAGCAAAAGCACGTTTGATATTTTCCCAAAGACCATTTTATTTCTTTTTAATAAAAATACTAATACATTAAAATAAAGAAACACTAACACTAAAGGATGATTGTGATAACGGTTGGACCTTAAGCCAAGGAAAGTGAGTGATATATTTCAGCCATGTTGTAAATCTCTTATTGGCTTGTGGCCAATAAGAGATTAATGCTTCCACCTGTCTGGGTTCAGCCTGTAAAAATAATTGTGGCATAAGATATGTTCCCTTTGTACCAATTTATACCAAGAGAAGTGTTAAGATAAATTAAAATAAATAATTAAAAGCAGGTCAGAGCTGTATTTTTTCAGTGTGCAGGATTGGCTGTAGGGTGAGATTCATATCTCTTGCTTTTACAAGACAGTTACAACATGCAACTAGTCAATAATATGCAACATTATCTATCATGTTTCCACATTTTTTTGCACACTCTGAATACCAGGAACCAATATCACTTTCACTTAGTAGTTTAAACTGCTGACTGCCTCTTTTACTTCAGTGATTCTCCAACTAATTGTACTTTATCAATGGTCCTTGTGTGCCAACATGCAAAGATGCCAAAAGTAAGCAATATTCTGAAAATATTTTTGTGATAAGACAACAAACACAAACTATGAGATTAAAAATGTTCCTCTTTGTAGAGAAAGAAAAACACATTTCAGTTGTGTAAACTGAAGCCAAGAACATTGTGGACTATTGTGCATACACATAATGAAGAAAGATGTGACTTATTTTTGGACAGGACCAAAATAAAAAGAAACAAACACACACAATGGGGTTTATATTGGGTTTTTTTCTGGTGTTTTTCATCTAAAGAATGATAAATGAATTTCAGAGTTGTGTGAAGGTAAAGTCTTATGTACTTTGCTCACCACAGTGAAAGTTTGCTAGCTGAAACATTCACTTTTGCTACTCATAGCTTTGCTTTTTTTCTTAATCAAGGTATATTTAAGACTTTTTTTAAATGTCAGTGCCACATAAAAAGTCTTATGAGACACCAAAGCTAAAAAATTCAGACAAAAACAATGATAATGTGGTTCTATTTTGGCATGTAAAAAAAGACTTTATAGACATCCCGTCATAACATTTTAGGGTTTTCTTTGGCTCCTCACACACTGTGACAGGCACATGGGATAGACCAGACATAACATGACCCATAGATTGATGCTTGCTTTGTTTTTATGTTGCCTCATCCGGGCCTTACAGTCTCCAGTTATCAGAGGGGAAAAACAGTTTCCCTCAGGTTATGCTACACTATAGCAGAGGAAGCTAAATTGAGCTGTTGTCTTTAGGTAAAGATATTGAAGCAGGCACCCTGACAAGCAACACTGAGAAAAATCAAAGTGTGAGTCAGTCGTATGTGGGTTGTGCTTATCAGGTTCTTTTTGAAAAGTCAAAAAACAAACAGAGAGAGAAATACCAACGGAGTTTAGCATCAAGACCTAAAGTTTTTGAGATCCTGAAATAGGAATAGGATACCTCATCAGACCTCGTGAGGAAATGTATATTTTCCGTTGCCTCCTCCACAGTGCGGTCAGGGTCAGCTACTGAACATACGCCTTTGAGCAAAAGTCTTGCAAAAGAAAACTTTTAAGGCAAAGACGACTCGGGGCCTTTTCACTCCTAACTTGTTTGGTCCAAACTTTGGGTTTGATCTGAAATGAACAGGGCTGTCAAATGATTCTTTTTTTTTCCCCCATCGCAATTAATCACAGAATTTTAACAGTTAATCAGGATTATTATTCTTTTTAAATCACATGTTTTCAATTCCATTATTTTGCATTTTGAAATAGTTACGAAGTCCATATTGACAAGGTTTCATTTTCATTCAGATATCTTGAGGTAAAAATGACTATTCCAATTTTCCATTGCCAAAATTTAGCCTAACATAAGAGCATTATTTAGCCCCCTTACTGAGGTACCACTGGATTTCATATCATACCAGTACCATCACTCTACTTTTAACACGTCTGGCACGTGTATGGCCCTTAATGGTATTGTGATTAATGCATTAAAGCTGACAGGACTAGAAACAAAATTGCAGGTGTGAAACTTCCCCTAGACCATGATGTGGACCAAAAGGCCAAACCTAGGTCTGTGGAAAAGAGTTTGTCTCAGCCTGGATCAAACTGACCCACTGTTCAGTTTGTTTTTAGTATGAAAACATTTTTGGATGGTTTTGACTTTCGGACAAGTTACAGGAAGTTCTGGCAGGCTATGGTCATGTTTTAAGAGTAGCTTAGCTTCTGTAAGGAATAGCTCATTGCATTGTGCAAGCTTAAAAAGTGTGTGGTTGAGAGACAGAGAATGACAGTGACTAGAGCTCCTCATGATCCAAGTTCCCATCTCTCACTTCTCAACTACTGGGTAAAAAGGGGTATGCTCTTAAGTGAGCATCAACAGTGAGCTCTGGAGGCAAAACAAAGTCTCCCCTGTGCTTCCAGGCCAGAAACTCAAGGAGCTGAAGCAGAAATGGCTAACTGTGAGAACTGGAAAAAGGGAAAACAATGGAACAAAACAAAATGAGCTGCAACAGCACACAGAAGAAGTAAGCAAATGTTCAACTGACATCTCAGCTAACATTTTTATAAAGAGTCAGCTGGAAAAAGAACTATAGACAATTGCCATTTTCCAATTATTTAAGAGAATTTGTCTACAATCCAATAAATTGCGAGTGTAGGGAGACAACAAGGTTATAACAAAAAGTAGAGCCTGTGTATTAAAAAAACACAATACAAAAGCTCTGAATGCTTTGACTGCACTCATACACACGTACACAGACAGAGGCATTTCAGCATTAAAGAGAAAGAAGGTATGAGCGGCTTTTTGATCCACTTTCTGAACCTTTTAGTCTGAAACACAGAGAGGCCTAATGCAACTGCTAAAGGCTGTGCATCTGTGTGTGTGTGTGTGTGTGTGTGTGTGTGTGTGTGTGTGTGTGTGTGTGTGTGTGTGTGTGTGCGTGTGTGCGTGTGTGTGTATATTCTCGTACTCTGTACAGTGATGGTTTGGTCCAAAAGCAAAAGCAATACCTTGAAATCGGGGTTCAGTGGAAGGACCGAACACAAATCTAGCAGGACCAGGTGGTTTTAACTGAGATGCTGGTGCGGGTGGACTTTTAAAAAAATAGACTGCAGGTTCCTCAATTCATTGGAATACAACAAAATTAGAAGCACTACACCTGATCAGTTTGCTAAAAGTATGTCTCTTTAGTGATCCTTTCTGTGTGCCTGTCATTTAGGGTGCACCTGTGAGCGTGTGGGCTAACTCGTGAATCACATCCAAGCTCGATAAACTTGTGTGTAATATATACATATGTAATACAAACGTCCCACATTTGGCTGGTTGGAATCTGGTCCTAACCAAGCAACTGCAGCTGCAAATCGGCAAAGCACCATTTTGTGTGTGTGCATCAAAAAAAGTGATTACTTACGATTGACTTGGAATTCTGCAATTAGTTGAAATTTTAAAACCTGATTGTTTGACAGCCTTAATAGAAACAAATGGTAGTTTCACAAATGGGACTATTTCTATGGAAAACTGTAAAAAAATTTTCTCATGAGCGCATTTTAAGCCGTGCCATGCCGTGCTAGTTGTTAGCAAGGAGAAGCAAACCATGTGATTGTGTGAGTTCACTTAAGGTTACTGTGAGACATGTTATCTAATATACAGTTTATCCATGAGAGGAATATTTAAAGCTATGAGAAATAAGGACAGAGAAAACATGAGCCGTAGCGATCTTATCATGCATAATTCCATAACTCACTTCACCTTTGAGGATACCACGAGTGTCCATAATATTTTTTTCCTTCACTCTCACTCTCCTCTCTCCTCCTTTCACACAGGCTTGCTCATAGTGACTGCAGTCTTCCTCTAACACTCGTATTCTCACACAGACCCTCTCATCACCAAACACTGAGCTCTCTTTATCTTGTCTTCTCTGTTGCCTCCCCCCTCACCCAGACCCCCATCACTGCCTCACATCCATCACATCCCAGCCGCGCACGCACACGCACACGCACACACACACACACACACACACACGCACGCACACACACACCACACACACACACACACACACACACACACACACACACCAAGGTCAGTTTTGCTCTCAGCCTCTTCTCCACACATGAACGCAGACACACTTGCAAAGACAGCAGCGGCAGCTTGTTTGATGTTTGATCCACCGTGAATGCAAGCATGGAAATGGAATCTCATGGCCTGCATGTGTGTGTGTGTGTGTGTGTGTGTGTGTGCGTGCGCGTGTGTGTGTGTGTGTGTGTGTGTGTATGCATGTGTACAGGTGGAGGGATGAAAGGAGCAGAAGGGCATTTAAACAAAACCCTGATAACCTAGAGAATAATTATACCATCCACTTAGAAATAAAGAAGAGAGAGAAGAAACAAGAAAGAGAGTAGATGTCAGCTTTGGGTGAAAGGGTCTGAGTGGGCTTGAAGCAGACACATGCAAACACAGAGAGAGATGGAGAGAGGGGAGAACAAACACTATTAGAGCATTACAATCCCTCATATCTTTCATCCTCTCTGTAGCTTTGCTTTTCTGTCTGTCTGTCTCTGATAATGACACCCCAACACCAGAGCACGGGGAGATCTAAGCAGGGTCACAGTGTGTGTAATGCAAAGTGTCACACATTACATGCATTCTGAAAGGTTGAGCTATGCAGAAAAAAAATGATATGGGTGTGAGTGTGTCTGTCTGAGGTCCCAAGACACAATAATATTGAATTGAGGTCCATTGGGACCTATATTCTGCATCTTTTTAAGGCTCTGTGGTGTAATTACTGTGTGTAGAAGCAAGATGGGCAGAATCATGAAACTAAAAATCTTGCGCTGCTGATTACATTTTTCTACTGACATCGAAGTTTTGTGATATTTTCTTGTAGTACTTTAGGACATTTGCCGATCTTTCTATAGGTGACATAAACAGTCACCCAGGACGCCACCCAGAGTCATTTCCAAATTTGAGGAAATTCTAGGGATGCACGATAACTGTTTTTTAAAACCGATACCGATAACCGATAACTTTCAGCTCCTAAAGGCCGATACCGATAACCCGATAACACACACATATACCTAAGATCATGAAATCAATACTATGAACAAAACCAAAAACAGGGAGGGCCTCATTCATTGCCTTTTCCATATTACGAGCATTATCTCGTAAGACAACATGCACCATCTCCTTCTTAATATTCCACCGCTGTAGCATAGCTTCAAAAGTCTGTTGAATCATTATACCTGTGTGTGATCCGGGCAGCTCCTGAGAGTGCAACACCGCTCTGTACATTTTAAAGTCTGTATTTATCCACTGCGCGGTCAGACTCATGCTTACAGGGCTGACATCACAAGTCCATATATCCATGGTAAAGCTCATGTCTTTCACGTTTGTTATCAATCAAAGTGTGAATACATTTGGCAATCGCATCATACTTAGTGGAAGGCACACATCAGAAAAGTAGTGGCGGCTCGGCAATGTAAACCGTGGCTCCAAGTGATTAATCAGACGGGAAAAGCCTCTGTCCTCGACCAGGGTGAAGGGGCTGGTCATCAAGCGCCATCATGTCCATGATTAAATCTTCAATAGCCTTAGCCCGTGGGTCATCTTTGGAAAACCTCTTGGATTTTTCGAAAGCCTCGCCGATGTGTGTCTAAGTTTAAGTTGCTAACGTTAGCGTCTTTAGCAGCCCGGGCGTCCTCATACGCTTTCAAAACTCTCTGTCGAAGCGGTGGTTATGTTTCAGGTGGCTGATCAGGTTTGAAGTATAATGCTAGTTCTCCCTCCTCGTGGAACTCGCTTGGAACATTTGTTACAAGTAACCAGCGAACTGTCTTCTTCGGAAACTTTGAAGAAGTCCCACACAATCAACACCATGTTCTTTGTTTTCGTAAGCACGCTGCTGCATGCTGCATTCAAGGTGTAACGTAAATTCCCCCGTTCCCTCGTTTGCTAGTCGTTCTTTCGACTTTTTTAGTTCATATTTCTATTTTTTATGTGTAATGTGGAAAAATAGTGCGGATATCAATTTAAGTCAGCAACTACCAAAATTATGACCGAGTTAACAAGTTGTTTTCTGACATGAGGGGGTATTCTTGATTTTTCCCAGTGAGAAAGAGATTTTCTGATTATGCCGACATCACGTGAACACAGCATTCACTGCAGGCCATTCGGGTCTCATAGTGGGAGCAAGGCACTGCCGTGCTGACAAAAATATATATGTTATCGGGGCTTTTCATCATGATATCGGACTTATCGGAATTACGTCATAATTTCCTGTTATCGGCCGATAATTATCGGCCCGATAGTTATCGTGCACCCCTAAGAAATTCCTTTGAGATGTCATGTTCATGAGTAAGCAACGTACGCAAAAGGTGACACTGACCTTGACCTGTGACCACCAAAATCTAATAAATTCATTGAGTTGAGTTCATGTGGACATTTGTGCCAAATTTGAGGAAGTTCCCTTATGCGTTTATGAGATATTGCGTCGTTGAGAATGAGACACACGCAGAGTTACATTGACCTTTACTTTAAATAAAATTAGGTCATTGTTACATCCAAATGAATGATTGAGCCAAATTTGAGGAAATTCCCATAAGGCGTTCAGGAAAATGAGACGCACACAAGATCACACTGACCTTGACCTGCCACCACCAAAAAAGGTTTATTGTTGAGTCCAAGTGAATGTTTGTGCCAAATTATGGGCATTCTCCTTCAAGGCATTCTTGAAATATCACATTTCGAGAATGTGATAGATGTAAGGTCACAGTGTCCTTGCCCTTTGACTTATGACCGCCTTAATCTATTAAGTTCATAGTTGAGTCCAAATGTACATTCAGTGTTTCCTCTACACTCATTTAGGAGTGAGTGGCCCGCCACTCCTAAATCCTACCCGCCGCTCCTTCAAATGTCGTTTTTTTTTTTTTGGTTGTTTTTTTTTTTTTAAAATGCAAATACACCACCGCCGCATCACAGCACAGTCCTGCCCTGGTTGGGTGTCGCAAGTGCTGAGGCAGATAACTATCTTGCTCCGTATCTACTCTTTGGGGTAGATACCACCGCCCCCTCCCTACCCCCCAACAGAACTCACTGGTGCCGACGTTATTAGCTACTCGCATCCAGGCATCAGGTCAGAGAGTCAGAGGAGTGTCGGCTTGAAAATAACGTGCAACTTACCGGAGAAAAGGTAGTAGACTTATTAGCTTAGAAAACTTATAATAGATTTTATTAGTTAAATAAACATTCGCAAAATACTGATGGCCAGCTAAGGTTACGTAGTTTAAGTTAATTGGGCCCGGTGCCAACTCAACTCAGTGTCGCTAACGTGAGTAAACTAATTGATAGCATTAAGCGATATACACGCCATGATGTAACTGCTGACTGCATTTTCAGATGAGCTTGTTCAAATATTTTTCAAAGAAGAAAAAGACACCTGATGAGGATGGCGCAAGTAATTAGCCTTTTTAGACAGGGTTAGGTAAAAAATTATGCACACTTGTAATCAAATGGTAAATTATCAAAATGTGTAAGTAGAGACAAGTAACAGACAGGGAGGGGTGGAACAAAGTGAAGGAGAGCCGAGTGAAGGAGCAGGAGAGCAAAGTGATGGTGCAGGAGAGAGAGATGAGAGTAGAGAGAAAAAACATAAAGGGAAACCAGGCTATCAGGCTGGGACCCTAAATGGGTTGAAAAAAAAAAAAAAAAAAAAAAAAATATATTGTTTCTATTTGTAGGTGAAGACTGACTTGAGAAACAGGCTGCAGGGGGATCACCTTGCAGCATGATGCTGCTGAGCATCAACGGGCCACCTCTTGGGGACTTTCCGTACAACAGAGCCTTAGAGCTGTTCTACAAAAAACCAAGAAAAATCCATTGTTCTGAGCCTGGGTGCAAACTTTGCCACTGATTACAGCCCCATCAAGAAATTATTATTTATTGTTTTTAGTATTTTATTGTTGAATTTTTTTAATTATTTTTTATTTTTACAGTCAGCCTTTAAAAAGCGTCATTTGTTTACGCCCACAGCTCCCCGGAGAGCCTGCCCCCGCTGCTGAAAAAAATCCTAGAGGAAACACTGACATTTGTCCTCTGTGTAAGATGTGTAAAGGTAAAAATGTGGAATTTGTTGCTTGGATGTATTATTATGGACGTGTGTGTATATATATATATATATATATATATATATATATATATGCAGGCATACGGACAGATGGACAGCCAAATTATAATACCTCCTGCTTTGGCTATCGCCGAGGCATAGAATTATTGGAGTTAGAGAAAATGAGAATGTGGGAGCTAATGGGGTGCAGTACAAAAAATCATGAAATAACCAAAATTTGTAAATTTGCACATACCAAATACAAATAATAATGGGGTTGGGGCCGAATGTTCCAATTAAAGCCCTGCTTCAGCAAAGACATATTACGAGCAAGCTGGTAATGCCACATATTTTGCTTTTTTGGTCAGAGGTTAAAAGTTCAAATGATAATTCTAAACAATGTGCAAAATTTAACAGCTGGTTTAATTCTTTGTCAAACACTTGCAGACACGCATGATCACACACACATACACACACGCGCCGAGACACCATCCAACCCCCCCCCCCCCCACACACACACTGATAGCAAGCTATTCTTGTCCCAAACAGACCAGTGTTAAGCCATTAGGCCGCTTCAGCCACACATCCAATATTAAAGACAGCCTCCAGCTCTGTTCTGTCACACTATCTGTCTCTCCCAAACTGCATGAGTCATGCTGTTTTGGTTACAGAGGCAGCCTGTTTTACATGGAAACATAAGCCGCCCCGTCATCATTATGAAAGACTTGATATCTGTCCCTTTAGTCTCTGCCAGAGGACATGTAATTGGTTTGAAACTAGTGTCATGCAGCCCAGTTGTCCATCTTTAATGGAATATAAAGGTTCAGCACACAATTGGAACCTTTTCATACTGCGTCCAAATGCTTCCAGAATTCTTTGATCACAAGGAATTATACGAAGGCGTTTAAGGATACAGCGCATTTCTGGAACAAAACCCACAAAACACCAAGAGACACCCAGTGCATTCCAATTTCACTTTCTGTTTCTGACATCCTCAGCGGTTAAAGAGGACCTCCTTCAACTGGACAGCCTGCATTAAAGTCTCCGTGTCAAGTATCTATCCCACTAAAGGGTCCTCGAGCAAAATAGTAGATTCTCTAACAAACCATCTCCAGGGTAGCAATTTGGCTGTTGAGTCCAACCCAGCGTCAGATTAAAACTTGAAGGTGGCCCTAAAAATCAATGAAAGGAGCAGCGGCACAAAGAAACAAAAGCAATCAAATAAAATGTAAGTGATGACAGAGCAGTACAACCAACAGATCCACTACAGCTATTAGTTTCCTGCAGTAAAATGTTATTATTTGCAAGTATTACAACTCATTTTCAGTAAATATTGTTGCTTTTTTTTTTTTAAACAATGTACAATAACCAAACTTTCTTTAAAAGACAGTCCTCATTTGGCAACAATCTTACTTTTCATTACTCTGTAATCTTCATTCATATTATTTTATCACCTGCTAAGTCATTGGTAGCTCTTACACATACACATGCAGTATTGCTATGTTGTGTTGTTTTTGCTTTATATAGCTTTATACATACATACTTTATTTAACTGCAGTTCATTCAATAATTTTGTATTTTAGTAGTTAACATTAGTTCAGATGACATTTAAAAATATCAAGATATACATCGTGTATCTTGGTATAGCCTTAAAATATTGCTTTATTATTTTAGAGCCATATCACCCAGCCCTAATTTACAGTACACAAATCACTGTAGGACACCTACCACATTAGCAAGGTGAACTAGTTAGTTAACAGTTACATACCATTGAAAATTATTGGCAAATTAGCTGTATGATTATCTCCTTTCACCCAATCGCACGCACGCACGCACACACACACACACTCACATAAAAATGGCAGGAGGCTACCATCCAAGGCAATTGACCTGAACATTATGAGCAATTTTGTGTTCAGCCTTTTGCCAAAAGACAGTTTGACATATGCCCGACCCTGTGATCATTTTACCTTCCTACATTAGCCACCAAAAGTTTTAACCATATAGGTACACAGGAAAAAAACATCAAGATTCCTTCAAAATAAATACATTTTCAATTACAGAATGCCCCATATATACATCACTGACAGTTTTTTAAGTTGTTCAGAAATGCTTAGTCGGTGTAGAGAGAAAATTTGAATCCAGACTGAACTGATGTTATCAGCCATGTTTACATGCGCATCAAATACTGTGTGATTACAACATAATTAAAGCGATGATATAGCAGAATTTGATGAAAACACCATACTGATTATGTTAACGTGGTGAAAATGTTATTGAATTAGGTATAATTGTACATATTTACTGTAATTAAAGGCATCATGGACATATAATCAACACCAGTTCAGTATTTACCCTGAGCATCACAAATTAGATCCTCTTTCCATATCCTGATTTTATGTGGCAGTAGCAGTGAGCAGCAGTCTGTACTGGGTTAGCCCATGCACACAGTTAGACCACCATCTGTCACTCACAAACACTTATAGGATACGTTTTAGTTGATAAAGTCCCTACATCACTCCGAATGCAGCAAAACGAACCGTGAAAGGTATGACCGTAGCATCTGCAGTCCCTAATTTGAGAGATGTGGTGCACACTCATCAAGCCCTGTGCAATTATGCACGCCTCCTCTAATGCGAGTACCTTGATTAAATCTTGCACAACCAGCACCAGACTCACAAAATAAGTACAGGAACATCTGTGCTTGTGTGCACAGCAAACTGTTAGAACTGAGCTGAACAAAACCGTAAGGATGCAGGAGTGTGGACGATGGTTTCCTGAGCTCTGGATACACATACAGCTTCATAGCATCAAGACTGGGGAACACCATGTTGGTTTGCATCAGTAATGCATGTGCTTGGGAGGCCCTTCGCTCACTACTAGATCAATGAGACTAGGATTTTACCACACAAGCAGTGTGTATCTGTGTGTGTATATAGTATGTTCTCATACAGGTTTGCTGTTGTCAAACATGAACCACAATTAATCCATAAATCAATATGTTTACTGTTTACCGTAGGGCATGCAATAAAAACAAAAGTTACACAAAGTTAACACAACATGACTAACTGTTCTACAAATAGTTATTTTGTGGGTGAAGTATTCCTTTAAGAAACTCTGCTCTATAGCACTACTGGTGGTCAAAAACTCTTGCAAGGCACCTCTAAAGGCCCCCGCATGTAAACAAAACTAGAAGTACCCCCTCGAGGTTGTATGGCTCTGCCAACCATTCAAATTGCATTTTACATCCATGTCTGTCATGTTTCATTTGTAGCCATGGTGGTAAAAAATGCTAGGTGTTGGTGCAAAGAAGCTGCAAATTCAGAAATATGGAGGCTTTACATATATCTTCAACCTGGCAGCACAAGAGATCTTTAACCATTTGACACCTAAGCAAATTGGCTTGATCATTTTCAAAAACATGGGAAGAAGGAAAGAACAACTTAAGAACTGCACCAAAAATAAGCAAGAAATTAGGAACAGAAGTACAGGAAAATTACCGAAAAAATTAGCAGAACAAAATATAAACGCAAACAAACAAACAAAAATAGGACAGTAAAAAGCAAAAAAAAAACCAAACAAACCCGCAAACAAAACCAAAACAACAAAATGACCAAAAAGGCTTAAAATAATATAATTTCTGAAATGTTCTCCTTAGCTTTTAAAACAAACATTTTTCTAATATCTTTCAATTTAAAAATTTGCTCAGGTTTCAAAGGTTTGATTTCTTGAGAAAGGCGTCTGAACACAGCACACGAAAACTGACATTGATCCGTTTTTAGATGGGTTAAAATCAACACAGTTTCAAAGTGGATACCCAAGATGAGTGTTACTATTTCAGTATCTGACCAAAGTGAGTCACACAAATGACAAAATGAATCTAGAATGCCCCATATATACATCACTGACAGTTTAAGTTGTTCAGAAATGCTTAGTCGGTGTAGAGAGAAATTTTGGATTCAGACTGAACTGATGTTATCTGAGCATGTTTACATGCGCATCAAATACTGTGTCATTACAACATAATTAAAGCGATGATATCCCCCCTTTTGTTCCTGAGTTATGGAGATCAGTAATGACCAGAAGAGTGTTTTTACACAACATTATGATGTCACAGTGAAGTTGTCCTTTGACCTCTTGGATATAAAATGACATCTCTTCATAATTCTATCCTGTTGGACATCTGTGTAAAATTTTGTCAAAATTAGTGTATGAATTTTTGAGTTTAAGCAAAAAATGTGCTCTGTGAGGTGACGGTGAAATATAATCAGTTCATCTTTGAGTCCAAGTGGACACTTTTTAAGTCTGTGCGCTGCCTAAACTAACAATGGCAGACATATCCAAAAATGCTAAACAGAACTTTTGGAGACAGAAGCTCCCTATTTCACACAGAAACCATCAAAAGGGTCTTCACACGGTGTTAGCGTTAGCCAGCCTTTGCTTTCTTTGTAAGGCTACAGCTAAACTAACCTTAACAGTTTCCAGGTGGGTCGGTTTTAACAACCTTTTGCTATAATTAACACTGACGTCCAATTGTCAAAGAACAAAAACACTAAGTTGAACATATGACATGACGAGCTAACGTAACAAAGCTTAAGTTGGCCATGATGTTAGCAGCTATTAGCTCACTTTAGCTAACGTTACCTTGCAAAGTTTGCTGCAGGGTGGAATTATGCGCCATGTTGCCAACATAATGTATGAGATTATTTAAACTTGTCCCTTTGCAGCAAATTTTGCTAACACTATGTTCCCTTACCTCAGAACAAATGTAGACATCCTTGTTTGTTTATCTTCTTTATGCATCATACAGCTTTATCCAAAGGAGACACTTTGCTCTGTTTCTGTGAGGTTTAAGAAGCTGGATAAAATACACTCCATTCTTTCTGTAGCCTCTCAGCGGACCTCGTATCAGTGCTGCATTTATCCCATGAAAATTGTTTGACCATTTTTTTCCAACTATAACAGCATAAATTTAAAACCGCAGGAAAAATCTAAATTCTTGCTGCTTCTGTGTGTAGGTCTACAAGCAGGATTTCCTGGTGCATTACGTGGCTGCATGAATTGTGATTGGCTCTTGGTGCTGGAGGGCAGGGCTCAGCGATAGGTCCATTGTACTGCCACCTATATATATATATAGCTAACGTTACCCTGCAAAGTTTGCTGCAGGGTGGAATTATGCGCCATGTATATATATAATAATATAAAAAAAAAAAAAAAAAAAAAAAAAAAAAAAAAAAAAAATATAGTGTGTGTGTGTGTGTTATATTCATGTGAACGTAAGCACAGCCATGGTGACATTGTCCACCTTAGGAAAATGATGGTTTGACCTGCAGGAAGTTTCCAATTAGAAGGTTTAAACAGGCCTTTGGCCAAAAAGAGGATGCACCTGGTCAGCAATAATGTTTGAGGACTTCCAGTGAAGCACAACTGTTCGTGCTAATCGGGTCTGATGCGAGCCAAGAAAACATTTCCCACATCATTACCCCACCAGCGGTCTGTACTTTTGACAGCAGGAAGTTTGGAGCCGTTTATGCTGTTTATGCCAGTTTCTGACCCCGACAGAAGTACGCTTTGTCAGACCAGGCAGTTCGTCCACTGTCTACTGTCTCCTTCTTATTAACTGACGGCACCAGAGGGCTGGCATGGTCTTCTTTTGCCCATTCACTTCAAGGTCTGACAGCTGTATTTTTAAGCTGCCCTTTTGCACGTCACTGTCGGGATGTTTTATTTGTTAACTTGAAGGAAGGAGCCATGCCTCTCTCTCCGACATCCTTCATCAGTGTGGCATGTTGTGCCCTCAGGACTGCAACTGCTTATCACACAGATCTCTGGAAATTCCAGACATTACATCGCAAGAATGGCAGCTATTTCTGAGCTGCTCAAACTGTTGTGTCTGATACCAGTGATCAAATTCAAAAGCACTTAAATCACATTCCATTGTGAATGAAACACTTGACTCTGTTGCAGAGGGCACAGGATAAAATAGCAGAGAAACAGAGTGTGAGAGGGGAACAAAGCACAGTTGTTTGAAAGAAAACACAGGTCTGAGCTGTTTTTCTGTGGAGTGGTTGATTGTACTATAAAGCCGTTTTCACATGTCGACTTCAAGGTCAGATGTGCGAGGCTGCTTGGTAAATGAATGAATGGATTTAAAAGGTAGAGTGAGAACGCATGGTCAATTGATTCCTGGATGGGCGCTGAATGGATTTTAATTCCCATGTGGAATGGATTGTTTTTTTACATGAGGTTTTCCACATGGCCTCTCCCATGTGTGTTCTCCCTGTGTCTCCCACACATCCTGACCTTGTATGTGGCCCCTACCTTTCCAACAGATGCTGTCAATGATTTTTGCCACACGTGCAGTTTGGTGTCCCTCCAGATATCTCTTGTGCATCCAGTCTGCCCTGTGCTTCTGTCAGCAATTGGTTTTTCTGATTTCCTTGCCACATTTTGGACCTTCTACTCTGAAATATTCTGTTTGTCTTGTTTTATAAAGCTAGTGTTCAAGAAATAATTTTGTAAGAATAAATACAATATGAATGTCCAATGTTTAGGATTTGGGGGGTATATTGGCAGAAATGGAATATGATAAAATAAAAAAAGAATCATTGTGCTTTTTTTACCTTAGAATGAGCCTTTTATATCAACACGAATTGCCCCAGTAATACGTCCTAAAAGCTGGGAATCAGTTAACATTTCAGCACTTCTGGTTCCCTCATTTCAATGTTAATGTTTTGGGTTTTTTTTTTTGTTTTTTTATTGGTTTTCAGTTAGAACCCTAAAATAAGGTCTGTGTTTAACACACGCTTGCAAGACTTTTACATTTTGTTCTACAACATAAAATATATCAGTAAATACCACTCTCACAAACTTGAAAGCTTTTATGTGTCTTAAAAAAGGCAGTTGCTAAAAAGTGGCTAAATGAGACTACAGAATACCATCAGTTTTAGCCTAACATTAGCTTTTTACTTCTGGCGATTGTATTTAGGCTTCCAAAATCCTGAACGTTATGTTCATTTGTTTAGATTATCTTGCTGAACAAAAGATGTGAGTATGAAACTTCTATTTACCACAGAACAAATTTCTGCAATGATCCAAAATCCAATGGAAAAATCCCGCAATGAGGGACAAGGGAACCAGGGTGATGCTAACTTCCACATCATCCTACCTAATAATCTCATTACTGGCGCATTCTATAGAGAATCCTTGTCTGAAGAGATAGCAATATTGCACTGCCATGTTTCTACAGTAGCCCAGAATGGACAAACCAAACACTGGCTCTCTGTGCTTTTTGTGTTTTTTAATTGTTTTTGTGTTTTCCATGTTTTTGCCATAGCCACTGTAGTTAGAACTCCCTCCATAACAAGAACAACAGAAAAATATGAACTGAACTTGAAACTGCATTATTCAGTAGTTTAAATTACTGGGTCCATTTGTTTTGGAGAGGAACATACCTCCGTGTACAATCCTGCTCCTGGTTAAAGCCTCCTGAACATCTGGATCTTAAGTTAGCAGAGAAAAAAAGTGAGCAGACATTAGCAGGTGCTAGGTCAGCAGGCTGTCTATATGCCATAAAATTCATGGGAGAAACACTGATTTGTAATGCAAAACTTTTTTATTTAGCGTTTTTACTGTATTAAATAACCTGGTCCTTTTTTTGGAGATAAAGAGACCTTTGCAGATAATTTTTCTCTCAGTATGAAACCAGCTGATCAATGAACACAGAAGGAATTCTAAACAGGAAAAATTGCAATCTGCAATCCTCATCACAAGATTTGATTAAATCTAATAAATCTTACACACTGCTCCTTTAAATAAAAAGATGAGAAGGAATGCTGAGTCACCATTCTCCAAAAAAACCCACATCCTTAACATTAGTTTCAGGCAAAATAGAGTTTTGTTCCAAAATATTGCTGCTGACATTTGGCAGTTGTGAATACCAGTCCCTGCGGTTATTAAATATCTTCTAATAAACTGGCCTGGATTATCACCCATGTTATTTGAAAATAATGACATTCCACATTGTGGCTGCACTTTTTCAGACATGTTTATCATATTGGAATCAGGACGGTGAAAAATTTTGAAGCAGCATTGATTCAGCACCACAACAAAGGAGGTTATATTTTCGGTTTCATTTATTTGTTTGTCAGCGGGATTATAGAAAAAACAGTGGAAGGGTGTCGTATGCGCTTAAGGACAACCCATTACATTTAAAAGTGTAACTGAGTCACGGGTTGGATACACAAATAAATCATTCCCTATAATTTACATTGCGAGATAGGGCATTGGGCCTTGGTGAGGTCTACACTCACCAAGTGCCCTTCTTGTTATTGTTTTGCCACGTGGGAGCAGAAAAACAAGCTGTAAACACGTCTTCAAACCCACAAAATCATCCTTTATAAAACTGTTATGGTGAACATATTCACAAACAAATGCCTCTTTACAATTACAATGAAGCAACATTAGCGTTTATTTACAGTTGTGTTTCTGGCAATTTAATGAATGTGAGTGCAATAAGCCACTGGACATTGTTAATATAAAAATATTGATGACTGCAGCTCTAAATTCTATTAAATCTAAATCAGATATGATTTAGTGGATTAAATACGCATCAAATTCTTGAGTTTATAAAATTCAATCAGAGACTCTGGTTTTTGTTTAAAAACATAAAAAGTGTTTCCTATGGGTGTGACATGTGTGTGCCTTGTTAGCAAAAAATACAAAAATATTCACATATTTTCATTAAAATGTAGGAAGCTTTAACAAAGGTGATAATTTGTGATATTTTTCTTCTTAGCAAGTGATCAAACTTTCTCCTCACATGACTAATGTGTGAATTCATAGTAGTTTTTTTTTTTGTTTTTTTTACAACGCTGCACTACTACTGCAATTTTTGTAACTTAAATCGGTGAATAATTTGTGCGAGTATCACATGAGATCAACTCCGTGAATGAATTCAAACTGACTGTTGCCTAGAATTTATGTAAACATGAGGCTCAGTGCACTTCTCAGGGATATTAATACTGAGCTGAGCCAGTGGTACCAGAGCAGGCAGCTCCCTTCCAGTCAACACACAGGGAACAGGAGTCTCCTGTGGCCTCCCTGTTTTGGTGGAAAAGGGACACTAAATAATAAATTAGTATAAATATTTACAAATTACTTGCACTGGGGAAGCGGAACAAGGGTGTTTATTGGGCTCAAAGGAATATACATTTTTCAGAGAGGCAAAAAAAAAAAAAAGGCCAAACAAGTGTATACTTTTTCTGTTTTCTAGACTCTGTAGAGATTCAAGGTTGCAGGACAGTGACAAACACACACACATACACGCACACACGCACACGCACACACACACACACACACACACACACACAGCACGGGGTGTGCGCTAATGAATGCAGTACCACCTGTTCAGTGAATGATGTAATTGCTCTCAGCAGATCCCCATTTCCTCACTATTACGCTGTTTAACAGCACCATTTAACAGGTATGAAAGGTTGCTGCAGAAAGCTCTCCTCTCCCTCACACCTCCACTAATTTAACATTTAACAGCATATCCCGTCATGTAGGAGAGAACTGGTCCCTTTTTTATGTAGGGGAGGAAGCAGGGGGATAGGAAAAGGAGAAAAGAGAGAAAAAATGGGGTTAAAGAAAGAAAAGAGGGATTTGCAAAGAGGAAATGAAAGGGTGAAGAAATGAGGTTAGGCGAAAAGGTGGGGGGGGCATTTGTTCAGCGGTGGCTCTATCAAATCGATTAAACTCCATTCTTGTGCGCCTGCCCGTTTGTTCCACACACACAGATGCACACTAAACACATGCATAGCCACGCATCAGGCCACAAACTATACGGACAAAGCAGCTGAAACAGGAAGTCACACCTGGTCCACCTCCATGATGAAGGTGAGCTGTTTCATCCTTTTAGTACCAGTCGATATAGAAAGAGGGCGAGTGTGTGCAGCATACAAACAATGTGCACAGGGTGACACACACCCAAAGGTGTGATTAATTTGGTTTAATGACCCAAGGATGATAGTTATAATTGGTTACAGGGTCACTGAAATTAAATAAAACATCATTGCTCTTTCACTTCACACCTCAGCACGTTTCAAATTGCACATGGAAGCGGCACACTGTGCGCCAAAGGGTCATCGACACTGAACACATCATAGAAGCTGTCAAACTAGGTGAGAGAAGTCACATGCCACTTTTTTTTTTTTTTCCTTAATCTAGTCCTCATGAGGTGCCCAAATGCAACACTGGTTGTCCTCCACTATGGTAAGCTACACAGGATAAAATGAGGTATTGTTGCACCCAATGCTGGTCAGGACAAATGTTCTGGCTTATAACAAATAAATAAATAGTAAATAATGCTACAGTTTGCTTAGTTATGACAACCTGTAATGAAATCACATGCAACAAACTCACTATACTGAGTTGGGTGTATTAGCTCTTCTTCTCAGTCAAAGGTATCTTTTTTATTAGTGTTTACTTCATGATTGATAACATAAACACAAGTTTTTAAGTTGATTTCTCATAACATGAAGTTGCTCCAACTATTTCTTTTGACATTATTTAAAAGGAATTTTTAGTGTTAATTACCTGAATTGTGAACACGCGTTTTTAAGTTGACAATATCTGAAAAAAGCACATCCGCACACTCAGATCCATACAAAATATGATTTTTGCATAGATTTGAGTGTGCAGGGAAATATGGAGAAATATCACAATACCTTGGCCAAATACCTTTTGCAAAATTTTTACACCACGTATTTTTTTTTGATAAATCATCATTAGTGATGTGGTGTGTTCATATAAGGTATGATCGATTCATACTGTGCACGAGTACGACTGCCCCCTCTCTCCACTCCCCCGCCACTCAGCGTTTATATTAGTAATGTTGTTCTGTACCCGAGTACACTTGCGTCATAATCAATCTGACATTTTTGTTGTGCTACAGTGTAGAAAAAGCGGCAGCAGACAGATACTACTGCCCAGGGACCATCATCAGCAGGGATCGTTGGAGCCGCACAGCGAAGCTCTGCTCCTGGCCAAAAGAGGAGCTGCTGTCATGCAAAGAGTTCTTCAACTCCCACAAGGAGCTCCAACTAGAGGTCAAAGGTGTCCGTCCGATGAGGGCTACGCTGCCCTCTGATATAGAGACATCAGTATTACATCGAGTGTTTTATAACCAGTTAATTATTTCAAATAGCAGTCCACTTCCATGTTTTGGTACAGTTGGTGCTCGCACCTGATCTTCCGTCCCAGAGCACACATCAACTGTACTTGAGACCACCTTTTCCAGTCGACTCAAACACAGATCAGCGTACTGTGCCCAGGTATGGTACATAGTGCTCACAATTAATTAAACAAACTGGACTTTAACGTCAAGTGATGGACTTCACTGTTCAGCATTACAGTATTGAAGCTCGGTCCCTCTGTCGAATGTAAAGTGACAAAAATGAACTGTGATGGGGTTTGTTCTACTTCACCGTAACCCAGCGACCCTCACTAAAATAGCACCAAGCACAGGCAGGCTTGTTCATATACACAAATATCAGTGGACCTGTCTGCGACTGTAGGAATAACATGCCGCTGCTCCATGCTAACCCTCTGTGATAACTCTGACATTTGGAAATTTGACATATTTCACTTTTTCTCCCACAATGAAAGTGCACATCGCCCTTTGTGTGCCGTATTTCATAAGTTCGTGGGTCAAAAACAATTCATGACACGGTGTAATTTCATTATTGCGTGATTGTTCTGGATAAAAGGCAAATCAAGCATATGTGGCATGTGACCTCAGTCGTTCCTGTCTGAATCTGGCCTGAAACCTTCAGCAGAGGAAATGTCATCATTGCCTGTTCCTGCAGTTTTAGAAATTTGTGTCAGAAAAGTATTTTCAAATAATCCCATCCCATTCAGATATAAAAATACACCTATTAGAGAATGCAGGTATTTTTCCAAAATGATAAATATTAAGGTTGACATAACAAGAGCACATAAAAATGCGCAAGTCAACAATATGCTGCATCCCTTCATGTTTTGACATAAAATGTCTCAGCAAAAATTCCAGTGATTATGAAAATGCCAAACAGTGTTCCGGTGAAACCTAGGAAACGGTCCATGTGCTTATGTCCCTTACACATACTGTATAATTACACGATTGCTTACATCATTCTCTTCAAAACTGGAGTACAAATCCCACCGTAGTGACACGTGTAAACAGAATTTTTGTTCTTTACAGTATTCTTGTGCCAACAACATGCTTTCATGGAGTGCTCATGGGTCATGTGCTCAGTGAAAAGTATGTGGCTGAGAATAATTGTGGCGGCCTTATGTAAATATCTCATATCCATATTGTAATTATGCCATCAATCAGAGCCAAGCCGGGATCAGAGTGATACAATATGGGCTGTCAAGACAGAATGCAGCCTTTCTCTCCTCTCCTCCTCTTCAATCTGTCTCTCCATCTTTCCCTCCCACTCTCCTTCTCTCTCTCCGTGAACTTGTACAATCTCATTCTTTTCCTGTTTTCCCTCCACAGGTCACACTGGTAGCACTACGCTGAGAGGGACTGAAAATCAATTCTTAAATACTATAAAAGCCAAAGTTCAAATAATGGCAAAGTCTCCATTAAAGTCAGCAAGAACAAAAAATCCCTTGTCAGTGATCTCCCAATTGCTTCTACTTTGCTGCTTTTTTCATCATTCAGCTACTATCAATGAAATACTGCACTTCCTAAAGATTTTCATATTAAAAGCCCAAAGGTCAAGGTCAAATAATGCATGCTGTACTTTTGTCTTCTGAGAAATATCTTAAAGAGCAATGTTTGCTCCTTGACTTTTATGATCATACAAAACCCTTTGAAACCGGGAGCGACATCGCTTTCCTTGTGCTGCTTTCAGATGCATTTCATACGTATTTAAACCTTTGAACCCTGAGCAAATTGGTGCGTTTTCTTTTACAAACAAAGGGGAAAACAGCAAGGAGCACCTTGCAAATAAATGTTTAACAAAGTGAAAGTTATGAGTTGATTTAGAATAATATTTTTTAAAAGCTGAGGACAAATGTCTACGGAAAAAAGATGATCCCTCCTGAAAAAATATATTCAGAATTATCATAAAAACATATTCAAATTGATGTTACGAAATTATTATAACTTTAAAAGCACTTGTTCAGATCAATTGTATATCCTTTTTTTAAAAGTTTTATTTATTATTATTATTTAATTGAAGGTCATTTTTATGTCTTTTTTTTTAAACAAATTTCTTGCTTTTTTGGTTTATTTCCTCTTTTGTTGCTCCTCCAGATATCTGAGTAAAATGGGTTTTATAAGAACCCATCAGACTCCCCTTTGCAGACATGCCTATTTTGTGCTTGTCCCATGCAATTATTTGCTGTCATTTGATTCCTAATCAAGACAGTTTGGTAGGAATTGCTTTAAGTTGTCAATATGGACTCCATATGGATTGTTTTGTTATGCAAAATAATAGAACTTAAAATATTAAAAACATTTTTAAAGAGCAATTAATAGTAATTTAGAAAAATGTTTGAGAGCCCTATATATAACATATATTGCGAAGTGTTTTGTGTGCCTTATTTTGGTGTCATATAAGCAGTGTCACCACCGTCATCAGGCAGCATCTCACTTCGTGGTAAAAAACGTCATTAACTAATAGACAATTAAATTCCTTGGCAACTAATTTGGTCATCGATTTTTGTTGATTACACCAATTTTTTGTTGCACCTCTGGTTGTGGTTCATGGGCAGCACCTTCAGTCCAATGCAGAAGTGGAATGTATGTAAATACAAATTTTTACACTTAAAATGACATAAATGATATATGTATAAGAATATACCCATGAAATAGGGGAATAAAGGCTTCAGCTAAGCTTTAAGAATTTAGAGTACAGTACAGCATGTTGGTGGTATTTTAAGGAACACTGCGACAATCACATTTCTCCTTCTGTCTTCCTATCACTCTCTTTCTCTCTCTCTCTTTTTCTATCCCTGCCCCCTCTCTCTCTCTCCATGGATAGCTACTGTCAGGTTGCAAGCAGGGCGCTGTCTGCCTGTCCACCCACACAAGACACCAGCCACGCTGATTCAACCCACCGCTGACAAACACACACACATACACACAGATACACATGAATACATGTCACACACATAACACAAACACACAGAAAGAAATGAATGTGGACAAACACGTTCAGTTCAGACACAATCTTCACAAAAGTTTGAATATACAGAAGACAGATTTGGACATACAGAACTGTATTTGTGTGGGCAGAGATCAAAGAGATTTATTTTTCAAACGCATACCAGTTCAAATGCCGTATATGTATCAGTATGTATCAGAGCTCGTGAGGGGAGCAGGGCGGTGAGATTTCCGTTCCTCATTCCCTCTGCAAACCCGCTCAAGGCCGTTGCGCTCAACATTGCTCTGAAGTCACCTCAGACCGTCACCACTCTCTCAGTTTCCTTTTGAAAATACTTTGTAAAATCCATTGTCTAGAATTCAGCAGCTGGTTTTTGTAAGAAGATAGTGTGTGTGTGTGTGTGTGTGTTTGTGTGTGTTTGTGTGTGTGTGCAATACCCAGGTGCATTCTGGGTTGGGCATGCTTCAGACTCAGTGTGAGAGAAACCAAAAGTAAAACTGGAGTGGGAGATAAGTCTACTTAAAAGAAAAAGAAAAAAAACAGGTCTGCACCCCTTCCAAAATCCCTATGCTCATGCTCTGCTGACATGCACTTATATGCAGGAATTGATTATGGAGCTCTAGAATCTAGAGCTCCATAATCAATACCTCTATGTAATGTCTTGAACCATAGATGGTTCAAGACATTACATAGAGGTACCTGAATTTAAACAAAAGGTAAGACAGCCTCATCAGGACAGGTCCTGATGTGTCTTGAAGGGTTGTTTCAAACATTAAGGAATGGGAAGCTGGAAGGGGAGGCCATTAGGCTTGAATGGTATCTATTTTTTCATACCTCCATAGCCTCCTGAGATTTTGCCGGGCTGCATGATCTATGACGGTATCAATGTGAAACCCCTCCTCCAACCCTCTGCACCACCAGCTAGCGAGTTTGCTACTTTCTGCAGGCTGTCTGGCCTTCATCAGTCTACTCAATACACAATACACTCACAAGATGTCAACAAAAGGTAATATTCTCACACTGATTTTCCTTACTTTATTTACAGAGAAAGACAACCATAGGCCATCTGAATTCATGTTTCCCTTTTGTACCAAACTCAGACTATTGCTTCATTAACTCATTGTAAAACACACTTCATTCAAACTCAACAGACACAAAATAAACCTCACCAAAATCATATTGGTTGGTCTTGTTAGTCATTTAGTTTGTTATTCTTATGTTCCAATAATCAGTAACTCTTGTTTGGTTGATATAATCATCTTATTCAGTGGGTTAGGTGTGAAATGATGCTGTTTTCCCTGCAATATCTCTGCTTTCTCCGTGCTGTTACTGGCATGACTTGGCCCACTGTTAACTGGCTGTTTACAGGCTTGTAATATTCTCGCTCCACTCGCAGTCAGCAACTGCCTGTTACACCACACTGACCTCTGGTGGCATGAGATTCACACTGCAAGCACAACATCCTCATTACAGTCTCTCCGTGAAGTCAATAGAGAGACGAGGGTCCATATTTTAGAAAGTACTGAAAATCGCACCATCAGGATTTGTAAACCGAAATACTGTGATACTGCCTGTAGCCTTCGCGTGATTTACACTAAAGCAAGCAGCTGTTGTGGTGTCAGTATACTTTCATCAAAGTGTTTTTCTAATGGCTGAGCAGTAACTTGCATTTTTTCGCCATTTAAAATTCTGAAGGCTGCATCCAACATTTTCGATAACCCTCCAAAAATTGCCAGTTTTACTATCATGCCCATTTCACGCAGTGACTGTCCAGGTGTGTGGAATTTAAGTAAGCTGGGTGTAACGTTCTCAAGGTCTCTATAATCGTTTTTCACTCGTTACCTCTCACATGTACAAAAATAAGTAAAACACAACAAAAGCCTTTGAGGAAAGACTGCCAAAAGCGTGCTCTGTCATCTCCATATTTAAATTATTATCACATCTTGCTTGGGCGATGGCATCTTTGCCACATGCCATTAAACGTGTGGCTGTTGGTATAACAGCTTCAAACGCTGTCAGACAATACATCATACAAACTAGTTTGTTTAAAGTATACTCACACCTTTGATCACAGGGAAGTGAAACAACAACAGCTGATTTCAATAAATGTGCTCGCCAGTAAATGTTGGAGTCTCAGTCCTATTTTTTTTTTAAAGGATCTCCCAGCATTCTGAATCCATTTCAGTTTGGCTTAGTTTTTAGTCATAGACTTGGGCATTCTCTGACTTTACCAGATGGCAGCCAAGACTGGATTACCCAACATGCAAAGTAGACAACCACCTCGTGGCACCAGACCTCAAGGGTTCCCAAAGTGGCAGTTGTATCAGTTGTTTTTTGGTCATTTGATTAATTACAAGTTTGTTTTGGAATATGCACCACTAAAGTACAATATCAAGTGATGTATTTTCATGTAATTTTGTGGCCCTGTCTTGTTAGGGGGCCAACTATACACATAATTTTGTTACAAATTCTTATTCATTTTAGTTTAAGTGCTCATATGGTGCATTATCTTGAATAAATATGTTTTTCATCAAATCACTACAGACCAGCTGATATACAGAAAAATCTGTTGCCAGGGTTGTTGGTTTCTAGGTCTCTGGACATATCATGGGACCATCATCTATGGCATGCTGCAGGCCAGCCAACTGCAACTCAGTGTTGTTACTGAATGGTTCTGCCAAACATGAATATATTACATTGAACGTTTCATATCAACATATATCTAAAGTGATTTAGTTCAGTGGCATGTATATGAGCTGAGTGTCCCATTAGGAGGAGGTGGTGATTGTTGATGGTGTGACACCTAAGCGAGACAGCTGCCAAACAACAGAGAGCAGCATTGTACCACTTTTCGAGACCAGCAAACAACAAAAGCTGGCAATTTTTAGTGACACGTCGGGACATTTCCATCCATGTTTGTTGTGACAAAACCATGTATTTTCAGCCAAAAAGTACATTTTTCCTATCCATAGCCAGGTGGCTTTCGTGGTAAGTTTCTACGCTACATATGAAGCATACAAATGTAATACATCTGAGGTCTGTCGAACATTCGCTCTGTTAATTGGGTGAAGTGTGCATTGTATAAAATTGAAACTTGGAAGCAACAACAGCCAACAGCAGTTTTTTTCATGTTTTTGCATTTTGGCCTCTGAGCACCCAAACTTAACCAAAACAGGTACACAGTAGGGGTGTAAATCACAATTTTTATCAAGGTACAATATCACATCCATTCTTTGGAAACATATGAAATTTGCTGATATGACAAAGTCCGCCACAATACAATTACAAATTGACTGAATTCAGCCCCCCGCGATCAATATGAGATAATGTAGGTATATGTCATAATTGTCTTTGTCTTGGTGGCCTGCCATTATCTGCCTGTTGCTAGGCTACTAGTACTGTTCGGTATTTAGGAAGAAGGCAAACTTGGAAATTGGTGACACAAGTGTGATGGGACTTAAAAAAGTGTGTATCTTAAAGGTTATGATATGTATCAAATTTTTTCACTTTGTATTTATAAAGTTGGATCGCTGATCACTGAAACAGCATATTTCCCAGATCAATATTTGTTATATCCATGGAAACAGTAATTACAGATAAGTAGGCAAAAATCAGACACGGTAGAACTCTTTACCTTAAGTAACAGCCTACATAAAACACTGGCCAAAAGAATTCCTGTCATGTTCAGGGTCCACAAATCAACATAACTGACTAAATTCAAACAAACTACAGAATTCGGGGGAAAAAATACGGGAAACAAATCAGAAAACATTTGTAACAGTCCCGAAAAATATTTGATGCAACTTTGCATTCATACACAATCAATAACTAAAATACATCTAGGCTTATTTTGCAACAATAGTATTGAAACTAAATTGCAGCATAACAAATAGTATCTAGAAAACTGGGATATAGGTCTGTATATGCTTGTATGCAGTGACGGTGTTTACATGCTGTAACTGAGTGTTTGAACTGAGCATAATTGAATCAGGATGCACACATGCACAGCAGAATGTGCAACCTGTTAAAGTTCCTAATCTCTAACTATCACTCATTATCTCATTACGATCAACATATGGTGTGTTTAAGACGATCAATACATCTCTCTCAGTCACTCTGCCTCTGCCTCCCTCTCTCTTTGTCTTAATCATTACACATGTAACACAAGTCACTGATGTCACACCGTACACAGCAAATGAGTGGGACCCTCTTGACACTAAATCTTTCCTATTCCCTTAATACCAGGATGAAATAACAAAAACAAAAAAATAAAGGAGGGACTCATAGTGATGTCTGGGGAAATTACTCATTACTGACTGTGTTTTTATGCTGCAACAATTTACATAAGCCAATATGATGTGACCATAAGAAAGTGTGTTTTCGTCTGAGACGTGATAGACTGCAGCACTCACACATTCCTCCCAGCATTGTGATAATGTGGTGAGAGTCAAGCCACAGACAGATATGAAATAACAGGAATTCAAAAGACATATATGCTATCCATACTCATTATGCTGCATTTACCTTCACCCCAGACAGATGATACAATGAGTAAAAGCATCAATCACTCCTAAAGTAATGTCTGAAGTCGATCTTTATCCTTACACCCAAGGTCTTGCATCAATACATCCATACTTTGTCTTAAAAACATGGCAATATGAGCCCAAAAGCCCTCATAGTATTTGCAATCTGGTACTGCAGTTGCTTTGTTCCAAGAAAATTGGTAACATAAGGTTACATAGAAAAATGTCGAATGCCTACAGTCCAAAATCTAAAAATATGATGCACTGAGCCCTTCAGGCCCTCAAAAAAACCTAGATTGTCTTCATAACTCAACCACACCACATCTTCATACCTAAACAAGAAAAAAGGTTGCTTTTCAGCAATTCCATAGACTGTATAAAATAATGGATGTAGCCACCTTGACATCACCCGTTGGTTCATGGACTTTTAAAGCCTCGAGTTTGGTATTTTGGTTTCACTCACTTGGTTTTATTGTGCAAGAAGTGACAATTTTTTGGACGTGAGGGTGGCAATAACACTAACATTAGCCACTACCTACTAAACATGTTAATTTTTGCTGTAAAGTTAAATTGTCAACCTGGGCGTTTATGGGGATTTACGCATATTTGGAGTCAGCCTCACTATTCGAGGAACTGCAGTTTTTTGGAACGTACACATTGGCTTCATTTTTCAGCCCCTCGATGTTTTCCCAATCTCAGAACCCACTGGCTATTGCATTAATCTATATTGTTATCAAACAATTGCCAATGTGTTTTAAGATTGCTTTTTGGCTAATGTGTTTCACATCTCCTCACAGACTGTTCACCTGCTGCTAAAATGTGATGGGTCAGCATTGCTTTCCATGTGTTAAAGTCACATGCTATGCTGACCCAACCATCCACCACAACCTTCTACATTTTTGACATTATAACAGCATCACAGGACTTCCACCTTTGCTACTTAGAGAGCTTGGTAAGTCTTTCCCTATTTCCCTTTATGCATTTAATGCACAATCACAATGAAAATGTTTTCATCATCTGCACCATTTGTGAGCGTATTTCACAAATTTCATTGGCTGCTTTTGATTTGGGTGTCTTGGAACATATTATCCATTACTTCTGATACAACCATGTTTTGAGCAATTGACCAATGCTGTCATTTGTGTCTGTCACTTGTCATTTGTCTCCAAATACAAATCACAGCTGTAACACATGAGTACATTAACTATTGCCACAGCGACTGGAAAACATAGCTGAAACCTTCTCGCTTCTAGCCTTAAAAAAAAAAAAAACAGAGCAATGGCCATTAAAATGTACTAATTAATGGCAATGTAGTTAAGAGTACAAATCAACTTCTGTTACAAGTTCTTCTTCTGTTACTTTTCCTGATTTGTTTGCAGTGCCCACGTAGGACTCCCACATCTCATTTGTCAGAATTCACAGCTCCAGAGTCAGCTTAAACGTGTATGTACGTATGTATGTATGTATGTATGGTGCAATTGTAAAACAACTGTCTCAGCAAGTCTCCCTGCTTTTTTTAAGTCGCTGCTGCCTGCTAGTCTTGCTCTGAGAGCTGTCACCGTTGTCTTAACCAGCGCAAAGAAAATGTGAACAGCTGTATGCTAACTCTCTGCTGACTCTCTAATCATCCCTCTTTCAAATGTTCCTGTCTCGCTCATTTCTTTTGCTTTTTCTCCATTGCTTACCCTCTCAAATATGCATGCAGAAAAGTGAATAAATGAGCATAGAGTAAATTTTTCATCCACTTTTTCTTTCTTACTCTCCTGTCAACAACAAAACAAACTGGTTGGTGGAAAAACCCTTCTCTCTGAGCAGCACTAAACTCAAAGGAAAGAAATGTTTGTGTGACAGTTTTCGGAGCTTCTCGCCTTTTCTTTCAAGTATTCAAAAACTAAAAACAGGAGTGTACTTTGAGGGGGGAAAGCCCCATTTAACGTGTCTACATTCAGCACAAATGGAGAATCTGAAATCACCGAAATGCCACAGACGTCGCCACAGTGTGTCGGCCGGTATTCAAATCGCCGGCAACATTTGAAGCCGTTGTGCTGACGTTTGCTCATCCAATATTTATTCGAGGCCTTTTTCAAACACCTGAGAGAAGAATGGAGAGTGAAATCACAACAGAGGAACATGCCACCTCTTGTGAACTGCTGAGTTTGACTTGTTTTGGAGGGAACGAGCAAACAAAAGTGTGCTCTGAAGCGTTTCCAGGCGAGCTTTTTCCACCGGAGTTCAGGCTTTCTTTGCGAGGCTGCAGCTTTCATATGTGGGACAGTTTTGTGGCCACCATTTTACGCCCCTTTTTGTCATTCATTTGGTTGGCTTTAGGATGCAGGAGCACACACACACACACACAGATGCAATCATAGCTAATGCACACACAGATGCACATTATGTGTTGAGCTACACAAATCAGTGGCTAACTCAGCAGTCAATATTCTTCTTCAGAGCGTTAAAAAACGATCAATAGAGAAATGATGGCAAAGGGCTGCTTTTGCTGAACTTAAAGGGGAATGCTGCCTAATTCCAGCTCTCTAATACCTCTTTGCTGTGCCATAGTACAACTCAATTAATATTTCAACAATAAGTCACTCCGGGTTACCCCTGCAACCACCTAAACAACCCTCCAGAAACCTTGGAGAAGTCCCACGTGAGGCGTCACCGCACATCAGCAGCAGCCGGGGCACAGAGCCAACCAACCATCGAACGCCAAAATCTCCACCCAGTCACTGCGATAAACAGCGGCCATGTCACAAATCCTAAATGTGCACTTGTTATTTAGAATGTAGTGCACTCACACTGGAAAAGTGTCTAAATTAAGCATAAAATTCAGCATGTTGTCTTTGCAACATTTGCTGTAAATCAATATTACATGCATGCAGGGGAGAAAGCATGTGTTTGCAGCTCAAGCTCTGAATTCTGTTTTTGTATTCTGTTCATGTATCTGCCTCTGTTCTGCTCGTGTAAGCAAGTTTCGTTATTTTGTATTTCTCTATCTTTGCATCTCTCGTCAGCTCAATTCTTCATCCGAAAATTTAAAACAGTAACAGCCAAAATGCCAAACTTGGAGCTTCAAAGCCAGAGTCCACAAACCTGTGGGTGACATCACAGTGGCTACATCCATTATTTTTACAGTCTTTACTTTGGGCCCACTATATGGGGTATAATAATTCTCACTGTGCATGTGGACAGCACTACAAAATGACAAACTCACTTTATAGGATTATATAGTGAGCGGTGAGTGATTTCAGACGCAGCCACTCACAAATCATTTATGCTGGAGCAATTGTTTCTGAACAATGCAAAGCACAAAGAAGCTGGCGTGGTGACTCACTGCTGCAAAAAGCACTGACACTTATTTTGAATGGTGGTGACACAACTGGAGGAAGATCTTAAAAGAACAAAGTAGTTTGATTGATGAGAATGATTTGCTCTATACTATCTCCCAAACTGCAGCATATGACCATTATTACAAAATGCATAAAATCTGAATGTAGATTGCAAACGGGGACGTAGCAAGAACACCCACCACCACAGTTTATGACAGCAGAGGAGTGGGTTAATTTAGTAACAAGTACATATTATTTTCTCATGAATAATAAAGTACAAACAGTGAGTTGTTATTTTTTCAGCAACAAACGTGGGTTTTGAAAACAGCCCGTTTGACAAGGTCAGTTTCCTGAAAGTTTATTTACTCCTGCTTGTTTCCATTCTCTTCTTCGTCAAACTGCACCACCACAGTCCACCGCCACACTCGCCCCCCCCAGCCCCCCTCAGCCCCCCTCAGCCCGACCCCCAGTTATAGCATGAATATACAAATCAACTGCTCTGCTGTCCGAGTTGTGCATTTAGCAGGTGTTTTACAGCAGCTCCCCGCATGACTCCAGCAGTCAGATTTGATAACGCTGAACATTTACCGCTGTCTCCCCCGGCCACGAATAAGAGGGGAGATTTGTCTCCTCCCTTTATCTGTAATGTCACGTCAATGTACAGCCTCCTGGTGACTGAACTGGAAAAGATGGTGGGGCCGACTGTATGGGAGAACCCATGGGGATTTTCTGGGGATCAGGGTACATTGTCATGACAGCTGGAGCCAAAAAAGACCAGCTTCAGCTCACGGTGCCAATCCAGAGCTTTTTGAATTGTGTCTCCTGAAGGCTGAGAGGAAATTCACATTTGGTTCAATTGGGATTGGAGGCCATCTGGGTTCCCCGAATTTAATTCTGCCAGCTTTGCACGCACATACACACACGCACGGAAAAGCACACAGCGGCGTTACAAAATGGGCACATATTCAGAAGTGCTGCACAAATTCAATGCGCACACAAAGCTTCTATGTCGGGTTCAGATTATTATGTTGTGTGGCTGCAGGTAGAAAGTGACCTTCTGGCTGACGATGAGAGGGAAAGAAACAGAGCAACTGACAGAGGAAAAGAAAACAGAGAGAGAGAGATTCTATTTAAGCTTAAAGGCAGAATATCATCAACACACACAAGCAAATGCACAACAAGGGGTAGACACAAAACCAGAATATCATCTGTCTTGTACAAGGCTTTTGTGATGGGGCTAGGCGGTGTTAGCCAAAATAAATAAAATGTCCCATTTACAGTGTCTTGATAGTTATATATGTCACAGTAACTTATCTAATACATCAGTGCATCGTATTTCCTCCCTCATGTTGGCTTATTTGTGATTTGTTTGTCATAATTACAGTCTAACCAGTAAAATATTGTGGACTTCTTAAATCTTTGAAATATGGAGCGACATAATTTTTCTTGAAAAAACAACAACAAAAACAATGAGCAACAAAAGTCTTGTCTTGTTTTTTTTATTTTTAAACTAATTTTCAGGTAGTTTTCTTGTGTTTTTCACTAATTTCTTGCAATTTTTTTTCAATACTTTTTTCTTTCATTGCTCATTGCCTTCCTCCCATGCTTTTGAAGGAAATTAAGCCAATTTGCTTAGGTTTCAAAGGGTTAATTTGACTTTAAAATGTGTGGTAGGTTGAACTTCTGGCTAGATGTATTTAGGTTACTGAGCTATCCTATTTTGATTATTCCGCAATCTGCCAATTAATAATTGTGGCACTTTTAATTTTTTTTTTTTTTTTTGGCTTCATTTGACATAGGACAGTTGAGAGGTGATAGAAATTAGGTGGAGGGATACAAAGAGATACAAAAGTCTCATTTGAGCCCCTTTCTCAAAGGACAAACTTCACTAACACCCGCTAACATCTGACTTTTTTATATAATACGAACGGTAACAATCTGCGTATCTGGGTGAAAGGACTCTGCAGTAGTCACTGGTATTTATACGCTTCAGCTCCAATTGGCTTCCATCGGCACTGATGGAAATACAACACCAGGGTGGACACGCTAACGTTAGCCCTTTACCACCGCAGTGAACCACCAGAAAAATACTGTCCATCTATGACTACACAACACTTGAACATCGTTTGGGATTAGTCCGCACCAAGTTTAAAAGAGACTGAATAAGAAATATATATAAAAAAATAAATAACCAGCATCACATTTTCACTGGGCTCTGTCCTGCTTTCTAACTGGCCTGTTTTTCAGCCTGTCCATGACACTAAAAGTGACACGCCAGTTAAAAAAAAAAAAAAAAAACAGAAAGGCATACTTGTCTGCTGCAGAGCTTTGTACACTGCTCTGGTCAACTGGCAATGACATGGGAGTCTATCACGTATTTTTAGTGTGTTTTCCCATGTTTCAAAAACCTGCACACGTGCTAATTTTGTTTGAAAAACATGACTTTTTTTTTTTTGCACGTGCGTCAGTGTGTGTCTTTGTATGATTCTGTGTCCCCCTTTTTCAGATGATTTTGCAGGTCCGTGAACAACACGCAGGCACAGCTCTCCATGAGTTCTATTTTTCCTCAGCAACAGTTTGTGACTTGTGGGGTGGAAAATTGATCAGCCGATCCATTCAGAGCTGATCAGATCAGATGAGATCAACGGATGAGAGGAGCAACTGCTGCAAGTGAATGCAGACTTTTAGACCCTTTTAGACTCTACTGCTCCATCTGTACCCAGAGTACGCTCTGCGCTCATAGAGTATAAAGAGTTGAAAAACTGTGTATATATATATATATTTCATTAGCACTCCTAATGAACTGTACAGCTCCAAAAATAGAAAATCTATTTGTGGCAGCAGATGTTATAATCATGGTAGGCTGCCACAATGAATTAATGTGTGGGAAACCCTGCATTACTTTTGTACATATCAAAAGTTTATTTGGTGATTTTACAGGTTCTCAATCCACTTTCCAAAAAATGTCCTACATAATGAAATATACTGACAATGTTATATAAAATTACCATGAAAGATATTATCCTCCTTCTCGCCCACCTCTGTCATGTACAATCGAGCACCAAATATATCCCCTGCAGCACTACTGCTTTCTGTCTCCTCCTGTTCAACTTTCCCTTACCTCTCCTCACACACAGTGATTGACAGTGAGCCCTTGTTGTAGCAAGACTTGCATGCCAACAGTGAAAACACATGTCATGAACCAAACATCTGTCATGATGCTTTTTTCCCCTTATACACACACACACACACACACACACACACACACACACACACACACACAGAAATATACATAATGTAGGTGTACACACACTCACAGCACACTCAGATGAAGCACTTTCTGACTGCAGCACAGCCAAGTGCTGGGGGACATTTAGCTTGGCATGCTAAACACAAATCAACTCTAAGGACCCGCACTTACTCAGAACTGCTAAGTTTACAGCGCTGATGAGCCTGGAGATATTCCCGTTAACATGACGGGAACATATGACACACTAACCTCACACAGCCAGTCGAGAAATGCTGCTGCTAAGAACACGCTAAAGTTTACTGAACCCACATATGCTAGATCAAATGTCATTTGATCAAACTGCATCCTCAAGTATTTCCTGGAGTGCATTTGGCGGACTGTGGCCAGATATAGAAGGTCACATAAGAGCGGGCATGCATGCATGTTCACACAATTAAGCGTAGATATGAAGCCATTCATATATATACACACACATACATACACACACACAGAGGTTAAGCGCTGGCTGTAATGAGATGAGTAATCAGTTGTGTCAGATAGCTTGTCTGCCAGAAGGAGAGGAGAAGGGAGGAGTGTGTGCCAACACTGCACACATCCTTCTCCTCTTTTCCATCTTTTTTTCCCTCTCTTCTCCTTTAGTATCTCTCGCTCCTTTGGCCAAAAGAGAGGAGGAGAGTGGAACATTGTTTCCCCCCAGGGCGACAGAGCAGAGAGGAGCTTCTGCCAGGATATTACGCCTCCTCTCCACTCTCGCCTCCTCTCTCTGAGGTTACATCTGAGGCAGAGGAGCATATGGCCGATCGCCTCCTCACCTGGATCCAGAAGAGACAGATGAGAGGGAGAGAGATGAAGCGGCTCAGTGCGCATTTGACGGACGGCAGTGAACATGAGGCGGCCACGTCAGAACTAGTGTGGGTTAAAGTGATGTGCAGGTTCAAGGTCGAGCCAGAGAAGCAGAAAATGTCCACGGTATGATATTATGGTTAAAAAAAAGCATATTCAAATGGGGGAAAGTCGGACAAGAAAGAGCACAGCCAAGCTAGTAACATCTGAAGCCTTCCATAGCTCCCTCTTTGTCATACATATGCTACACTGGGTAGCTGCTGTTTCAGTGAGGGAGGTAGCAGCTGCTGTTAGCTTCTCATTTTGTCTCAATTACATTTTAAAGCAATATTTACTCTGCATAGGTTTTCGGTGTTGGTACAGTCCTTTAAATCCACATCAATTCTATCCCTGCAGGATGTTTTTGTTTTTATTTCAAAACCCAAAGTTCATGACCCTAGGTAAAAGTTGGAACATAGATGGACTGGTAAATCAAGGGCTTTGCCTTCCAGTTCCTTCTTTACCACAACAGACCAGCACAATGCCCGCAGCACTGCTGATGCCACACCAATCTGCTCATCCATCTCATGCTCCATTTTACGCTCACTCATGAACAAGATCAGGAAATACTTGAAGTCCTTCGCTTGTAACTCTCTCCCAACCCAAAGGAGTCAATCCACTGTTTTTCCAGCAGAGAACCATAGCCTCAGACTTGGAAGAACAGACTCCCATCCTTTTTAACGTAGAGTTCCAAAAAGCTTTTCTTTGATTGTTTGATTGTTGCAGTGATCACTTTAATTGGTTAGACACCTCCCAGTTTACCCATATTTTAACTGAAATATGTCAGATTTTGCAAAGCATCACAAATATTACTGGAATGGATTGAATTAGAATCAATTCTTGAAGCAAGTAATCAGAAAGTCCTGAAAGGGGCCGTCTTCAGTGCCAAAGTGTACGCTCAGAGCAGAAAAGGAGCAAAGTTATGTTGCCCACTCTCTCGTCTCTTCTTCTTCTCTCCCTCTATACCGATCTTTTCACTGCAGAGGCCAGAGGTGAAATTGACTCTTTTTTTCTCCTCACTGAGCTCTCCGTGTCAGATGCATATTTAATCAGCATTTCATATCTTACACTTCTTGTAGCTACAGGTGGTGAACATTAATTAGGTTCCCTCCCAAAACTGTAGTGTACCTGCCTCCTCAGCCAGCAAACGATGATTGAAGATGACATATATTTTGAAAGTTAAACCTGAATTTATTCACCAAAGGAAATAGGATGATTTGAAGTCATTAAGTTGAACTAATACTGGATTCAGAGTCAATAAGGCACAATAGAGCCTCAAAGTCTCATTCAGTTGTTAAAATTGAGCAGAAGAGTCAGCTCATGGGTCAAACAAACCAGTCAACATTGCATATTAAACTGCTCCAAGAGTGTAACTAGTATTTTCACATCTTTGAAAAATAAGGTGTGGTCATATAACGTAAACTTCACTTGTTTCAATGTACTCTCATACAACTGTTCATACACTTTCTTAAATATCCAGAAAACTGCTTGTATGCTATCAAATGAATTACCACCCCATAAATGACAGTTGTGCAGCACTTGACATGAACTTACATAGGTTAGATTTAGGCAAGAAAAAGTAAATTTGGTTGGGTTTATGAAAAGAAAAATTGTTTGGTGAAGGTTCTCAGTCATCCCAGTTATGGTAACTTTAAGTGCTATATCACAGATAACTGCACTTGCTGGAGTTTCTTGAAGACGTTTCAGCTCTCATCCAAGACGCTTCTTCAGTTCTACTAGACTGGTTAGGAGTTACAGACTTTGAACCCTGAATGGGTGTGGATCTTTAGCAAGCCATTAAGGTCACAACATTTCCTTTGACCTGTGACCTCAACGATTCTCTCAAGGTCCACACCCACTCCAGATTTAAAGCCTGCAACTCCAAACCAGTCTGCTCTTGGAAGAGTTGTAAAATGTCTTCAAGAAACTCAAGCAAGTCAGTTTGCCTACAATATAGTACTTTGAAAAGAAACATGGTAATAGCATACCCTAAAATAACTCAAAGTTTTTTTTGGTTTCACAGGGTTTCAGGCTCCTCACGCTCCACAAAGGACGTAACCTGATGTTACGTAGGATAGGTTTAGGCAAGAAAAGTTTACTTTGGTTAGGTTTGAAAAAGAAACATGTTGAAAGCCTACCCTTAAAGAAGTTAAAGCTCACTATGGCAAACAAACTCTAGTTTCCTTGGTGAAAGTCCTGTGTTGTTTGACCCATCCACCACACGACACTAACTCCTCACATGGCCTTTCAGTCTTCATACTATGTCCTTCTTTACTCCTATTGGAGCTTGGGTCACATAGCAGCCTTCCAAATACATGGTTTATACATTAATTATTGAGTAATGATTACCTGGGTTACATGCATTACCTTTCAAATGAACAAACACTGCACAAGAACAACCTACATGTTTTGAGAAAATTGTCAAATTCCCTCATTGATTTGCATTGGAAGCATTCTGTTTGCAGATTATTTTAACTGATGAAAGAACAGTCACAAAATCAATAGTTGGTCATGTTTTAGTAGAACAGGCACATTCTTCTCACCTCCACTTTCCCTGCATTCTTAACATTTTGACGTGCACCTCCTATTCATTTCCAAAAAACTGCCAAAGCTTTCCTGTCTTTTTTGGACATTCCTCATCACACTTTTTCAACAGGAAGAAAGTGGAAAAGGACTGATTGAAAACAAAGAGGGGATGGCGTGAGGGAAGGTAGGAGCACTGACATCTGATGGGGAGGGGAAGGGAAGGAAGAAAAACGTGAAAGCAAAGAGTGTTTTGTATTTTTATCGCATGCACTCTCCCTCTTGCCCCTTAAAATTTCCCCTGCATGTATTTTTAATTCCTACAGATGGCAATAACATGAACGTAGAGGTTCAGTTAAGTTGAGAGAAAGAAAGGAAGGAAGAAAGAAATGTTAAAATGTTACAAGTTAGGATAGAAGGATTGGAAGGATGTGATGACAAAGAAAGAACAACAGATTGAGAGAAAATGGGAAAGGAGGATGGGATAGAGGTGGATAAGTAGAAAAGGGGATTTTGGTCCAGCCTAGTGTTGACAACTGCCTCAGCATGACAGGCCAGAGAGAAAGAGAGAAGAAAGCAATGAAGGGACGTATGGGAGAGAAAAGCCTTAGGTGTTGTAGCAGCAAAAGGACAGAAAGAGAGAAAATAAGAGATAAAAAGAATGATGGAGCGATTAGTGTTAAAAAAAATAAATGGAAGAAAGAGAGAAAGAAAGAACAGTAACAGAGGGAAAACAGAATGGAGAAAAAGGGAGTGTGTATTGATGGGAGAGGAGACAGAGAGAGATTTTTCTGTCAGAGTAATTAGCAGCTGCTGAGTTGGTCTGGAGTCCAACATGGCACGTGCACACACACACACACAGACACACACACCATCTGTGGCAGACCCAGGCAGGCAAATGACCACATTTTTGCGCACAACAACACACATGCAGGGTCTCCCCTCGATGTTTTTTAGCTACACTTTCCCTAATTCTCCGTGGTGCAAATGCCACCCCTGCTGACACAGACTTCTGAAAATGAGACATTTTCAATCACAGGGGTCACCAATGCTCAAAACACAGACTAGCCTCCCCTTTGCAAGAGGAAGGAGGGCTAAAAATTTAATAACAGCTAATTTGGAATATTCTGACTACTGCAGACAGACAAGAGATCTATTTTATGATAAAAAAAATTAAGGCTGGAGATTGTTTTTCATATATATGAATGGAGTGGTGTGTAGTATAGCCTTAAATTTACAGTTTTGGTGGCATCTTGGCATAATGAGCTGCCAACTCCACTGAAACCTCAACACACCACAGACTGTATGGGATTTAGTTGTGCTGCTGGTCCACGTCGGTGCACAGATGTTGAAAGTCTGCCTGCATATACATAGAGACAGGGCTAACTGTAAGTATCACATGGCTAACAATACCTAACAATTATTAAGTGGTTCAATAATGGAGTCGAATTGTTCCGGTGTCAGTGTCGGGGCCACTTAATAGCTCTGTGTTACATGTTAACTGCTTCTGTGCTAATCAGGCAGATATTGAACTAATCATTCAAAGAACAATCCAGAAAGTTTGCTGATCCAGCGGGCAGCCAGGCATAAGGATTATGATTATAAGCAACTTCTATATTTGAGTACTTGCACTAAATTACAGACTACTCAAGTTTATCTACTCTAACAAAAGAATAGGAATGTAAATTGGCCAACAACAGAAAACAAGAGAAATTTGTTATTAGACAAACAGGCATCAGTTACTGTATTAAACCATAAATCCAAAGGTAACATCAGAATAATCAGCAAATTTCTGTCACTGCTGTTGACTTCACACGGCACTCAAGGACTGTCTCTGCAGTCTGAAGCCACTCTGATCCCAGTCAATTCAACGCATCTACCTAATTAGCATTAGCTAATAAAGTAGCAGTAGTTTATTTTAGCCATTTACCAGTCCCAACAGCCTTACACCGACACCACAACCTCTTGACTCTGTTCCATTCATAATAGTTAGGTTATGGTAGCTGTGTGATGATAACAGTTAGCCCTGACAATATGTGTGGTTGGGGGCGCTGACTCTCACTTGCTGTTTTCCAGTGCAGTGCTCACAGTCCAGAAGCAGTAGTCTCATGATACAGAGAAAGACAGCGACAGCAGGGCATGGAGGCGCTAAGTAAAACAATGTTATACCATATTTTTTTTCACTGCACGTAGCTCTATAATAAAACTTCTTTACCCATTTACCCATTGCGCAAAAAATACATATGAAAGTCATGTTCACATGTGGAAGGTGAGGAAGCACTCACTCCATGAAGCTCTTACTTCATGAATCCTACCGTCCACACGAGTACATATGCCCATCCATAGCGGAAGCAGCCGAGCTCAGCTCCCTGACGCAAAAAGGATTAAATGCAGGTATTGTTTTTGACTGAAGAAGTTTTGATACTTGATGTTATTGGGTTATGATATCTGATACCTTAAGGGTAGTACAAATGCTGAGCCCTAATAAATACTGCTTTTAACCTAATAGGTGTGAGAAATGTTGTAGAGAATGTCTAATAAACCAGCATATTATCGAAACAGCCTTGACTTACTTGTAAGTGACTTTTACAGTCAGGGCTTTTATTGGAACAGAAGCCTTTAAGAGGCAAGCCTGAAAGCTAGTCTTGTTAAAAAACAAATTCATGTTTTCAGAAGAGATTCATGCACAACAATGTGCTTGTTGGTTAACCTTGGACGGCAGGGCCACGTGGCCAGTAGTAACTGATACAATCATAATTCATTTGACAATTTTTTAGCAGAAGCTTAAGAAGGCACAGAGATCAGGGAAGCCTCTCTTGGAAAAGTAATTATTTTCTATTGAGGCCAGTTAAAAATCTGAGTAATGTGTCACAGTGCAGCACCCAGACAGTTTTACTGCTACCTCTGACTATTCATGATCCGCCACTGCTCCATTCAGCAGGGTATTGTATTCCAATACAATCCCATTGACTAGGCAGCCCGGTTCAATTACTAAGAGGAGCTATGTGATAATCTGGGTAAAGAGAAATGGATTTTCCCTTAAAATGGTCACTGCTCTGTGAGGGGTGCTAGGGAGTGGGGGAGGACGAGAAAGAGGGAGGAGGTACGCAACAAAGGGAAAAGGGATGAGTAAGTAAGGGAGGCTATACAAGAAGGAGAGAAAGAAATAAAGTGGAGAGGGAGAGAAAGACATACAAGGGCAGAGACGCATGGCTGGGACACATTTACACCCAAACTGGAGGAAAAAAGGGGGCAAATCAATGGCTATTGCTCAGCATTCAGCACAACATCAATCACTTGATTGCTAGTCAGCCTGGATTACAGAGTAGAGTTTACAATTACCTCACTATAGATCAGACACACACACACACACACACACACACACACACACACACACACACACACTAAACCAATGAGTTGCTCAGATACCAAGCAACGATCTTTTTTTTTTTTTGATCATGAGATTTAAAAAAAAAAAAAAAAATCATTATCATCATCAAGTCAGTCATCGAATCAGTCAGTCACCCACATATAACCAGCTACTGAGCCGCCTGATTGGCCTGGCAGCAATCACAATGTCACCCAGGCAGCAAATCAGTGGGACACAGTCACCTAGTAAGCCTTTTAACCTCAGCAATTTCCTCAGTCAACTTGCAGACAGGTCACTTTTTCAGCCAGTCAACCATTCTGGCATCCAGACCCATCAGGCAACCTGTTACCAAGTCATTCACCAAGTCATCGAAATAGTCATTAAGTAGCCTAATTAGTCCTTTATTTACCGAGTCAGTCACCCTGTCAAAAAGCCAGTCAGCCCACAAGTTATCTTGTCATATACTCAGTCATCAAGTCACTTTGTCACTCATTCATTTATCGAGTCACCTAAACACTCATCAAGTCACCTGTTAGTCCTCTATTTAAGCAAGACACCTCATCAACAAGTCCGATAGTCAACTAGCTTCTTATCTCTTCACATAGTCAGTAATCAAGTCAACTTGTCAGGTATAAAGTAACCTACTCTTTTTTCTTGTCATGTAGTCAATAAACAAGTCATCTAGTCAGTTATCAACTTATCCAGTAAATCATCAAGTAGCGTTCTTGGCCATCATGATATGTCGCCAAACATTCCCCCAGTTAGTGAGCTTATTACCTGGTCAGACATACACCTACTAGTCATCCTTTCAGTCACTGAGTCATCACGTCACCAAGTTAACTTGTGAGTCATCACGTCACCAAGTCCCCAGGTGAATCATCCCGTGACCTGATCATTAGAACTCCAAGCTAATCACCTTATCATCTAGTTAGTCATCAAGTTACCTGAGTCATCTTAGAGTCCAAGTCATACAATCACCTGGTCATAGACCCTGCTTTATATAGTGAGTCATCAAGTGACCTATCAAGTTACCCTGTCATCTGAATTAAGTCATCCACATCTTGACATCTCAAAAAATAAAATCATCAGGTCACTCATCAACACACCAAGCAAGTCTCCCTCCCCCAGTCACTCATCTAGTCTATCACCTAGTCAGTCAATTTCTGACCAAGTTGTATGGTGATCAAGCCAGTTATCTTATCCCCTACAAAGTCAGCAGAGTCATCTTGACACCAAGTCTCAAGTCACCAAGACAGTCATTGTGTCGCCTCATTAGTCACCCTGTTAGTGACCTTGTTATGTAGTCAGTCATTAAGTTAACTAGTTATAAACTCAACTATCATATCATCTTGTCATCTACTCGGTTTCAAAGTCATCAACTCAGTCACCACTTCTAACGAGAATGAGAACTACTCAGTGTCCCTGCAACTCATCTCTTCACCTGTTACTTCTCTCTTCACCCAGTCAGTCATCTTGTCAACAAGCCAGACATTCACCTAACCATACACCAAATCATTAAACTGCCTGGACATTCAGCCACCTAGTCAGTAACTGCCACAATCAGAGATTGGCCCTTTCCGTAGAGGTTTGAATAAACTCAACCATGACTCAGCATTCATCCATGTAATTTTAACATGTCTTTCTCCAATTTTATCACTTGGATATGTTTATTACCATCTGTCAAGTCGGGATGGGTGCATTCCACTTTTATGCGCAATATTGTTTTCTCTTTGTACTCTGTATTAGTTGAAAAGTCCTGTTTTTACATCTTGATTTAGCATGTGTGCTTTACATCTTCTACATTTGTGCATTATGTTCCTGGTGTGTTGTCCTGAAGATACATTTTCGTCTGTTACCTTAAACTTAATATATATATTTTTAAAAATAGCATTAATCTGCCCAGAAACAGCACATTTAATTAAAAAAGAGGGCTAAATTTAGCCCATTTACATCACAGAATAATTATGCTTATGAACATGTATTCTCCTCTTTAAATAAATAAATAAAGAGAGAGAGAGAGAGGTGTGAGAGGGAAACAAAGAAAGAGACATTGTCGAATCCCTGCAGTGTGTGCCTGTACGTGTGTGCATGAGTGTGCTCTGTGGTCGTGGGAAAGTGTATGGTCTGTGTCTTGAGTATGTGTCTTAATGTGAGCATGTCTGTGTGCGTGTGCATGTGCATGTGTGTGTGTCACTGAGAAGGGACACAATATGGCACCATTAAGCCACTTCTAATAACATCACATACAGCATGGAGCCTCTAAGACCACAGTGGTCTCTGTGCAGGCCTGTGTGTGTGTGTGTGTGTGTGTGTATATGTGTGTGTGTGTGTGTGTGTGTGTGTGTACTATGTTTTGTTCATAACGTGGTTTACTTTTATTGATTGTGGTTTAGGCTGAGTGTTCAGGTGCTTGTGCTTTGAGAGAGGTATTATGCGTGTATATTTATATAGATGTGTGTGTGTGTGTGTGTGTGTGTGTGTGTGTGTGTGTGTGTGCGTGTGCATGTACGTGTGCGTGCTGTGTACGGTACACGCGTGCAAGTCTTCAATACAGAGTATATACACTCACATAAATCTTACCAACACAGGCCAGGACTCATGTTCATCTTTACCTCAGTTACTGTGACTGGCTGGTTGAGCACCTGTTCCTGCTGATTAGTGTGTAATTGCTTGCTATGCTTGCGGACACAAACTGTTAAAAAAGTGTTTCCATTGCAGTTTTGCAAAATATGGCTTATCAAATTGCCTTAAATACCAACTCGTGCAAGTGTAAAAACTTTTTTTGTGATAAATGGGACTATTTTTTTAAATAGTCATGTTGCCATTAGATTTATTTTATATTCACAATTGCAATTTGTGCAGTTTGAGGGTTAATGGAAACCTGCCTAGTGTGCCAATGGCGCACTTCCTCAAAACTTGGAACATCTGCAGCATTGTTTTGCAATGCTTCTGATTAAAAAGTGACCTGTTCAGTGTGACCATCCCAAGGCACACCTGTGTAGTTGATAATGTTTAAGCAGCATTTTGATATGCAACACTTGTCAGGTGGATGGATGATTTTGGAGAAGAAAGCGCTCACTACTATGGAATAAGCAAAAGTGTTTCAATTTTCTCAGTCTGTAAAGGAATTACTATATCATATCCCTGCTGAGTCTCACTAATGCTGTCTGGTTTTCGTTCATCCTGCTTACATCTTTTATATTCTTCTATACTTCTCTGTCTATAAAACACTCTGTTTTGTAGCTTTGCAAATCTGCCACCCTGCCTAATGTCCATCATCAAGGAGCACAGAAAACATGAAATCTAATAGTGTTGGTAGAAACAGAGAAATGCACATGATATAGGCCATTGACACTGGCATCATGACCTCAGTCAGGTCTGAAACAGTTCAGAACCTGCGTTTCTTTTCAAAAGAGGCAACCTTGTCTCGGTTTTGTGCCAAAGCTGTTCTGCTGCAGGGCAGCACATAATGAAAGTTAATGAGGGTTAGTGATAGCCAGCTAACTTATTCAATTTCTCATTAAAATGTCTGTTTTCTTCCTGCGGGTATTAATAACGTCCCCAAACTCTGACAGTGTGGAGCCATTTCTATGCTGACGAGCCAGTCAAATGAATTTAACCCCAGCAACAAGTGTCAGTGGGACTGCATTCACAAATGACTCACTCATATCAGGGAGTGAGCTCATAGATCAGGGATTCATTTCAGACCAGGGCTCCTGCAGCTTAAGGCAAGGTAGATTTAAAACTTTTTAAGACATTTTAATGCCATCTGGAAATGTTTTATTCTAATAACCAAAAATTGAAGGACAATTTTATTTTGCCCAAATATTTACTTAATATTTACTCGTAAAACACTCGTAAGACATTTAAAAAGAAAAACTAAATGTTGAAGAGCAATCCTTTTTAAAAAGGAATACATATCATTTTATCATAAAAGTATCTATTTTGTTTACCAATGCGATATATCTGGCATTTCTGGCCAGTTCTCTGGGCGATTTTCTGTTTCTCATTCTACATGGGAAATTCTGCTATTTGACTTTCCATCATGATTAGTTTAAGAAAAGGAATTACTGAATTATTTAATAAAAAATAGATGTTGCAGATCATTTTGAGATTTTACGATGCAACGTCAGAAAAAGAACTATTAATAAAATCTTACTTCCCATGTCTGAGCCTTTTAAAGACTTCTGAAAGATTAATTTAAGTCAATTTAATACCAATTACAGCCTAATTTTTAGATTAATGAAATCAATGCCTTTAAAGACTTTTTAAGGATCTGCGGGAGCCCTGCAGGCAGCCTGCTTTCCCCAACAACTGTTGTTTTATTTTTCTTTTAATGATCCAACTATTTCCTGTCCACACTCTGCACTTGAACACTTGAACATACTTTACACAAGCTGATCAGAGGGATGTTTTCTTTCAATGCTTTTTCAAACCATTTCATGCCTTTGTTTGATAGCTGACAGTAGAGAGATGACAGGGAAGGAGGGCAGTGAGAGATGAGGTATGACATGCAGCAAAGGTCCCCAGCGGGACATGAACCAGTCTTAACCCTTGACGTAAGCAGGTTAAATAACAGTCTTTTTGCAGTCAAAACACAGTCAGGACATAGGGATTATATTCAAACTGCAGACAAACAAGATGTTTTTGTCACAAATCCAATAAGTAGAATATTTAATGCTCGCAGTGTTATTTTGAAGCCGTTAGCTCATGTGTAAGCATTGCTCACCAACAGTATCTGCATTGATTAATGTTTTAACAGTGTGGTGTAGTTGTGCATATGTTTGCCAACTACTGAAGTGTTTCTCCACAACAAAACAAAAACAGAAAGCTATAGAGGAGATAAACACTGGAGGTGTATATCACATTTCACATTTTAGGAATATAAGAAGCCTTATGCTGCGCCCAGTGACAGTGCCAGGCGATGTAAACATTCTGGACTCCGCCCAAAACATAAAGGGTGCCCGGGGCATGGTCCTGCAGGGAGATTTTTCCCCATTTACAGCAGCTATATGCACCATTTTAGGTGCCAACTGAGATAACAGAAATCCTAAAAATCTATACATCATTTATGAAAAATATGATAGTTGCCAAGGGAAAAAAATCATCATGTAGAGCTTACATTCTGTTGTATTCTATTCTATTCCAGCTGTCTTCATTAATGCAGAGTAAATTTGATCTTCAATATTGTGGACTGAACATTAGGCCAACAGAGGAGTATTTCCGCAATAATATTAGATTTCTTTGGGGAATATCTTAGTACGCTGACAAATGCAGGGCCGTCCTTATTCTAAAGTTACATATCTAATGTAATGGAAAAGAAACACGATTAGAACATACGTTGAAATGACTTGGTCCACAAAAGCAGAGGCAGAAAGCCTGAGTCAACAAGTACAGTTGATAATCTCCAAGGTGGGAATATCACATGTATGGTGGTAATGGGAATAAAATGACGTATGCAGTTGTTTGCTCTTTGGGGAAGCTAAATCTGATTCAGGTTGTCACTTGAATAGAAATACTCTTCAAAAAAAACTCTAAAAAAACTCTTCAAGACCCCGTTAACTCCTGATTCTACAATGACGGTCTTAGTGAGAAACAATAAAACAATAATAAAACAACAACATGGAGTGTGATGGGGACATCAGCAGAGGAAACACATCAAGTAGCGGCCGCAGTATTGAGACTTCATACGGCGTGACACCTCCATATGGAAACGCCATATGTCCTCATCAATACAACATACTAATTCATTATACATACCCACACACAGTCCGCAAAATAACACATACAGCACACACACATACAGCATCATGCACAAACATTAAGTCAGCACGCACACACACACACATGATTACACTCCGGCACAGTTTAGTTGGTGTAATGACCCATTTGGCATTGAGCAGCATCTGTTTAGCAAATGAAGACTTGTAGTGGGGATGTTAGTAATTTTCTCCCTGACACACTGAGCAAACAGGGGAGGCAGGATCCTCTTTAGCACTTACAGCCAACGGCCTGTTGTTCCCGCATGGCGTTGTCATTCTTCTCTCTCCTCCCTATCCCTCATGTCACCAGCCATTGTACACCAAACACACACAGCACAAACACCATGAAAGAATCCACTACCCTCAGCTCACACTTCTACAAAAATGAGAACGCAAAAAGCCCAATCAAAGTCCTAGAGTCACTGACGATGAGAAATGATTTTTCCACACGCTAAGAAAAAAAAGAAAACATCTTCCAAAATTATCCTTTCAGTCATGTTGCTTTTTATATTTTCCCTGCCTTCTTGCTCTTCTGGAGGGAGGACCAGGCAGTGACAGCCTGTACTTTCTGCTCTGTCATTATCAACCAGGAAGCAGACTGAGGAGAGTGATGGCCACCTCCTGCAGAGCGAAAAAGGCTCGACAACTTCTTTTTTTAATCACTAGAAGTTTAAAACCCAAAGAACATACAGTAGGAAGAAGGTAACGATGTGTATCCAGCAGGCGAGCAGGGCAGGGCTTCATTTAATGGATGTAAAGGACACATAATCCGTTTGCTTGCAATGGTTCAATCCTAAATATACCCCCTGTGTAGTGCACAAAATATTAAAAGCAAGAATAGCATAGTACAACTGTGTATTATTGTTTAGCACAAGTCTGTCAGTAGCATTATTCTCTTTTGTCATTTGCATTTTGAAAAAAAAGGAAGTTCTGATAAATTTTGCTACTGCAGCACCACAATTTACCATTCATAACATACATACACTATAAGCTCGGGGCAAGGCTTGCAGCCAGTGTAGACACTCCATTTGCCATGAAGTAAAATCTTGAAAAATCTAGACAGCAACTGACATGACAAGACATGTTCAACGGAGCACTACAGTTAAACCAAGTTGCGAATTTTATCGAGAATTTTTCATAGCAAGATCGATATCAGTTCAGGCAAAACAATCAAGAGCATCGTGTAACTCCAATATGTATGGAGGACTAACCAGGTCATAGTTCTTCATCTGCAGCCTGTAGATCGAACCGTCTGCAAGAGTGGGCCGCACTCTGGGTGAAGCCGCACACAGGTCGAATGTCAATGCCAGACTAAATGCACCATTAATTGGCAGCATTGTGTAAGCTGACTTTTCACCCTGACACACACACATATATATACACGCACACAGAGAGAGAGAGAGACACACACAAACACAACATATATGCTGTGAGCTAACAAATGTTAGAGTTTAGGTGGTTGTGTATGCAGCTTTAGGTACAAACTTTATATGATGGACCCTTAAACACACAGTCAGCTGGGGTCACACATTAGAACTATAAAGTATGAAATGTCAGGCTAACTAAGAAATTGAGGGATGGTATGGACACAAAAAGGAAAAGAAGAAATAAAAGAGAAAAGAGATGAGGTCAAGAAAGAGCACTGGAGGAGAAAGAGCAATGAAATCACAGACAGATAAAAGAAGTAAAAAAAAGAAGACAGCGTCTAAACGGTGATATGATTTATTATCGGCACACACATACACACACACCTGCAGGTAACCCTGATCCTCTCAGTTTCTCTGTCCTTTACAGTTTCATTCCCTGTTCCCTTTACTTTCCTCGCTCCTGAAGTATTGCTCATGTGATTCACATCCTGAATTTAGAAAAATCCAAGTTGATCATGATGATATTGACCCTTAAAAAGCGGCAAATTGGTGATTTTTACTTCTTTAAGATGCAAAAACTGGAAGGAAATGCGGAAATTAAGATGTGTCTACATTCTCTTCTAACAATTTCAAGACCCACTTTACATCAACACATTTACAGAGAGTTCTGTTCACTAAAGCATATCCTGCGTCAACCTTTTTTTTTTTTTTTGTTACTGTAAAGGCACTTCACTTAAATAATTTATGTTTTACATAAAATTTGCATTACTTCTTACCATTCTTCCACTTCTACCTTTATGTTTTTATGTATGCAAACAGCTATATATCCTGTTTTGCTGCTCTGCTGCAGCATCCTCTGCCTGTGGTGCCTCTGATGCTGATGCTGCTGTGGATGTTATCTTCATTTGCGCTCACTGCATAAAGTTCACCTTCTCTATCTTTCACTCTTGATCCCTCAACTCCAATGTTGGGCAGTAACAAGTCATACAATCATTTTCCCCAACAAATTGCTGTTAAAAATAAGGCCAAATGCACAATTTTTCTAAACTACATTAAAACACTGTAAATCTTGTTGCATTTTGAGCCATAATAACACTCACTTGTATGATTTTACGGTATTATGCAGCGTTAAATTTTTACAGAAGTTAGCCTGAGGGACAGATGCCACAGGCAACGGTCATTATTTACAATATTATATCTAGTTTAGTTACAGTATCACCATTTAAAACTCACATGCTATTGTAAAATACTGTGATAAATAAACTGTTAAATGAATTACTGCACTGACATCTTAAAATAACAGTAGGATGCTGGTAACTATAGCTGCCAATAGTTTAAGGTAATTTTATGGGAAAATTTGTTACAGAGTAGGTCATGTAACAATGTGCTGTTGAAAATTTGGCAATATTACAGTTCACTCAAAACAAATGCGTCATTAAAACCTTATTTTTGTTATGGCCCCCCTACAATTTGGAAATCCAACAATCAATCACATCCTCCAATTAACTGAAGTAATTGTAGCACACACCACACCAGCATGAGATGGAAACTCATATATTCATTGGCTGGAAATATTCTCAATAATTAGATTTTGTTAAGAGGAAAGATGACAAGAACACTGATACTGAAGGTAGCTGTATTAAGACTCTTTCCACTGCAAAAAACACAACTTCAAACCTCATGAAAACTTACTATGACCAGAAGCACAACAACATGAAACTTGTGGTCCGACACCCCACCAAAGGTGTTCCCTCCTCAGCCGTGGGGGATAACTGTAGCTTCACACTAGCTAAACAACCAAAAACTGGGTTTTAATCATGGACAGCAGCAAGCAAGGAGACAAAGAACTAATGAAGCTTGTGCTGAATATTTAGCGGATGAAACGTTGCCTTTGATTTTCTGTCTTTCAGACTCATCCTTGGAGAAATAACGGTCACAGGCAGCAAAAGACTCCCAGCTAAACTGTGCTTACCAGAGATTACCCCGACATTCCAACATAAATTTTGAGGAGAAAGGACACAATAATCAATGGTTTGGAGTGACAGAAAGGTTATTTAACAAGTAGTGTAACACATTACTGTTGGCAGGAAGTAATAACTAAAGTAATTATATTACTTTTGTAACAACACATTTACGGGTCAATCTGGTGACACATTTCCAAGCAAAATTGCTGTCTGTACGAGTCTATTCCATCACTAACAGACAAATCTATTTACAATTGAATTTGTAATAATCTACATTTCATAATTTAGGAGGTCTACATCACTATTTCCACGTTATTTTCTATTTATTTCCTGGCTATAAAGGACTCCAATCAGTCCTGAGAATCTTAGCATCTTATCTTCTGGGATGCAGCTCACATTCCCAAAACTGAATTCAAAAGCAATATTGTCAAAATAGAATCTCTGCAAAAATCTTAATTTACTTTAGGTTTAGTGGCAACACCAAGCAGACATACTGAATTTGAAAAAAAAACTGAAAAAAAAAAAAAAAAGTGTCCTGTTGATCACAGAGCGCGGGCACTCAGTCACATCACTAAAGTTCTTCTCTCTGAAACTGCCACATTTCAGTTTGGGGTCTCCTCTGCAGCCTTTCTGTTTCTCCCACAATAAAAACATGTTAATAAAAATCTGAGATTGTGTCTCTGAAAACTGCAGATAGTGTCCCACAGTATAGTGAAAGCCACTTGTTATCACACTGATTACAAGCTTCCCTCCATCTCTCTCTCCTCCTCTCTTCATTCCTCTGTCTCTTCCCCTCTCCTTGTGAGATGTTCAATAGTCGTAAATCAACGTCACAGCGTGTTTCTCTGATAACATGAGACATTTATGAATAATAAATGCCTGCTCTCCCACTCCTTATTACTTATTGACTTCTTATGTCATATTAGAATAAATGAAGGGGATAAAAAGGACTGGCAGGGTGTCATAATGATCACATCACATTCTCCATTTGTAAGTAGGTGTTTGTTTCACTTACTTAAATGGGAGATTTCTGGTTCCCATTTATATGTTTCATGACCCACTGAACTGATATGTCAACTTTCTACTGCGCATTTTGAGACCTCCTTGTGGAGATATGGGCTTGTTAGGAAGACAAAGACATACATCTATCTCTGCACTTGGTGAGGTTTCACATAAAGCATTGGCCATTACATGACAAACACCCAAAAAGCCCCCAAAAAATTATCATCCGGGTGTAAAATGCCAGTCAATATCAGCCCATGCCCACATCACTTTATTCAAATCTCAACATCAACAACACCAGCTCTGTGAGCAGAGCCACAACACAACACACTAATCAACACTTGTCAACTTGCCAAATGTTTCTGAAAATGAACACTTGCCGACCGTGTGAAGACATCTGAACCTGCAGCAATGACTCACACCCATGGCTGTCACACGCAAACCCACGGGATATGATGTTTCTTCCGTGATGAAGTTGACGATCGTGGGGATACTTTTTAATGATGTGATAATGTGATTCAGGCAGCAGAGATGACTTTAAGAGTTGCACATGATGGGCACTTACTGTAACTTCAAGGCAAGCAAGTGCTATTGTGCTATTTCTGTTGTATAGAAGCATCACTTGTACCTAAAAAGGCATTATTTACCTTTGAAATTAAATTAAAAAAGCCTCTACTCAAAGTTTTATTACTGTCATTACTGGTAGCATATATTGTATTCATTGATATGAATTTACATTGTAAAAAAATGGAGACATAAAACAACAAAATGATTGGAGATGCATGTGATATAGCAGAGCAGTTGTTTCAGGACCATGGACAGCTCTCCTTGTTATGTGTAGGGGCTGCTAGTGAGACTGTAGGACGCTCGTGCGCTTGCCGTTGTACTGAAATATCTCTGAGGAGATGAACAGCGTACCTTCTTTGCCTTGTGCTAAACTGAATTTTCACACCCCCCTCTGTTTTCGACCCTATTATAGCAATACACAGGCTGAATGGAAGTGACAGGGAAATGGGCTATGTTTAAAAATAAAACAGTTTAGTTAGGCTACAACAAAAAGTTCACTCTTCATCTGATTTTTGGGTCTGCCAGCTGCCTTTTTGGGTGGCACAGGCACACCCTGGCACAGTCGTGGCTATACAGGTGCGTGAGTTACAGTGAGATATGGTCAGAAATATAAGTGCACCTTGAAGAAAGGGTTTTTTTGTCAAGTTTTGTGATATTTTGCTTTCAGAAACCAAATAGCTGCCACAAAAAGAGCAAAAACCTTCAATAAGTAACATTTGTAACCACTTCCAATTGAGAACCTTTTCCCATTACCTACAAAGCCACTAGAGGTAGGACAAGTACTAATGGGTCTCGAGTTTGGTGTCTGCGTCGCCTGTTGGGGCTGTTCCATCTAATCTCATCACCAAGGACAAGCCTGCAGGAGAGTAAATGTAAGCAATGTGTTATGGGCCAAATATTAACTAAAACTTTATTGCTGTACACAACACATTGATGTCTTTAAGAGTTGAAAATGATGCATGATCAATTTAGATGTGAGTGATGCGTGGGGATCTGTAGGAAAGTGTGCTCTTGAAGAGGATCCACAACCATACAAAGAGCATGTGCATTATTCTTAGAAGTTCTGTCTATATAAGTACCTGCAGTGTGGACTATGTTCACAGGTAACTTTTCCTCAAGAAGTCTCCTTTTCATACATTAAAGGAATACTTCACCAGCAAAATGATCATTTGTATATCAATTACTCAACCTGTGTTTTGTTGAGTTTGTGAAGTAAACTTTGATTTTCTGGCATGTCTTCATGGGGAACGAAGAATCCAAAAAAGGAGAAAATTCTCGATGAATCGGAGTAAAAGGGGTCCACATTTAATAACAGCAAAACTTTTCCAGTCGTATGCTCAGCACTTCCCAAACACATTCATTTTCACTAAAACTTGACTTTTTTGAACGCTTTCTTAAACAAGTAGAGCAATAGTGCATGCAGCTCTGCTTGTGCATCCCATGAGCTTGCCCATGCGAGTGACTCGTCGATGCCTAAAACTGTTTACATGGAAATTTTTTACTGTTAAGGTTACAGCAAAAATGCATGTGGTTGGGAGGCATGTGACTGATTAATTGAGACTTGGATTATACTGCACAAGTTGTGCGAGTTTGTTGAAGAATATTTTAATAGAGTGTCACGATTGGACACACAGCCCTGCTTTACTCCAAATCATCAAAATATTGTGTTTTTGGATTCATTGCTCACTGTGGAGGCATGTGAGATAAACTTTTCTTTCACAAATTCACAGTTTAGCATATGCACATTTTTTCCAATGGCATGGCAGGTTTTACCAACGTGTTAAATTATCTGAATGACACTTTTTTGGTCTATTTGTACCACAACATAGTTTGTAGATAAATTATGATGTATACTAAACCTAATATTGAGTTCACATCACAAACTGTTATATTGTGAGGATCTTTTACAGGGGGCTTCCTAAAGAGAGGTCTGCCATACAATCCACAATTTTCCCCCACCTTTCAGTAAGTGGGTACTTTCTTTCTAATGCAAGTGGACACAGTCTGCAGCTACTATAGTTCTACTCCTCCTGCAATTTTCTATCATTACTTTGAGTCTGTGAAACAGATTTTTAAGTTAATGCATAAATACTGTGAGCAATTTATTTTCAAGTGCCGTCCTTGGCTGTTTCTCAACGCCAGATGGACTCAGAGCTGTGATTGGTTCTTCCACTCGAGTCATCACGCTGTTCAACACACCGACTGTTCCTAATGTCCCGTTCCAAAAACAAGCTCAAACATTTCAAATAGGACATTTTCGACTTCTTGACAAGAGTAAGGACTGTGCAACAGCGTAAAACCCATTTGGTAATCCATTTCTAAAGATGCCCCTCTCTTCAGGAGGGAACAGTGCCAACTCATTTTGCACTGCAGACTCAGGGAAATAAACAGCAAGAGGAAAATAGAACAACTGTTGCGTTTCACAAGGCCAAATCCCTGGGCATGAGTAGACTAGATGAGCTCTAGGACACAAGTTGACATTATGTTTCATTTCAATAACAATACCTCCGTGAAGTCAACTGCCTTTGCAATATCCCCAGTGGGAAACACACTCATAAACACACACAAAAAAACAACAAACAACATGATGTTCCACAATTAATCGGCATGAATTAATTCCCGATACGTTAAATTAAACCCAAACTTTTAAACTTTAAAAGCAAAGGTTAAAGGAAATTTCCTGTTTTCTGGTCTTAATATGAGCCGAGCAAACACACAAATACACGCATGCTCGTGTGCTCATGTAGACACACACACACACACACACACACACACACACACACACACACACACACACAACCACACACACACACACACACACACACACACACACGCACACACACAGAGTTCATTTTCTCTGATATTCCCTCTGCATCCCTTTTAAAACCTGCTCTATTGACACTACAGTGTTCCACTGGGACCCCTAAGAAATAATGTGCTGGCAGATTTATTGCAAGCGCGCGCGCGCACACACACACACACACACACACACACACACACACACACACACACACACACACACTGCAATGAGGAAATGTGTTTATAACACACCACATACAGGAACACACTTAAATTATACATTATGATACACGCACACACACACATACACACGGTGGTATTCATCATGCAAACACTCTCTCACACATGTAAGCTCTTTCCTCTTACACTCGGGGAGATGCACACAATGAAATACAGTGTAGTGCAATATTTGTGCTGCACACACATACTCCCACACACACACACACACAGTTGCAGAGGGAAGGAACCTATTTAAATGCTAAGTAAGCGGTCTCTCCCTTTTGGGGCGATGTGATTATACAGCCGATCTCATAAGCAATGCTTCACAACTGGATTTGCACATGTAGAACTTAATTACAAGAGGCCTCGCTTCTCTCTGTGTGTCGTATTCATGGGAGTATATCTATTGAGAGAGGTGGGATTGAAGCTATTACCTCACTTCTGTGTGTGTGCGGATGTGTGTGTGTGTGTGTCTGTGTTTGTATGGCCAATCTATCAGCAGTTTAGCCAAGATTAATGTTTACATAAACAGGTTTGGGCTCAGTTGCCAGATTCTCTCTCTAAACTCTCTCTCCCTCTCTCATCACTTTTCCCCTCTCTCCTTTCCCTGCCTTTGTTTTAATGTGTGTATTGCACGCACGCGCACGCACGCGCACGCACGCACACACGCACACACACACACACACACACACACACACACAGCGACACATTTTGCTGATCAAAATAGGTTCAAGTTTCTATTATAGTGTTTTCCAACTCAATGGGAAGTGATGGGTACGAAGAACCAATCCCAGGTACTCTGTGTTTAGTGCCAGTTAGCAAATTATTGTATTGTAGCAAGCTAATCAAATGCCCAGTGAACAGCACCAAGCTTTGACGCCAATTTCACATAGTGGCCAAATGTGGAATTACAAATTCCAGGTCTCATCACGCGCTGCCATGAGACTCAAAAAGCCACTAGATGGGTTTCCATTACAAATTGCTTCAAAATTGCTTTCCATTATAAACTTCAGCAATATTGCAATGAATGAATGTTTAAAACATTAGCAGATTTATTTTTATTGCAGCCACCAAACTAGCCGTCATTATTTCCAAATGAAGGCGATGTAGAGGTGTGATGGCGAGCCCCTTATAAATGAAAACGGCCACGTATGAGGGAGGTGATAGTACGCGACTTTACAGAATAATTGTGAATTCAAAACCTCTGAATGATTTGCTCAACTTTGAAGAGTTATGTGATGCAATAACACCTCTTGTGCATCATGATCGAGGGAGCCAGTTCCTACTGACTTGCGCAAAGCCATAGCATTATGTGACCTGTAAAAGTGAAAAAAAGTGTTTCCATTACAGTTTTGCGAAATATGGCTTTTTTGAATGTCCCTTTAAGTCTTGTTTTTTACCAAAATTCCACCTTCTTATAATGTAGACTTTTACTGAGTTTTTCCCCATTATATTTTAAAATTAAATAGCACAAAATGTCCTTTAATAAACCTGTATAACTGCCTCCAACTTTTTTTCATAGGCTAACAACAGCTTATTACTTCCTGCATTTTGGAATGATCTAATATGGGTGTAATTCCTAGAGATACTGAGCTGTAAGAACAAATATTAAATTGCTGTTGGTAGAGTATTCATCAGAAGAACATTCTAGCTCACAGACATAAAATAAACCTTTTGCATCGGTTGTAATGATGACACATTCAGTATAAACACCGATTCATGTTTCATCTTCCTAATCCTATAGAAAACAACATGCTTATACTCCTGAATAAAAAAACATTTCAGTAAATTTAATGAATAATGCAGCAGAGTTGCCACATTCCTCCCTGAAAGCACTACTACTCTTGTATTACACTGGCTTGTTTACATGTCTTTGGTACTTCTGAATGTTGATCTTTAAAGTCATATATTTCTTTACCTTTTGAGAAGTGAAAAAGCAACAAAGTTTACAGACATAAATATTTCTGCCAAAAGAAATAATTAAAACTAACTTGATCACGTCACAAAATATTTATTATTTGCAAAATGGGATAAAAAATTTTGAAAAATGTAATGGAAACCATGGAAACCATTTGGTATGTAATGTAAGTCTGCAACAACCCTTCATCCAGACATTATCTATTCCTGCTTATCTTGCACAGGGTTTGCAAGGGGCTGGACACTTTCCCAGCATGTACTTGCAGGACGACCTGAGGCAGCCAGTCACACAACTTCACGTGTTAACGCCTATGGGTTCTCCAAAATCTGCTTTGCTTCAGACTGTGAGATAAAAAAAAAATCATATAAAGAGCATGCAAACTTTACATAATGCCTCCTGCCTAATGCCTAAGTTTAGTGCTACATAACATCCTGCAGTGTAACTTATCTGCGGTTTGCAGAAACATATGATGGCAACATTTTACCTGATGATTGGATAAAGATCACATAAGCTGGCTGTAAAGACATCCAGTGGCCATTAAAAGGATCACAGCATAGCCCCACCTATCCGTTCTCTTTGACAGCAACACTAACTCCTGCAACAATTCCCACAACTGCCCATAAAATCAGCACTTCACACATATTTCTGTGACTGCACTAACTGAGAGTTTAACTCCACTGTTATAATCCGACTGTGGTGTTTGCACAGACCCGTCCTCGCGCTCTGTGTATTGTTAAAAGGACCTCATAATCACATTTTTCACGGTCAGAGACACACATTTAGTTCTGTAACCCGCTGATCTGAAACACATTATCCCCCCAAAAACCATAAACTGGCAACCAAAGCTCAGAGAGCACCTTCTGGCAAGAAAAGAGACAATTTGAGCAAAAAAGTCTTCTGGCTTGATTTAGACGGTGGCACTGGCACAGTCACCGGAGTCGGTGCCAGTGTGGACTCTCTGGTCGAGGAGGAGGTGCAGCCCAGCATTATAATGCTCCAGCTGCAGTCAACACAATGTAGCCACGCAGATAAACTTGTTTTCAGAGTTGCATTTTGTCTGGCCGCAATTTGCTGCAGCATATAGCTTATATTCAAATCATGGCTAAAATGGCGATTTCTGGTATCATCAAATGGATTCATTCATATTTTTCATATCATGTAAAGTGAATCCCACTGATAGTTTACCCTCTGCTCCAGTTCTATAGAAACTATGTTGTATCTCTTCTCTCCATTAATAAAGCCACGGCTGCTATGGAGAGAAACTGACGGAGATAAATGGAGAGAGAGAAGAAGGAGGAAAGGGAAAAGAGCAAGAGAGCAGGACACTCGAGGATAGAAGAAGCCTCCATTGTTTCTTATTTTAACACACAGACACACACACACACAGTTTCTATTTTCTGTTGCACTGAGGGGACTGGAATAAGAAGAGTCCCCAGAGGACAAATGGGTTAACCTGTCATTTTAAAGCCTTCACACAAACACACCCACACACAGACACACACAGGGTTTGTACAGTTCTGAATGGCCTCATGAAATAATACAATCAGCAGGTTATGTGTAGGAATTTTCTGTCCTTCCTCTCCTGGAATAAATACTGATCATCTATATAACTGGACTTACAACATTAGGAAATAGAACAAAATTTGGTCCAAATCAGAGCTATAAATGATTATGTGCAACAACATTTAGAAGGTGGAAATAGCAGTTTGACACAGTGAGTGTTTAAGATCTTATGTCAAATGAGTTTGATTTCTGAATGAGGAAATGTACTAACATTGGGGCTTAACTGGCTGTGACGGTGTGGTGCCTGTTGGCTTTAATTGCCTCGCTGTTGATTTGAAGCCATTTAAACAGGCTGTGACATGTATAATCCCTGTTGATTTAAATTTAGTTGTAGCCGTCTTTGATCTTTGCCACCTCTTGCTGCAACAGCCGAGAAGTCTGACAGGAAGTACGGCCTCGTGTTTGGTCTGCACCGCAAATTCATTTGCGTTCAGCCCAGGTGATAAGCTTCAATTCTACACAGAAACCAGTGCAACTAGTGTCAATCATCTCTGACAGGGGCGAAGAAGAAAAGACTATATGAGATTTGCACAGCGGCCACCGTGGCCACGCATAACAATCACAGGATGATGGTGGATAGAACGTGGTGTGAGAGGAGCAAGTGAGGTATAGAGTCACACCAGGTTAGGTAAGGCAGCAGCTCAGACCCGATTCTAGATTGCTTTCTTCAGGACTGTATGCCGAATTATGAAATGTTTTTATCCAAATCTAAATGAGCACTAATTTTAGGGTTTGAGGACATTTGAGCCTTAGACATGACCTCAGCAGAGGTTGCAAGGTGATCCACCCCAAGAATATGTTTTGATAAACAGGCCCAATTTTGTGCTCTTTTATGCACTATGGCAGTGATACTCAACTTAGGGCCCACAGGCCAAATCTGGCCCCCAACAGGGTGCCAGGTGGTCCCCCAACCCACTTTCTAATTCACAATGAAGATAAAGTGATTCAGACTGGGAATTCTTCTTGTATACATAAGGTGCCAGAGTGCATGAACCAGAATCAAAATAGAGCTTATATGTTTTTGTACAAAGCACTTTAGTATATTTTTATTATACTCCAATTCTACTCAACTATTTTTCTATTATATTACACTGACTTTTTCTTTTTGGGGGGGTAAATTTAAACAGATTTTGATACTAAATTTATTATTCATTATTATTTGTATTTATTTTTGTTTATTTATTGTATATTGTTTGTTTATTTATGTTCTGGCTTTGATTATATATCACTGACAATTTGTTTTTTTACCATATATTTTACAGAGTTTTTATTTCTAGATTTATTTTTAATATGTATTTATTTATTTTTATATTTTTTTTGTTCATTGTATGAAGTTATTTTTTTCAGATGCTGTTATCACATTACCTTTTGCTCTTGTCACATGCACTATACTAGTTGTTTTTTTTCCTTAATAAACTGACTTCATGTAATGTTCAGAAAAGGCATTGTTTGTGTGACTGTTGAAGGGTTAAATATGACATCCTTGCAACGTTTTACGAATTTCTTGCTAATTCTTTGG